>NW_015386349.1:95486-184610 GCF_001527695.2 Protobothrops mucrosquamatus
CCCTCCCTCCCTCCCTCCCTCCCTCCCATTCCATTCCATTCCATTCCATTCCATTTCCTTCCTTCCTTCCTTCCTTCCTTCCTTCCTTCCTTCCTTCCTTCCTTCCTTCCTTCCTTCCTTCCTTCCTTCCTTCCTTCCTTCCTTCCTCTCTCCTGGAAGAGGAATCTTGCATACAGTGGCAATGGAAAAACAAGGATGTCTTATTTAAGCTATTTGTCTTCAGGCTAAGCTGAAGTTGCGTACAATTTCTGTTTTACTGCTTCTAATATTACAGCACAGGACTCATCATGACAGATGACATAGAAAAGTTGTTCGGTCCTCATTCAGAGGCATGTAGGTCTAGAAATTCTGCAACCTCAGAAGGAATCCTCCATTATGGATTGCTCCATAGCACAATCCATAGAAACAGCCTTTGCACAATCTGTATTAATGACTACCAGAAAGAGAATAAAAATGCATTACGCCCATAAAACTGAAATATCATGTGTAGTATTAAAGCCAGGAGCTGCCCAGAGTTTGGCATAAGATGGATCGCTACAGTAATGTTTTAAATGAACAAATCAACAAATAAATAAATGCAATTGGAATGAAATAACTGCTGCAGTTAGAATCTTTGAGAATATTGAGATGGTTGGAAAAGGCACATGCTGCCCTATTTGCTCTATTCCCAGCTGCAAACGGAGATTAAACTTATAACTGGCACCTTCTAGATCACAGTCTCCAGACTCTATCAATGAAGGCGGTACTGTGTATTCAGTGTTTGCAGAGAAAATAAAGACTCCCAGTTTTGCTACGGAATAAGTTTCACAGCTTGGTTGTGTCATGCAATGACATTCCCTTGCCATATATGGAGATCTCCTAGCCCAGCACAAGAGATGCATGCATAGCATTCAGTGGTTCACAGAGCAGTGAACGGCTTCCTTTACCCCTGAGCTGAGAGGCAGGAAGATGGAAGGAGGCTGGACGTGCCCTTTTCTCGTCATACTGTATTTCTGCAACCACGAGGGCTAGACTCTTAGTTTGCTCTGGATGAGGACCTAAGGATCTGTGCCAGCCCTTCTCCAAAGAGTGGGAAACATGCAGTGAATTGCAGCAGGCGCCTTGCATTGTAAGGGACATGTTCACATGGAATCAAAACATTTATGGGTAGTGGATTTTTGTGCTTGGCTATCTTCAGGAGCCAGGCAGAGCTGCCCACATCTTCAGTTGTGGAGTGGTAACCGCTTGGTTGCTTTCCCTCCTTCCTTTCAGAATTGCCTAAGTTTTCAGTTTTGATCATTTCCACTCGGTGTGTTGACGACATGGGGCTTAAAGCTGATCTGATTAAAGGTTTACGTGAAATCCTTGTCCTTTCTTCAGTCTAACTATAAATGGTAGTCTCACCCAGACTTTGCTTTGGTATGTCTGGGTGGGTGAGTGTTTTTTTAAAAATGATGCCAGGTTTTTTTTTTTACTTAAGATGCTTGTGTGATAAGGGGGCTCAGCGGTTAAAGACATCGAACTTGTTAGGTCAAAAGCTGACAGCCCGGCGTTCAGACCCAAGTGTTGCGTGATGGGATGAGCTCCTGTTACTTGCCTGAGCTCCTGCCAGCCGAGCAGTCCGAAAGCAGGCAAATGTGAGTAGATAAATAGGTACCACTTGGGTGGAAAGGTAAAAGAGTTCCATGTGCCCTGGCGTATAGCCTTGCTGATCACATGACCCCGGAAAATGTCTTCAGATAATGCTGGCTCCCTTGGCCAAGAAACAGAGATGGACAAACTGGCAGAGAAACATTTATGTTTACCTGGTCTTGTGATGTCTTCTTGTTGTTGTTGGTTGCAAAGTCGTGTCCGACCCATCGCGATCCCATGGACAATGTTCCTTCAGGCCTTCCTGTCCTCTACCATCTTCTGGAGTCCATTTAAGCTCACACCTACTGCTTCAGTGCCTCCATCCAGCCACCTCATTGTCTGTCGTTCCCTTCTTCTATTGCCCTCCATCTTTCCCAGCATTAGGCTCTTCTCCAGTGAGTCCTTCCTTCTCATTAGGTGGCCAAAGTACTTGAGTTTCAACTTCAGGATCTGGCCTTCTAAAGAGCAGTCAGGGTTGATCTCCTCCAGGACTGACCGGTTTGATTGCCTTGCAGTGCAGGGAACTTGCAGGAGTCTTCTCCAGACCTTCTCCAGGTCTTCAAAGGCCTCAATTCTTTGGCGATCAGCCTTTCTTATGGTCCAACTTTCACAGCCATACATTGCAACTGGGAAATGTCTAAGATGTCTAAGAGTGCTCAAATCTTGGATGTTCTATGCCTTTCTTTCTGAAAGCTGCTCTTCCCATTAGTGTTGGCTTGTCCCCTGAGGGGGAGGGGGGAGCAAAGAAAAAGCTTTGTAGGCCCAGATGGAAGAACCATTGAGTTCGACATCCTTCAGTGACCTAAGAGTGCTCTTAGCTTTCTTCCAACTCTTGTGATGGTTCTGCTCTCACTGGTGTCCACCCTGATGGAGACGCATAGCCAAAGCACTATGCTATTGGCATCCTGGCTTGCTCTTTGTCCCCAGATCGATTGCATGCATCCGTGAAGATCCAAATTCTTCTTAAGCTCTCCCAACGGCCGAGTTGCTTTCGTTAACCCAGGATTTGCCGGGGCTATAATCCTTAGCTTGTCTGCTGCTAATGCTGGGTTAAGCAAAGCTTAATCAGAGCACATAAAATAACCATTCTCTAGGAAGCTCTCTCCTTTTTATTTTAAGCCATCAGAATTGCTTGCTTTGTTTTGCTTCTTTGGCTGCCAATCACCTCCCTAGTTTTGGAGAGGAGAAAATTCTATTTTCTTCCTCATTAGTCAATACCTAGAATGCTATATCTGGGTCAGGACAATGTACATTATGGGCAGCATGGAATAGCAGAATGACTTTGGAAGAGGACATTTAAGGTGGCCCGGTACATGCAAAACACATCTTGGGGAGGAAGGCCGATGGGAGGATGGAGAGACTGTATGCTGGATACCAAAGAGAGGGCAGTTAAAAAGAACTGAGTCATGTTTTCTGATGGGTTGAAGGGGATGAGGCAATGTATGGTTCAGTGATATGTGAGCCTTATGTGCTTAGCATGTCAAAAATTAGGAAAATGCCTAACTTAACTCTGCTGGCATGTCACCACCCCACCCTCAAACAAAAGAAAAACAATTATTTTGTTACTAGTTGCGAAGTCATGTCCGACCCATCGCAACCCCATGGACAATGTTCCTTCAGGCCTTCCGGTCCTCTACCATCTTCTGGAGTCCATTTAAGCTCTCGCCTACTGCTTCAGTGACTCCATCCAGCCACCTCCTTCTCTGTCGTCCCCTTCTTCTCTTGCCCTCAATCTTTCCTAGCATCAGGCCCTTCTCCAGTGAGTCCTTCCTTCTCATTAGGTGGCCAAAGTACTTGAGTTTCAACTTCAGGATGTGGCTTTCTAAAGAGCAGTCGGGGTTGATCTCCTCTAGGACTGACCGGTTTGATCGCCTTGCAGTTTAGGGGACTCGCAGGAGTCTTCTCCAGCACCAGAGTTCAAAGGCCTCCATTCTTTGGCGCTCAGCCTTTCTTATGGTCCAACTTTCACAGCCATACATTGCAACTGGGAAAACCATGGCCTTGACTATACGTACTTTTGTTGGCAGGGTGATGTCTCTGCTTTTTAGAATTATTTACATATTCATTTATTATTTTTTTAAGAAATCCAATCCAGTCCACTCATGGGTGGGGCTAGGTATTATATAAAGAAACATCGAATAATTGCAAAAATGAAATACGAGTAAAACAAACTTATTTCCAGAGGTTTGAAGGGCATGCAAAAGCCTATCCCCCCCCTTGTGTGACTTCCAGAGGTCCAGGGGTGATGTGGGAGCACACCCCGTTGTTGTGCGGCCTCCTCAGCTTCCGAAAATGTGCAAGAACAGGACCTACTTTTGAGAATAGGTGCTGCCAGGTATTGGTGAATGCTGGCATGTCACCCAAAACTTTGTGGTGTGTCACCTTTGACATGCATGTCATAGGTTGTTGTCACTGGTGTAGTGATCTAGGTCAGTGTTTGTCAGATTCAGCAACTTTAGCATGTTGTGGACTTCAACTACTAGAATTTAAGATAAACATGGATGGATGGATGGATGGATGGGTGAGCTGATAGATAATAGATAGATAGATAGATAGATAGATAGATAGATAGATAGATAGATAGATAGATAGATAGATAGATAGATACAGTAGATAGATAGATAGATAGATAGATAGATAGATAGATAGATAGATAGATAGATAGATAGATAGATAGATAGATAGATAATTTCAGCTTTATTATTTTTTATAAACAATTGAAGGTTGCAAATGTACCTAATACTCCTTCCTTCTCCTATTTTGTCCACAACAACAGCACTGTGAGGTGGATTGGGCTGAGAGAGGCGAACTGCAATGTAAACAGGAGGTAGGAAGTTTTAGGCTGACTGTTCCCAACAGTCTGAACTTCTATGGTTATCTTCTAATGGGACTTTGTAGTTTCAATCGACCTGGGAGATGATCAGACTGGGAATGATTGAGAAGCGTTAATCTGTGTGTGTGTTTTCCCCCAAGAAATTAGATGATTTTAGACTATCACTCAAGTAAATTTCCTGTCTGAAAACCTACTGAATTCCTGCTTATCATAACAGACAAGGGTTAGATGGGTGCGGGACAGCTTCAGGTACCTCTGTTTAATGCCAACTTACAGAAGGCTGGAAGGAACAGCAATATTTGAGAGTAGGGTAAGCGTTCTACATTATCTTGGCACACCCCTCTTAACCCAGTTATGGATTGAAGCCCCACATTCTGGATTCATACAGTACAGTGGACCATAAATTAAAGGGGATGGGTGGCAGATCAAGTCACAAAGACAACCCTGTTCAAAATGGACAGGTATAATGCACCTGATTTGGTTAAGCAAGACATCTGATCAGGCTTTGAATTAGCTTTATATAATAATAATAATAATAATAATAATAATAATAATAATAATAATAATAATAATAATAATAATAATGATGATGATGATGATGATGATGATGATGATGATAATAATAATAATAAAAAAAAAAATTGGAAGGGATCTTGGAGGTCATCTAGTCCAACCCCTGCTCAGGCAGGAAACCCTATACCATTTCGGACAAATGACTGTCCAGTCTCTTCTTAAAAACTTCCAGTGTTGGAACATTCACCACTTCTGGAGGCAGGTTGTTCCACTGGTTAATTGTTCTAACTGTCAGGAAGTTTCTCCTTAGTTCTAGGTTGCTTCTCTCCTTGATTGGTTTCCATCTGTTGCTTCTTGTCTTTCCTTCAGGCGCCTTGGAAAATAGCTTGACTCCCTCTTCTTTGGGGCAGCCCCTGAGATATTGGAAGGCTGCTATCACGTCCCCCCTCGTCCTTCTCTTCGTTAAACTACCCAATTCCAGCAACCGTTCCTTATATGTTTTAGCCTCCAGTCCCCTAATCATCTTGGTTGCTCTTCTCTGTACTCTTTCTAGAATCTCAACATCTTTTTTACATTATGGTGACCAAAACTGGATGCAGTATTCCAAGTGTGGCCTTACCAAGGCCTTGTAAAGTGGTATTAACCCTTCACCTGGTCTTGATTTTGTCCCTCTGTTAATGCAGCCTAGCACTGTGTTGGCTTTTTTGGCAGCTGCAGCACACTGCTGGCTCATATTTAAATGATTGTCCACTAGGACTCCAAGATCCCTCTCACAGTTACTACTATTGAGCAAGGTACCCCCTATACTATAGCTGTACATTTGTTTTTTCTTGCCTAAATGTAGAACCTTACTTTCCTTAATCATGGTTTCATTCTCTGAGCATCTTATCCCAAATCCCATTCCCTACTGCGATTCTTGAGATCCCTGTGGAAACCCAGGAGGCCATCTTTCCACCTTCTTCCATCTCCCTGTCCACTTTCCCCTGCAGCTGCTCTCTGCCTACCTGAGGTCTCTGTCTCTGGATGTTTCATCGCTTCTCACATCCCCATCCTGCCTTTGAGTTCTTGTTTCAAAAGGGTTAAGATCAGAAATGCTGAATGGGAAGATGGCAGGGTGCTCTTTAATAATGCAGCAGGCCAGCAAGTCCTGCATTGCTAAGGGGAGCATTAAGCTGTCCAGGAGTTTCAGCCAAGCAGCTCTTCCCATAGTGATGAGGCAGTGCAATTACTATCCCTCCTTCTCCATCAGTGGAAGCTGTCCTCATGAATGCTAGAGACAAGAGATAAGAGAGGGGGAAGAGTGGACCAACAAACTCAACCCCTTCTTCACCCAAAGTCATGTAGATTTTGGAAGAGAGAGAGAGGGAAGGAGGGAAGGAGGGAGAGAGCGAGACCTAAAGTCTTCTAGGATGCTTTGATGCCCATATGACTGGTTGGGGAATTTTGAGAACTGAAGTCTACACTTGTTAAAATTGTTGGTTGAGAAACACTGTTTTGGATGCATGGCTTCTTCTGACAGGATTATCAGTCTCTTGAGAATTTGACAGTAGTTCCGTCAGAAAAACAAAAAAAATCAATATGCTTCTGTCAAATAACCATTTCCCCACCTCCTGCAAAGAAAAAGTCTGTCTCAATGATTGTAAATGCCAAGAATAAGAATAGAATAGAATAGAATAGAATAGAATAGAATAGAATAGAATAGAATAGAATAGAATCTTTATTGATTTAGTCATTTGATCATATCAAAGGAAGAGATGAGCTGAAATATAATCAGAGGATCCTGTATCATTGTGTTATCTTTGCTTTTGCACTCTAGATTAAGAGCTTCTTCCCCTCCCCCCACCACTCCATTCCAGACTGGTGTGTGTAGGCAGTGGTGGGATTCAGCTGGTTTGCACCAGTTTGGCAGAACCGGTAGCTATTTTTTTTGTTGTCCAGGCCCAGAACGGACTTCCGGAAGCGGCATCCACACAGAGAACCGGTTGTTCACAGATTTGAATCCCACCACTGTGTGTAGGTGTATCTCAAATGTTTCCCCTGCTTTGCTAGCTCACCCTCAACTCAGACACACTCACAGAGAGAGTCCTGATATATCTGGATCCCAAAATGCAAAGTTCTTGGCTGACAGATCTATCGATCTCCTGACTGTTCAATATTCTAGTGTAAAGGAAAAAAGACTTGCTGTCCAGTCTCTCTTACAGCCAAAGCCAACAGGGCCAGAGAGACACAATGTCCAGAAATTGGATGGACCCCTTGGAGTTAAGTAGCTCACTGTCTCTGACAGTATCAGATTCATCTCTGAGCCCTCACAGAACGTTTTGGGGCTAAAGAAGACGGAAAATGCCACTTCTAAACTAGATCAGCTAAAGACTTCTTTTTAGGTCACCAGGATGATGTAGAGGTGAGATCTTGAGGATCTTCAAATATGGCCGGCAAACCATCCTTGGGTTGTGACAAGCAAGATCTGAGGAAGAGTCTTATGGTTGGTTGTGAAGGCTAAAATCAAGGCAAGATGTAAGACCACCTCAGTTTACCCAGGTATGCTGGTTGAGAATGATGGGAGCTTATTATGTGTAGGAATTGTTGGCTTCTTAAAACCATATTATTTGCATCTTCTGCTGACAGAACAAGTAGGAGAAGAAGGCCTTATACTTATACAAGCATGGGTCTTCCTGCCACTATAGCAGAAGAATAGCCAATATGCAAACCTTCTACCAATTTTATCCTTGAGCCATCAAGGACTAGAAGACCTTGCTCGAAACTGTACGCTTGAAGAAGGCTCCTAAGGTTGGAACTCAACTGAGTTTTTGACCTAAATCAGAGCAGTCTTTCTGCTGTGTGGGCAAAATAGTAGGAATCGTGAACTAACTGGAAAACTCTTGATACTTTACTTTTGTTATTAATGTGATGGCTTTGCTCTATATATTTAGAAGACAGCAACAAAGCCACAGTATTATCTTTAACACACACACTCTCCAAAACACACAAACGGGCAGGCTCATATAGTCCTCAGGAGTCGAGATTGACTCCGGGGAGATGTTATCTTGGTCTTAGGTAGCATCTGAAACTTCACATGGATATCTTTTTTCCACGTTTTGATGTGGTTTGGAGGAATGTGAAGTTCCTGACAATGCAAGGAGCCCCCGTGTGAAAAAAACAGGCAGCCATAAAAGGCGACTTTTGCTCAGGCGGTGCTCATCCCGGTGGAAAAAACTGTGTTAGCTCTTTCTAATTTACTTCTTTATCCTTTGGTTTCAGATGATGTCATTGTTGTTTACTGCTGGGAATTAGGTCTCGGTCTAGGCACGCAGATAGGTCTGAGAGAAGGACCGAGACAGGTTGAATATTGCTACACCTCTCCCCCCCTCCACTGCCTCTCTCCTCCCCACGGTAGCACTGAGCTATTCCTTAAAGTTAGAAAGGAATAGATTTCTCTGCATGGGAGTTTTCCAACCTGGCATCTTGTAGGAATCTCAAATTGAACTCCCAGTGCCCACGGTCATATCACAGCCCTGCTGGTTGAGGGGGAAAAAAGAAGTTGTACTTCTTCTAAATTGGAGAAGACTGGGAGAACCATGACGTGGACCATTCCCCAAGGTGGTAGGATGCTGATTCTTCTGACAGCTTCCTTCTTTGGCTTATTTTTAGCGTTTAGGAGGTATGTCTCCTGCATACAAACCATAACCCTAAATGATTTTGACAGGGTAGAGAAATAGCTGAAAATTAAATAGCGGAATGTGACAGAGATATGCAAAGTTCTTAATGTAAGAAAAAGAAGTCAAACGCACAGGCACAGGACATGGATGCCCACCTTGGTCATCGTCTATATGGAAGGGTCTTCGATTTAGAGGGCCTCCTTCCAACCTGGCCTCCTTCAGATGTTGAGATGTTACTCCTGAACTGCCATTGGCTGTGTTGGGTCTGAATATTGTGATAGTGATAACTCCAGACTTTTCTATGATGCTATCTACCTATCACTATGGGATCGATTCACCTACAGTGGCAATGAATGCACCATCGGAAGACCTGAAAGACCAAGTTAGGGACAGGTCCCCATGGAGAAAACCTATTTATCCGGTTGCTAAGAACCAGCGCTGACCTGATGGCGCATAATCAGTCAATCAATCTGATGGAGAAAGTCAACTCAGGATGTTTGCCCACAAGTTCCTGGAGACAGTAAGGCTGAAGGGGATGGCGTTATGCTTACAGCCAGACAGGAAATTCTGCAGATGGCGAAGGAAATGATCTGACCAGGTGCACGATGGTTCTCCACTAGCCAGCAATGAGCTCTGAAAAACCGAGGAGTTGCTATTTGAGGAAGTGTTTTATATTCCTACTTGGCTTGGCTGGTTTTATGTCCCCACGACTCCGGTTACTGCTGATTTGATTGTAAGTCCTTAGGTCAGCAAGGAAAAAAAGAGAGAAAGAGAGAAATTCATTACCGTCCACATGCCTTAAAATTGTCAAGGTTGAGAAACACTGTTGTAGAGCCACTCTTTCTGTCTGACTCTCTTTTATCTTCAGCAACTTAAGGATGATGCCCAGCTATTTTTTAGAGAAAACTTTGCTGCATTCACACAACAGCCTTAAACATGGCTCAGTTGCAACCACGCTTGCTACACTTCACAACATTTTGATAGCAATAGCACTTATATACCGCTCCATAGTGCTTTACAGCCCTCTCTAAGCAGTTTACAGAGTCAGCATATTGTCCCCCAAAATCTGGATCCTCATATTACTCACCTCGGAAGGATGGAAGGCTGAGTCAACCTTGACCCCCCCATCAGGATCGAACTCCTGGCTGTGGGTGGAGTTTGCCTGCAATACTACATTCTAACCGCTGCGCCACCACAGCTCTTAATCACTTAATCTTGATCCACTTAATAGTATTAACCTTGATTTGTTTTACAACCTTGGCCATTCTATTAGTTCAACACTTAGTGTGCCCTGCAACTTCAGTTAATATTCCAAGAAAAAAATGCAACCACCACACAAACATAATGTGAAGACTTCATCGTGGGCAATGCTGGTGTATTCTGGGCCAGTTGAAGTTTCTGAATAGTCTTCAAGGACAGTCCCAAATCTAGAAGGCACTGCAGTAGTTGCAGGGATCTTAGCTGTCAATTGGTACAAAAGATCCACTTTGAGTAATGCTTTAGATGTTTGCCAAGACTGAAACCCATTTGTTGATTTTCTTTCTTTCTTTCTTTCTTTCTTTCTTTCTTTCTTTCTTTCTTTCTTTCTTTCTTTCTTTCTTTCTTTCTTTCTTTCTTTCTTCCTTCCTTCCTTCCTTCCTTCCTTCCCTCCTCCCTCCCTCCCTCCCTCCCTCCCTCCTTTCTTTCTTTCTTTCCTTCCTTCTCTTTCTTTCTTTCTTTCTTTCTTTTTTTCTTTCTTTCTTTTTTCTTTCTTTCCTCAAGACAGTCCAGTCCAAGCCAGGGTTGCTTGGTTTATATGCTGCCCATCTTGCTGTTAAGCGTCTATCAAATTCCTGTTGCAATGAATGGGTCCCATTTGATTGATCCAAAAAACACCCAAAACAACAACCCTCAAAGCCAAAAATGGATCCTGTACTTGTAGGCAAACGCAGGAAGAAAACACACACACAAGTTACAAAAATAAACCAGAAACAAAAATAAGAGCAATCAAAAGGGGGAAAAAATAAAAGAATAAGTAAACAAATGCTTATAACTGGGGATTTAGTGTATCTATAATTAAGAATACATATTAATCATCAACATTAAATAAATTTGTCTAAAATCACATTTTTGCCGATGGGAACAACCTATTAAGGAAAACCTTTTAAATTTATGAAATGAATGGGGTCCAAATTTAACTAACTCTATTTTTCATTATGGGATTTTTCATATGTTTTTATTGCTGAATTTAGTTTCCTGCCAATATAATTTCCCATCGTTTAGAACACATTTCATCCAGAGGCCATCTGGCTTCTTAGATTAGAAACTGAATAAAATTTTATGCAGGTTTTTTTTTCTATTGTAGAATATATATATATACACTAATCCTGCTGGGCGATTCCTTTTCAAAGGCTGTTTTGTGTGATTTCTTCAAACTATATATAAAAAAATGATTAAAAACAAAAAAAAATGTCTAATTGTGCATTGCCACTCAGATGAAAATATGTGCTATTTGTTTACACCGTGGCCAATCCAATCTAGAAAACCTACTCATTTAATATAATGAAAATTTAATGAACTAGAATGCCATTGGTGAATGATTACTATTATCTATTGATGATTCACCGAAATGGATTGAAAAAGAACTCCTTGCCAGAAAGATCTTTGTTGAGATTCATCAAGTTCAAAGCTGAAATCTTGTTCCTATGTTTTCAAGACTTCCCAGACAAACTTTGTAACTGATTAAAAAAAAAACCCAGTTTGTATATAAAATTGATGAGCTTCCTTTACCATAACAAGAATTGAACTAGCTGTTTGCCTCTTGATACATTCTGGTAGATTTCTAAATGCTGGTGAGACAGTGATAAAGTACGTACTTGGCTTATATAATAATAATAATAATAATAATAATAATAATAATAATAATAATAATAATAATAATAATAATAATAATAATAATAATAATAATAATAATAATAATAATAATAAAGTTGGAAGGGACCTTGGAGGTCATCGAGTCCAACCCCCTGCTCAGGCAGGAAACCCTACACCATTTCGGACAAATGGCTATCCAGTCTCTTCTTAAAAACTTCCAGTGTTGGAGCATTCACTGCTTCTGGAGGCAGGTTGTTCCACTGGTTAATTGTTCTCACTGTCAGGAAGTTTCTCCTTAGTTCTAGGTTGCTTCTCTCCTTGATCAGTTTCCACCTGTTGCTTCTCGTCCTGCCTTCAGGCACCTTGGAGAATAGCTTGACTCCCTCTTCTTTGGGGCAGCCCCTGAGATATTGGAACCCTGCTATCCTGTCCCCCCTCGTCCTTCTCTTCGTTAAACTAGACATACCCAATTCCAGCAACTGTTCCTCATATGTTTTAGTCTCCAGTCCCCTAATCATCTTTGTAACTTTCCTTTGAATAAACCTCCATCTCCTAACTTTATTATTCGGCTGGGGATTTCTGGGAGCTGAAGTCCACCCATCTTAAAGTTGCCAAGGTTGATAAGCACTGGATTAAACATTCACCACGCCACTGAGTAACAGAATTGGAAGGGACCTTGGAGGTCTTCTAGTCCAACTCCCTTCTCAGGCAGAAAACCCTATACCATTTCAGACAGAGGGCTGTCCAATCTCTTCCAAAACACCTTCAGTGTTGGAGCACCCACAATAATTAGTCATTCCACTAATTAATTGTTCTCACTGTCAGGAAATTTCTCTTTAGTTCTAGGTTGGTTGTCTCCTTGATTAGTTTCCAACCATTGCTTCTTGTTCTGCCTTCTGGTGCTTTGGAGAATAGGTTGACCCCTTTTTATTTGTGGCAGCCTCTTTGAAGATCAGCTTTTATTCTTCATTCTCAAGTTGAACATGTTTAGAACTCAAGATGACAACAACAGCCCTACATTCCAGAGTATTTACGTCCTGCCCTTTCCACAGGTCAAACAGTCCCATGAACCTTGAAAACCCCAAATCTCCTTCCTTCAGTTCCTCCCCAGCCAGCAATCATCAATGGTATAGTTCTTTTGTCTCTGGCACCTCAATATGGTCATCACACAAATAAAGACTGATAGACTAAATCTCCAAGCGACTGCCTCCTCTTCTTCTCAGCCCTTGATCAGAGCTGAAGCTTAAGATAAAGATTTTTCTGATGATGTGTTGGGAAAGGATTTTCTATGGCTTTTCCAGAATGAAAAGAGGCTGAAGAATTCTCAGACTTTAATCTCCTAGGTTCAATTCTCTGTTGCTTTCACTTAGGATGGGTGAAGACACTTCCTGAATCTTCTGACAATCAATAACTCCATTTAATCTTCGTAGGGTAGATTCCACTTCCTAGCTTAAGACAGAGAGAAACAACCAAGTATCTTTCCAATGGAAAAAAACCCTGTTTCTGAAGTTTGTCTGTACTACCAATGGATTTTGAGAATTACAGACCAAAACAATTGCCAAGAAGGTAAGACAAAAAGGAGATTGAAGATTACAGCTTGATGGCAAAGAGCAGGGGTCTTCAAACTTGGCCCTTTTAGGACTTGTGGACTTCAACTCCCAGAATTCCTCAGCCAGGCACACATGCCTGGCTGAGGAATTCTGGGAGTTGAAGTCCACAAGTCCTAAAAGGGCCAAGTTTGAAGACTCCTGGCAAAGAGCAATAATATTGGGCTAAATGAGATGATCATCTTGCCTTGGGGTAACACAGCTTCTTGTGGTCAATGTGAGACTATTCAACATCCCAGTTGAATTTGAGCTGTAGCATCAAATGGGGAAAGGAGAAGGTTTCTACAAACCATGGCTATGTTGATCAAGTTGGATCATATCTTTTAGCAAGTATTATCAGGTCATCATATCCTTTAGTAAGAATGGACAAATCTCCAATACGTTTGGCTGATCATTCTTAGAAAACATGGCCAACATGGGCAAATGTCAAAAAATGGTAGATCTCTCCTTTGTAAGGGTTCTGGGTTGTTTTTCCTTGTCTTAAGCTAGGAAGGACAACCAAAGTCCTCCAGAATGGTCAAAGTCTTCAGCATTTTGTTTTGTCCCCTCATCATCTGTAAAAAAAAATATGCCCAATTTTAATGCACGCATGTAGTTAGCGTTATTACTGTTAAGTCTCTAAGGCAGGATGCTGACCTGGGAGATGGATGGTCTTTGTAAGCCGTTATGCAAGCTTGTGGCCTAATCTTTCCATGTTCCATATTTAGAATTGCTGAATCAGGGGGAAAATATATTTTTGCACACATCTCATTTCTTTGTCTTCAGCAATCTTTGTTTTCCCTTTTATTCCTTTCGCCGCTAATTGTGCCAAAGATATTTTTCTGTTTTAAGGACACCTGGGTAATAAAGCAAGTGAGCACTTTCACAGGGCTTTGCTTTGACACATCAATTAGTCCAGTTTGGGATATTACCGTTCCTTTTTTTTTTTTTTTTGAGCAAAAGGCTTTATTCAGATGGCAGGCATGGAACTGTGCACCTTTATGATTAATTATTCTAAGAGACTGATAGGGGGGGGGTGTTCAGTGTACGGAATCAAATAATGCCATTTTCTAGTATGTAGCATAAGGGGGGGGGGAATGCAAGTGATCTGGACTGCCACAACCCCACAATGTTGGCAGCAGCCCACAACTATGAGTTGGCTCCTATCTCAATCCATGTCTGGAGTGCCTTTGTTTTTTATATATAGCATTTCTATTTTGCCTTTTATGAGATGGCTACAGAAAGGCTGATGGCTTAAAATACTAAAATGCAAAAGCTGGAGAGGAGGGGGGGGAAAGCATCTATACTAAAGGACAAAATAAAAATGGCAGAACAGTAAAGACAGTGATTTTAATTGCAAATAAGTGTTCTCGTAGAAGGCAGTTATAAATATCTCTGTGCCATTAAGAGCCATGATTTGCTGGAAGAATACGATGGATGCTGGGCAGCATTGAAAAGACATTGGTGATGGATGAGGATGACAGCAGTTGCAATCTTAAATGAAAAGACACAGACCAGGCAATTCAAGCTTCCTTTGGTGCTGTTAGGAACTAATCAATGGCCTGGGGGTTCACAATGTAATAATAATAATAAAAAATAACAAAGTTGCTGAGCAGGAAGTCCCAAAATGTTGGGTGCCGTTACCAAAAGGCTCTGCTTTTCAGCAGCCAAGAGGCTGTTTTGCAGCCTGGAGCTTCTGCTGCCAGAGTTTGACCCATGACAGCCATTTGTCTGGAATGGTATAGGGGTTCCTGTTCAAGCAGGGGGTTTGGACTAGAAGACCTCCAAGGTCCCTTCCAACTCTGGTATTCTGTAAGTTCTATATAAGTCAAGATTTCTACCCTGGGATTTGGCATAGCTAATTCAAATTTTTTGGAGAACAAACATTCGATAGAAGTGGGTGGGAAATAATAATAATCATAATAATCATAATAATCATAATAATCATAATAATCATAATAATCATAATAATCATAATAATAATAAAGTTGGAAGGGACCTTGGAGGTCATCTAGTCCAACCCCCTGCTCAGGCAGGAAACCCTACACCATTTTGGATAAATGGCTGTCCAGTCTCTTCTTAAAAACTTCCAGTGTTGGAGCATTCACCGCTTCTGGAGGCAGGTTGTTCCACTGGTTAATTGTTCTAACTGTCAGGAAGTTTCTCCTTAGTTCTAGGTTGCTTCTCTCCTTGATCAGTTTCCACCCATTGCTTCTCGTCCTGCCTTCAGGCGCTTTGGAGAAGAGCTTGACTCCCTCTTCTTTGGGGCAGCCCCTGAGATATTGGAAGGCTGCTATCATGTCCCCCCCTCGTCCTTCTCTTCGTTAAACTAGACATACCCAATTCCAGCAACCGTTCCTTATATGACAGTATAATAACAGAGGATGTAGCTGGAGAGATTTCTTTTGTTTTATTTCTTAGGGAAAGGGATAAGTTAGAATATAAAATGGATTCATTTGATTAAGGTTAAATATATATATATATATATATATATATATATATATATATATATATATATATATATATATATATATATATATATATATATATATATATATATATATATATATATATATATCTTGGGTTTTTTTCTGGTAGCCCTAAAAGAGTTTTGCTGGTTAGGGCTGAGTAATATGTTTTTACAATTGTTTTGATTGGTAAGAAATGGATGAAGGGAAGAAGAGGTGTTTTTTTTTTAAAAAAAATAAAAAACTAGAGAAGGTGTTAAGCTACCGAGATCGTTTAATATTTGTCTGAATGGAGGAGAAAATTATTTTTTTAAATATCTTTTCTCTTGTTCTTTTTCTCTTATTTTCTTTTTCTCTGCACTGATCCCTTAATTTTCTTTGCTGTTTAAATTCTTCTTACTTTGTGTTAAATGTGTTCTAATTCCACAATCTCTGTCCTTTCCTCTCTTCTTGTCCCTCTTAGAAGCTTTTGCAGTCTCTGTTTCCACATCCTGCTAAAACCATGGAGATTTCTCCTGGCTGCCTTTTCCTGCCTTTCATCAGGATCCCCCCTTCTTTCCTTTGTCAAAGAGAAATGCAAAGACACTGATCTATTTCGCTTGACGGCAGGTTTTCTCAGCTTTTAGAAATAACTGGGTATCGACAGAATTGAAATCCGGTGGGTTTGAATTTCAGGCATGGCCTTTTCCAACTCAGCATGAAATGAGTTTCAAATCTCTTTTTTCAGCACCTTTCGGCCTGGGCTTCAGTTTCCAACTTGGTGCAAGATGCCGTCCACAGGCGCCAAAGTATCTGACTCACATTTCTTTAGTATTTCCAACAAAATGAATGCTGCTGCCTGCTTTTGTTTATACTGTCAGAGGAAGGAAGGAAGGAAGGAAGGAAGGAAAGAAGGAAGGAAGGAAGGAAGGAAGGAAGGAAGGAAGGAAGGAAGGAAGGAAGGAAGGAAGGAAGGAAGGAAGGAAGGAAGGAAGGAAGGAACAACCTGCCTCCAGAAGATGTGAATGCATCAACACTGGAAGTTTTTAAGAAGAGACTGGACAGCCATTTGTCTGAAATGGTGTAGAGTTTCCTGCCTGAGCAGGGGGTTGGACTAGATGATCTCCAAGGTCCCTTCCAACTTTATTATTATTATTATTATTGAAGGGAGGGAGGGAGGGAAGGAGAGAGGAAAGAAGGAAAAGAAAGAAGGAAGGGAGGAAGGGAGGAAGGAAGGAGGAAGGAAAAGAAGGAAGGAATAAGGGAAGGAAGGAAGGACAAAGAAAGGAAGGGAGGGAGGAAGAAAGAAGGAAGGAAGGAAAGAGGAAGGAAGGAAAAGAAAGAAGAACTAAAAGAGAGAGAGAGAAAGAAAGAAAGAAAGAAAGAAAAAGAAAGAAAGAAAGAAAGAAAGAAAGAAAGAAAGAAAGAAAGAAAGAAAGAAAGAAGGAAGAAAAACAGAGGTAGGTCCTCCTGACATTTTCCATACCATAACTTGAAACACTCAAATATTTCTTTAACATTTCAAATATGATTTGAAACCAAAAAAGATTTTAGGTCCAGTCATGGGGAGGAATGTTGTTTTTCCTTATTCTTTAAAATTATTAAATGCTTTTTTAAAAAAAATCAAAGCAGTTTACTGTAACAAAGAGATAGAACCAACAATAACTCACCTAATCAGTTGGAGCTAGTAAAATAGCCAGCAGACAGGCTGGAAAGCTCAACAAGTGAGTCATAAAAAACATACCTCAAGTCAGAAAAGATTCATACAGGCAGATTTGAAACGGTGAAATGTTTATTATCTGGGGGGAAAATGTTGGAAGGTGTTTCCCAAGCTGCTCAAAGTTTGCATTCACACTTAATTTGGTTCCTGAATTAGCCTTCCTCCTGGATTTGCTCAATACTTTGAAAATCAACCAACCAGATAAGGTGGATTCTCTCAACATGCCGAATCAGAAAATGAAAAGATTAAGCCAAGATGAAAACTGATCTAGTTTGGTATTTGTGAAACCCTCTGCCAGACGCAAAGACTCAAGATGATTTGTAAGGTTACAGCACATAAGATTTATTCAAGTTTACACACAAGACTCTAGTCAACTAACAACCAATGCTAAACTGGTGCTTAATAAGGCTCAACAGATTTTAAGGGGGAGCTGGATTAGACTCTGTTGTGACAATGCAAGGATTCTAAACTTAGGTTCTCCTGCTTGAGCGGGCAATTGGACTAGAAGATCTCCAAGATCCCTTCCAGCTCTATTCTATTCTACTCTTTCCATGTAATTCCCCTAGGGACCGTTTGTAACAAGCAGACTGAAAATGCAATTGTCAATGATCCTCTTTCCAGCAGTTTGTGGATTTTTTTTTTTAAAATAGCTAACGGCCACTACCGGATCTTTATTTACAATGGAGGAATGGTTGGTGAAGTTGACAGAATTTGCAGAGATGGAAAAAAATTGACTTGTTGATTAAGGAAAAGACAATAGCTACATTTGTTAGTGACTGGAAACACTTTATGGATTTTTTTTTTGCTGAAAATGGAAAAAATGGACTTATGATTGATGGGTTTGTTGATGAGAAAGGGTAGAATATGGAAAGAAGGGAGATGTGATATAAACTTAGGAAGATAGAAAATATAAATGCATTTATAACTACTGTGTAGTTGGAAGTCACTCCTTCATATTTTTTTTCTTTCTTTTTTCTATTTTTTTTATTACTTTCTTATCACTTTACTTTCTTTTTGTATTGTTTTTACTTTTCAAAAATTTGTATTGTTTTTACTTTTCAAAAAACTTCTTTAATAGTAGTCATTGCAGCATCTTTGCAGTGTTTTGATTGTATGTTGTGTGTTTCCCTTTCACTGTTTTGATTGTATGTTGTGTGTTTCCCTTTCACTCTTCTGCCCTTCTGGTCATCAGTATTTGCCTGATAAAATACATTTCACAGCTCTGGTGTTGGTTTCCTCAAGCATGACCTTCATCTATCTCTGTTTTTCCAAACTTGTCAACTTTAAGATGTGTGGACTGCAGCTCCCAAAATTCCCAGGCGGAGGAATTCTGGGAGTTGAAGTCCACACATTTTAAAGTTGCCAAGTTTGAGAAACACTGATCTAGACCAAGTTCAGTCATGGAGCTCCTCTCTCTCAGCCTAGCCATCCTACTTGGCCGCATTAAGTTGTCCCATTCTGCACCGAGATGGCTATCCATCCTCTGTCTGAATCCATTCAATAAAGGGAAGTCTGTTCCATGTCTGGGGATATGGTTCTCTTATCCAAAAGATCTTACTTCTCCAGTTCCACAGCTCCCAATCTTCTCTATATCTGTTGCATTTTTCCCCCAGTATCTTTCAAAAAACGCAGTGTCCAGAATTGGACAAATACTCAAGACGGGAGCCAACAAATGCCGAATAAAGTAGAGTTAATACATCTTACAAGCATATATTTATTATTACAGTCTAAAACCGACATTTTTTTGCAGCCGGGTTACATTCCTGATTCACATTCAGCCCTCGATCAAATGCCCTTGTAACGTTCTATTTGCGCATAACTAGCGTCCAGCTGTAGTTGTGGGTTTGACTTCTTTCTCCAAGTGAAGATGTTTGCATTTGTGTCTCTCAGGTTTCACTTTGCTGTTTTCAGGACATTTCCCTAACCTCTTCAGATCCTTTGGAGTTTTGTTTTTGTTTTTTCCAATTATGGGTTGGGATCCCCAGAGGATCACGAGAAGCTTTGCGCAGTTTGAGTGGGAACACTGGCCTAACTCACTCCAAGATTTGATTCTCAAACAAGTTGTGGTACCAGAAAGTCTTGTGTTCACATGACCACAAGAATTCTCGGGGTTTCTGGCTTGGGCTAACCCATGTTCTCCTCCTTTTTGTTCTTGCAGATTTATCCTGGTCTTCAGCTGTCTGATTTTATCTGTGTTTTCAACTATTCCCGAGCATCACACATTTGCCAATGAGTATCTCTTCATCCTGGTAAGGGACAGCTCCTCCTTCTTTCTTCAGCAACCTTCTGAGATTTTTCTCCTTATGTTGTTTGGTTAAAGCCATACTCAGTCATCTGAGGCTCCACATGTTCTGAGAAACCAGCCATTGTCTCAGCCTGCTGGTTGAATGGCGGTTCTTTGAGCATTGCCTGGGAAGTGACTCATGCGCATTTTGCTTTAGTAACTGAGCTTTACAGTTTAGTGCAGGGGTGGGTGTCAAACTCAATTTCATTGAGGGCTGCATCAGCATTGCGGTTGCCCTCAGGGGGCCGAGTGGGTGTGGCCGGGGTGGGTGCAGCCTACTGGGTGGGCGTGGATGGAGTATGTGTGGCCTACTGGGTGGGCATGGCCAGCTCTACATCGTTCGCGTCAAGGGTGCCTGTGGGGGCCTGGGCATGATTGGGGTAGATCTGAGGGTCTCTGGCAGAAGGGGGGGGACCGGGGCAAGCGCCAAGGCATGGTCTACTGGAGGAGCCTCACTGTTCCTCTCAGACCATGCAGAGGGGGGAGGCTTATGGAGCTAAGACTGAATGTGTTTCAGCATAGATGGCCACCACAAAATTGTACATTGGCCCCCGGCCGGCCTGGGCCAGGGCCAAGGCAGCGGCGGCCGTTCCCTCACTGTTTCCAGGATGGCTTCGTGGGCCACATGAAACCACTTCACGGGCCGCATCCAGCCCCCGGGCCTTGTGTTTGACACGTCTGGTTTAGTGCATTGTGAACCCAACTTCTCTGTAGAAACATATGGGGGAGAGAAGTTCTTATAGTCATTGCTTTTGATTGCTACAGAAGGGATGAGATTGGGCAAGTTTCTCAACTTCGGCTGCTTTAAAATGTATGGATTTCTTTACTCCCGGAATTCCCCAGCATATAAATATGTAGTATTTATTTATTTAGCTGGACTGGCTCTGTTGAGCTAACACGACAGTAAAAACAGTCAATAAAAAGGACCATTAAAAATTTAAAAAGCCCAGACATACCATCTGCTTGTCAAGCCCTATCATAGCCTCTTCCAAGATGGGTGCATTTAGCATCCTAGCCTGGATGCCTGAGGGAAAAACAGGTTTTTAATGCTGTATAAAAAGCCAGCAGGGCTAGGACAAAATGAACCTCTGGAGACTAGAGGTATCAGTTGCAAATCATTCAGTTTCAAATAACCTGTCAGCCCTCTCAGGTAAACAAGACAGGAAACGGACACAATGAGCTAATTCAGTGTTATCGTAAGGCTACATTAGCAGAATCTTACAAGTCTGAAAGCACACATCTCCTGCCATCTCTTTCACAGCCAGAGAAATTAGCTGTTAGGATACAGGAAGATCTGGACAGACTTGAACACTGGGCGCTATCTAACAAAATGAAATTCAATGGTGAAAAAAGTAAGGTTCTACATTTAGGCAAGAAAAACCAAATGTACGGGTATAGTATAGGGGGTACCTTGCTCAATAGTAGTAACTGTGAGAGGGATCTTGGAGTCCTAGTGGACAATCACCTAAATATGAGCCAGCCGTGTGCTGCAGCTGCCAAAAAAGCCAACACAGTGCTAGGCTGCATTAACAGAGGGATAGAATCAAGATCACGTAAAGTGTTAATGCCACTTTAAAATGACTTGGTAAGGCCACACTTGGAATACTGCATCCAGTTTTGGTCACCACGATATAAAAAAGATGTTGAGACTCTAGAAAGAGTGCAGAGAAGAGCAACAAAGATGATCAGGGGACTGGAGGCTAAAACATATAAGGAACGGTTGCTGGAATTGGTTATGTCTAGTTTAACGAAGAGAAGGATGAGGGGGACATGATAGCAGTGTTCCAGTATCTCAGGGGCTGCCCCAAAGAAGAGGGAGTCAAGCTATTCTCCAAAGCGCCTGAAGGCAGGACAAGAAGCAACGGATGGAAACTAACCAAGGAGAGAAGCAACCTAGAACTAAGGAGAAACTTCCTGACAGTTAGAACAATTAACCAGTGGAACAACCTGCCTCCAGAAGTGGTGAATGCTCCAACACTGGAAGTTTTTAAGAAGAAACTTGAGTTTCAACTTCAGGATCTGGCCTTCTAAAGAGCAGTCGGGGTTGATCTCCCCTAGGACTGACCGGTTTGATCGCCTTGCAGTCCAGGGGGCCTCGCAGGAGTCTTCTTCAGCACCATAGTTCAAAGGCCTCCATACTTTGGCGCTCAGCCTTTCTTATGGTTCAACTTTCACATCCATACATTGCAACTGGGAAAACCATGGCCTTGACTATACGCACTTTTGTTGGCAGGGTGATGTCTCTGCTTTTTAGTATGCGGTCTAGATTTGCCTAGTGCATTGAATTTTGATCACGTAACCGCAGGGATGCTGAGATGATTACAACTCTGGGAACTGGTCATAATTCATTTTTTCCTCCCAATGCCGTCATAACTTCAAATGCTCACTGAAGAAATGGTCGTAAGTCAAGGACTACCAGTACAGCATTTGGGAAGGACGAGGTAACCCTTTTCCGCTCCAGTGCAGCCACCCCCCCTTTGCTATTAGCCCTAAAAAGGAAATCTCCCATTGACACTAATGAAAGGTTATGGCTGGGATTAATAGCTGTGTGTGGGAGAAAGTTAAAAGGGAGAGACTGATTTGGCAAGACTGGGGGGGGGGGAAGGAAACCTCTGTCCTCACGGTAGGCGTGTCGCAGCCCCTAGCAGAAAAGGCATACTTTGTGGCAGAAGGAGAGGGATATAACTGTTTATTAGATCCTTTAATTATTGATTTATTTCTCTAGTATCAAAGGGATGCCTGGCGTGTTTGTCAGAAAGCAGCAGTTTAAGGGGCACGCTCCAATTGACCTATTAAAGACAGTGAGAGTTTGAGTTTGGGCTTGTTTGCAGATGGATTTAAGAAGCTGCTGCAGAAATGAGAATTTTAAAGCCCCTGCAAGGCAAGGCAGCAAGGGCAATGAGGTGGTACTGATTGGGGAAGGAGAACTCCTCAGAGAGGAGTTGGATGATGAAGCTGGAAAAGTGAACATAATTGTCGGGGAGGTGCCAGGAAAAACAGAGAGATGGATGAAGGGACCGGTCTGCAATTAAGGGACAAGGAACTGCCAAGCAGGGAGAGGAAGGACACCAGATGGACCTGACAGGGTTAGAAAGTGAAGAGGCCAGAAAGGAGACAAGGGATGATCAACGAAGACATGAGTCAGAGTTCAACAATAAATAAATAATAATAATCCTCGCAGCATTCAGAAACCCTCAGTGAAGCCTTCCCTGTTGGAAATGGGACGATCTCTTACTATGTCTTGGGAAGGGAAGAAGGACAGTCCCGTTTCATAGAAGGGACAGGCTGGAAGAAGAAAGACAAATAGTTTGAATGTTTCAGCCATCAGCACAACTTGCTTGTTTTCATCTGCACAGGGGAAAAAAAACAAGTGACAGTTGGAAGGAAGGAAGGAAGGAAGGAAGGAAAGAAAGAAGGAAAGAAGGAAGGAAGGAAGGAAGGAAGGAAGGAAGGAAGGAAGGAAGGAAGGAAGGAAGGAAGGAAGGAAGGAAAGAAGGAGGAAGGCAAATCTCAGAAAGAAAGATATCTCTCTTTTTTAGCAACTTTCCCCCAAACTCTCAAAAAGAGCTGACGCTGGTTTTCTTCTAACTGAGATGAAAACTAAATTAAGAAGGTCCGTGTGACTTTCCCATAGTAAGCAAAATAGGTACCTGTTTGTACAAAAATAGAGAGGGAGGTGACAAGGAGGCCACAGCTGACACTGCAGGAAAACAGGCCTTTTCTGATTCATGCAAAGAGGGCTGCAGCGAGACCAGTTGGGGGGCAAGACCGCAGGTCCAGTTTTTTGTTTTTCCCATTGGACCAGGAATGATGGACATTTGTGCCAGAGCCCGCCATCCAGGAGAAAAGCCAGTGGTGGAGCCCTTACTTTGAATGCAGCTTCAGGTAGGCCTGGGAAGATGGCGCCATCTATCTATATATAAATAAAAATGTAAATGTTCGTTTGTTCAAAATCTTAAATCTCCGAAAGTTCTTCACCGATTGCTTTGAAATTTTAACACAACGTTGCATTTGAATACGCGCGTGTTTTTATATACCTATATTATATAGATGTCACACCTGTGACAGGTAAAAACATGCTTTTTTTGAAAAACAGCGCCATCTGTTGGACGTAAAAGCAACACACGCAACGATTTTACCATTCCATTTCAATGTTTCCGATTTACGATCCATTTACGATTTCCAAATTTCCAATTTTACGATTCCATTTCAATGTTTCCGATTGCATTGTTAAATTGAATTTTCATAGATTTCGATTTATTTTCATTTTGATTGAATTATTTCGTGTGACATTGCGTTGGAATTGATGCACAGACAATGGAACAACAAAAAATATTGTATACCCACAAGCATTGTGAAATTAAACCTATTAGAAATGTGCACTTTCTCTTTTTTCTTTCTTTTCCATTTAACCAGACTGAGCCACAGCAACGCGTGGCCGGGTACAGCTAGTTAAGAATAAAAATAATAAGACGCATCTGCTGTTCAAAATAATCAGATGATGCATATACAGAAATAATCAAATAATAATCAAATCGTAGCGTTAACCTGTGACAAAGAACTGAGGAATAAATAGAAAAACATTAAGAGAAGAGAAACTCTTGATCCTGGAAAGACATAAAAAAAAGGATGCCAGACTAGCCCAAGAGATGGAAGATTGCAGAATCAGTTTCTGGATTTAGTGCATCAATTTAATGCTGTCATCAAAAGGATTGATTGATTGACCCTCATTTAGAATCCACCTCCCATCATCTTTAAACACAGACTGTATTAGCTAACCAGATAAGAAGGAGAACTCAGAAACAAGAGAGTTGATCCCTCAGGTAGTTGATCCCTCAGGATTCTCCTTCAACTCTGTTGACTTCTCCTGTTCCCACCACCCCACTTCTCTCCAATGTTCTCTTCCCCACCTTATATGGTCACTTTATATCTTATCGGACCTGAATTATCCATCCTTTGTAGCCTCCCATTTACCCCAGTTTACTTGAGTAATTCAAGGCAGGGCAAAAACCTCATAATCGGCCGACCAGTTGGTATTAGCCCCAGGCAACTTCTGAAAAGGCCACGTCAGGAATTATTGTTCCCCAGGGAACGTGGCACCCATGGAGGCCTTTGCATGCCAAGTTTTCTCCCGACGTGTCCCCAAAATGTCTGTTCAAAAGTGAATTTGCAGTAGCAGCATGAAATGCCACCCTTTGCTCCATAGACGTCTTTGCTGAGGTCCTGCCTTTGTGTAGGGAGGATCAATGAGTTGCAACGAGCACATTTATATTTAGCAAACAGCTCCCTATGCTATCCTGCCCTTTTGGAGTCCTCGTTTCTGATTGCGGCCTCTATGCGGTCTGGTCAAAATGCTGGGTCATTAACACCACGGTTGCAACTATAAAAAAGAAGAAGAGAGAGGGAAAGAGTTCCTTGATAAGAAGAACAGAAGTAGAGTTTTATCTGACCTTTCCTGTGACAAGTTTTTCCAAGTCAGCGGAAATTCAGATTGCTGAATGCCTTTGGAAAACGGGCAAACGAGTTGTGAAATTCACAGGTTTTCCTTGTGGTTTATTCGACCCGGCCTTTAATATTCCAAGGTAGAATATCTTTCCCCTTTATCTTTTTAGTTTGTTTTATTTGCCACCTTTAAAATACAGAAAATATTTCCAAAAGGAAAAGAAAGAAGAGAATGCGCAGACAGATGTGGAGGGACGAGGAGAAAACTTAAAAAGGAAACGGCAAAAACATCATGTTGGGTATGGGAAATGATTCTGCCTAATGTTTCAAGACACGCTTAAACCTTGAGCACACCGAACAATATTGATTCGTCTTTGTGCTACATCAATAAGAGTCAGTTTGTAAACAAAAAGCGACCCTGTTATTAGCCATCCTGGATATTAAATCTGAGCTCAAGCTGTCATCCCGACATTGAACAGTGAGCCCCACTGCTGCCCCCAATTAAATGCTCAAGTCTTCATACAGTGATACATCCATAAGTCTTCCCCTCGCAATTTGAAAGTGTGCCCACATCTTTAAAGGTATTGATCTTTTTTTGACCAACTGAACTCACTGATGGATTTTGAATCGAAACAGGGCAATGTTGGGACAGACCCATCTCCTATGAGTAAGTCTTCTGTCAGCCATTTTACACTTTTCAGTAATGAGGAGGTTGCGCAATGGGATGACTTTGGGAGACAGGAGAAAGAGTCACAGACTGGACAACTTGCATGTGTAATGTATCTTAGTCCACAAAAGGAGGGAGGACACCGGAAGCCTTTTGGAAGGGACTCTCTCTATTTTTCCAGAGAGTAAAAGGAAAGGATGAGAGAAATGTGTTCAGTCTCTTGTTGTAACTCTAAAGTAAAGACAGGGCTAGGGATCTTTGTGGTGCTTCTTGTCCGGACTGCCTCAAAGGGCCAACAGGTCGACAGCCAGGCCTTTAAAAAGTTCTCATGAGGATAATGTGGGGGAAAAAAATCTTTTGTTTGAATTATTCTCTTATGATCATAAGAAACATTCTGAATATTCTATAACAGTATTTGCCACTGGTTTGTTAATACGGGACAGTCCAGTTCTTTATTCCAGAATTCTTGCAAATAATCTCTTAGTAATATTTTTTATATATTAAAATATACTGCTGATTGAAGAAACTATCTACCATCTATCTATCTCCCCCCACACATTCTTTCATCTATCTGTCTGTCTGTCTGTCTACCTACCTACCTACCCTCCCACCCACCCAATTCTTTCTATCTATCTATCTATCTATCTATCTATCTATCTATCTATCTATCTATCTATCTATCTATCTATCTCTATCCATCCATCCATCCATCCATCTACCTACCTACCTACCTACCTACCTACCTACCCACCCAATTCCATCCATCCATCCATCCATCTATCTACCTATCTACCAACCTACCTATCTACCTATCTACCTATCTACCTATCTACCTATCTACCTATCTACCTATCTACCTATCTACCTATCTACCTATCTACATGCTGTTCCTGCTGCACAGTTCTTGTTCTAAAGTCCTTCAAGTAAGTTGGGGTTTCTGTGACCACTCTTTCTGCCTGCCCTCCGTGCATAAAACCTCACATTGGATTTTTCTGCCCTTCTTTTCTCCTTGTAGGAATTTGTCATGATTGTTGTTTTTGGAGTGGAATACATTGTCCGTGTCTGGTCGGCGGGCTGCTGCTGTCGTTATCGAGGATGGCAAGGTCGCTTCCGGTTTGCCCGCAAACCTTTTTGTGTCATCGGTAAGCATCTGATGGGGATGGGGAGGCACGTCAGAAGGATTCTTGTTGCGCCCCATCATTATTGGGGGGAAGAGGAGGAACGAGAATGGAAAAAGTTCCATTATCCTGTACTCCAGACAGCTGTGACATCTATCATTTGTAGTTGTAGATTCATATTGGTTACATTCACACAACACATGGAGTTGTCCTATTTTCTGGATATGTTCAATGCATTGAACCATATATTGATAAACACAACCCCTAAACAGAAACTACAGCTTGATGCTTACTCTAGATACTTAGCATGATGACTTCCAGGTACGTAAGATGACCTCTAGACCAGTGGTTCTCAACCTGTGGGTCGGGACCCCATTTGGGGTCGATCGACCATTTCACCGGGGTCGCCAAGCAAGGCTGTCCGCCATTTTTTTTGTCCGCCATTTTTTCCCCTTTTCCGGCGGGTGCCTTACCTCCCTTGGGCTGGGCCAGCTGGTGGTCGGCCTGCTCCGTCTCTGCCACTTGCCAGCTATGCCTCGGCCGGCACAGGGGGTGGAACCACACATGCGCGGCACTCCCAGACAGGGAAAGTCCTCGACTTACGACCGGTTTAGTCCTCGACTTACGACCAGTTTAGTCCTCGACTTACGACCGGTTGGGGGTCGCAGCATTAAAAAGGTTGAGAACCACTGCTCTAGACCGATGATTTCAAAGTTTGTAAGATTTCAATTCCAGTCATTTGAAAAAGTTGCTTGTGTTTAAATTCAGCAACACCAAGAAAGCCCATCTGCAGACTTTCTTGTCTGCCCACCAGATATATAAGCTATATCACTTAATTCTCCCTCACTCAAAGTCATCTGAACTATGCAGTTCATGGAGTTTATATAACCTCAAGCAGGCATCTGGCAAGGGTTCCCTTTTTCCATTTGAGTAACAGATGAAAGCACTTGGGCAACTTGGTCTGCATAGGAACTAAATGGGGTTGGATCTATTTAGGACTTGGCTAGGACAGGACCAGGGAATATTACGGTTGAAGGCTAGGCAAAGATGTTGAGAAAAACTTGCTGGAAGACAGCAATGGAAAACCACTTCTGTATTGTCACCAAAAACACTGACATAGCTTATCCATGAATCTTCCAGGAAGATGTGCTTGAAGGTGAATTGACTAGGTTACCAGGATGAAATACCACGTTCTCTTTAAATCAGAGAAAGTAGGTGGGACAGGATTGGTAGCAGGATATTCTTGGGGCCAAGATGGGAAGACACCTTTGGCCCATTGTTGTGGTCATCAGAAAAGTCTAGATGCCAGAAACACACCTGGTCCTCTAAGATCAAGTGAATTATCTTCTTCTCAAGCCTGGGACAAACCTGGGCTTGTCTTTCTGATAGGTGCATAATTGTTAAGAAAAGGCTTAATTATTTCTACCCAGCCATTGACAAGATTTTAAAAGACTGGATGTTTTTGTTGTGCAAAAAACCTTGATGTAATCTCAGATAGCTCTACTCTGTGATATAGTTGTAGAGATGGTGCCTTTCATCTCCCAGCTGCCATTTTTCCCTCTCCTGATCAACCATGGTTCTCTGGATACCCAGAGGCTATTTCAGACCACAGTTGTTTTTGACTATTGACTTTGAACCCTTGACTGACACTTTAAGTCCCCCCAGCTAATATATATTTTAAGGTTCCCTAGGGATTTGAGAAATAAGGAACGGTTGCTGGAATTGGGTATGTCTAGTTTAACGAAGAGAAGGACGAGGGGGGACATGATAGCAGTGTTCCAGTAACTCAGGGGCTGCCCCAAAGAAGAGGGAGTCAAGCTCTTCTCCAAAGCGCCTGAAGGCAGGACAAGAAGCAACGGGTGGAAACTGATCAAGGAGAGAAGCAACCTAGAACTAAGGAGAAACTTCCTGACAGTTAGAACAATTAACCAGTGGAACAACCTGCCTCCAGAAGCGGTGAATGCTCCAACACTGGAAGTTTTTAAGAAGAAACTGGACAGCCATTTGTCCGAAATGGTATAGGGTTACCTGCCTGAGCCAGGGGGTTGGACTTGATGACCTCCAAGGTCCCTTCCAACTTTATTATTATTATTATTATTAAATAGCCAAATGGCACAGAAGAGCAACCTCGTATTTTGGAGAACATCATATATTTCATCTGATTTTGTAATTCAAAGGCATGTTTTTCTCCACTCCCATAGGGGGATAACAAGTCTAAAGGGGTGCTTGATCCAAGGGTGACTTTTAGTTCTTCTTTGAAGTTGGTTTCTTTGCTTTGCACCCGAGGAACTGATGTCTGTGCAATGCACCCATCAAGCTACTGCTTGGACCACAGGTCGTAAGTTGCCTTCTCTTTCCTTTCTCTTCCTGTGCTTCAGATTTCATCGTCTTTATTGCTTCTCTGGCCGTCATTGCAGCTGGCACCCAGGGGAACATCTTTGCTACCTCGGCCCTACGCAGCATGCGCTTCCTGCAGATCTTACGCATGGTGCGCATGGACCGCCGTGGCGGTACTTGGAAGCTTCTTGGCTCAGTGGTCTATGCCCATAGCAAGGTGAGTCCCTGGAGGCAGGTCAGCCCAAGCGAAGCCCAGGAATCTGCTCTCAGAGATGGGAATAAAGACACCTGCTTTTTTCTTCTGTTTCCATTTTGGGAGAGGGAATTGCAGGAGTAACCGAATACACATTATGAAAGAGCAGGAGAAAAAAAGATTTCAACCTCTGCATGCATATGGACCCAGATTCTCCTTGGTTGTAGAAGCTGACCTTTGTAGAATAGAATAGAATAGAATAGAATAGAATAGAATAGAATAGAATAGAATAGAATAGAATAGAATAGAATAGAATTGAATTAGATTTAGATTTAGATTTAGATTTAGATTTAGATTTAGAATTAGAATTAGAATTAGAATTAGAATTAGAATTAGAATTAGAATTAGAATAGATATTGGAATATAGAATAGGATAGAATAGAATAGAACAGAATAAGAATAAGAATAGAATAGAATAGAATAGAATAGAATAGAATAGAATAGAATAGAATAGAATAGAATAGAATAGAATAGAATTAAAATAGATATTGGAATATAGAATAGGATAGAATAGAATAGAATTAGAATAGAATAGAACAGAACAGAACAGAATAAGAATAGAATATAATTAGAACAGAACAGAATAGAATAGAATAGAAACTTTTTTGTCCCTTTGAATGTTCACTAATCGGCATACATTAAAATGAAATTTTGTTGCCTACAGCTCTGAAAGAGTCACCACCTCTGATATACCCTTCATAAACATGACAAAAATAAATAAATAAATACCAAATTATACATATACCCGTATATAATATACAACACAGAGAAACAACACAATCCAGTTCAGATTAAGTATCCACGTGCATGGCGAGAGAAACGAATCTTGCGAGTTTACCAGACGGATGGCAGAGGGAGCAAAGCTATTACAGTGTAGTCCTTGTCAGAACCAGATTGCTTTTTCTGTGCAGTGATGTGACTTAATTTGCTCCACCCGGGTCCCGATTTTGCAAGACAGCACCAAGTTCCTGAGAGGAAATTGTTGAAATTTCCTGGAGGTATCTCTAACAAGTCCCTGCCTCCTTCTAAGAAAGCAGCTTTCAATTTAACTCTCTTCCCCAACTATCCCCATCCCCATCCCAATGCTGTGTGGTGGAAAATATTCAGGGGTTCCCTGGGACCAAGAAAAGATGGGCAGGCAGTTATTGCGGCACCTTGAGAAAGCGCAACTGGAAAACCTGGAGCGAACAGGGATTGTGCAAGTGTTGCGCAGCTCTGAAAGGCTTTCTCCGTAAGTGTGGCATTCTCTACAACAGTGGTTCTCAACCTTTTTAATGCCGCGACCCCAACTGGTCGTAAGTCGAGGACTAAACCGGTCGTAAGTCGAGGACTAAACCGGTCGTAAGTCGAGGACTAAACCGGTCGTAAGTCAAGGACTACCCAATCAGTCGTAAGTCGAGGACTTTCCCTGCCCGGGAGCGCCGCGCATGCGTGGTTCCGCCCCTGCGCCGGCCGAGGCGTAGCTGGCAAGCGGCAGAGACGGAGCAGGCCGACCACAAGCTGGCCCAGCCCAAGGGAGGTAAGGCATCCGCCGGAAAAGGGGGAAAAAATGGCGGACAGCCTTGCTTGGCGACCCCCGTGAAATGGTCGATCGACCCCAAATGGGGTTGCGACCCATAGGTTGAGAACCGCTGCTCTACAAAGTGGAAGCAATTAGAAAGGGACAGATGAAAGTATAGTGAGTAACATTACATCACGCTAGGGAAACCTCGCAATTCTCAAATGCCCCAGGGAATCAGCAGGTGTGTGCGCGTGTGTTGGTGTTGGTGTGTGTCTCTGTGGTAATACAAGAAAGTTCCATGATTCAGGCAGATGGTGCTTTTTTTTTCTTCTGCTAAAGTGACCTTTCTTGGCATTTTATTTAGCCCCGTGTCATCAATCCCGTATTACCATGAGGGATGAAAGGGGTCCATCAGTTGGCGTTCATGTCCAATTCCCAACTTTGCCTAGCTGTCCAATCACCCTGTCACTTCTACTTGCACCCTATCTACCTGCAAATGCACGCACAAGCCGGGTGCTTTCCCACAGTGTAGGAAAGTAGAGACTAAATGGGGTTTATTAGCTCCCTTGTCCCCTCAGCTTTCAGGTATGCAGACCGAACCTAAATGAAGCTTTTGCCTTCTCCTTAGCTATTCCAGTAGGCCAGGCTGGTGGAGAGTTGAAACTGGTCAACAGGACCAGAAACATTCAAATCCATCCACAGCTTGGAAGAGTAACCTTCCTTACAGGGGTGATGCCATTGGATAACATTGGAAGAAGGAGAACTATATATTCTGTTTTGGTGCGATAACAGTCGTTAGTTAGGTTTCTGTCTTCTCTCTTTGGTTTTGTTTGCTGAAAACTATTTTTTCTCTGGTGGGTTCCGGCAGGAGCTGATCACAGCATGGTACATTGGGTTCCTTGTCCTTATCTTTTCCTCCTTCCTGGTTTACCTGGTGGAAAAAGATGCCAATGATGATTTTCTCACCTATGCAGACTCCCTGTGGTGGGGTACGGTAAGTGTCAACGCTGCAAATACTGTATATTCTTGCTTTGACAATATGCAGAACTGTCTGGCATTTTTATAGTTAAACCAGGCAACAGAGAAAAGGGAGGAGAATAAGGATAGCCCGGGAAAAAGAAACCGGAAGTAAATCACATCTTCCAAGCTGATTGGAAGATGTGAACCATGACTCCAAAAGGGGGGGGGAATGCTTGGAATGTATATGCGTAATGGAAGAGAAGCCAGACCTAAGCATTTCCACCATGCTGTACTGACATCTCTGTAACCTTAATAAATGCTTTTAGGAGAAAATATGCCTGAAAGTCCTTTTAAGTGTTTTGTTAATCAGATACATGACAGTAAGTGTGCCTCCCCTTTTTTTAAAAAAACAAACAAACCTGTCCCCCCCCTTTTTTTTTTTGCTAAGCAAGAGGAAGAACTGAAAACCTAAGAACAAACTGACATGGGAATGAATAATAGAAAGCCACCAAAACATCAGGATTGGCATAGGATTGATTCAGGGCTATCCAGATATCCTGTATGAACTGGATATCTGTGTCCCTATTTGGGACCTCCAGCTGTGTTGGAACTGGAACTCCTGGAGATGCCTCCAATGCTAAGTTGGTATCCCAACTCACCAGTAGAACATCAAGTTGGGGATGGCTGATCTTCAAGATATGGACACGTGATAGGTAGCTACACTGGGAAACAAGCTGTGTAAACTGAAAGGTTGTAACCCAACCAGCAACTAGTACTGTCGTTACCTAACAGGAAGAGATACAGTATATCTCCTTTGTAAAATAGTTTTCTTTTTTCTGTCAAGAACCCTGTGCCATGCAGGCAATGGTGGGATTCAGCCGGTTCGCACTGGTTCGGTAGAACCGGTAGCTAAATTTTGTTGAGTTTGGAGAACCGGTTGAACCCATGCTGCTTTTGGAAGTCTGTTCTAGGCCTCGGAGGCCTGGAGGAGGTCTCCCAGGCCTAGAACGGCCTACCGGAAGTGCGTGGATGTCACTTCCGGAAGTACATTCTAGGCCTGGTGGAGGCCTCCAAGGCCTAGAACGGCCCACCAGGAGTGCGTTGATATCACTTCTGGAAGTCTGTTCTAGGCCTCGGAGGCCTGGAGGAGGCCTCCCAGGCCTAGAACGGCCTGCTGGAAGTGCGTGAATGTCACTTCCGGAAGTCCGTTCTAGGCCTCGGAGGCCCAGGCCTGCATCCACGCAGAGAACCAGATGTTAAGGTATTTGAATCCCACCATTGCATACAGGTATATTTTTTATTCAGATAAATCAATTGGGACAGGAATCAGGAGCAGTGGATTTTGCTGTTGGCCTAGAGGGATGGAAGATGCCAGGAAAGAAATGGTCACGGTATCAACCAATCAATAATATTTATTTGGACACTGACCAGCAAAAGTTAAAAAGAACAAAAACATGCAATAGTATACTAAGTAGCAGAATGAATCACAAAATATAGCATTTACTCACTCCTCTATTACTATGTTAGTACAGTTGTTACCTGGGTGATAAATCGAAAACATTCATAAGTATAAAATAAAAATAAAAACTATATATCCCCTATAATTTATTAGTTGTCCTGAACCCAAGGTAATATTTAAAACAAAGATGAATATGTCTTTAACCAGTTATATCTTGCTTTCATTGCAGCAACACCAAATTTAGCTACTGCACCTGTAATGAAGCCTGAAGGAGAAGGTTCCTATAAAATTTATCTGGCATCTCCTTCTGTGATTTCAGATCACACTCACCACTATCGGCTATGGGGACAAGGTTCCAAAAACATGGCTGGGCCGGGTGCTGACAGCCTGCTTCGCCTTGCTGGGAATCTCCTTCTTTGCCCTTCCTGCGGTGAGTCCCCCAGGAAAAACAAGACCCCTAGACTCCTTAGGGAACTAGTATTCTCCTAGGCCAGACTCAGGGCAGGAGATTGGCTGTGAATTGTGACAGAGAACATGGGCCTCTAGATGCAAGTTCTCATTCAACCATGGAATCTCACTAGGTAATTTCTGGTCCATCTGTCAGGTGCAAGAAACCAGAATAATTTCCTGAATTAAGCCAAAGCAGTTTCTTTATTGTTGATCACCCATATTAAAAGAATCTGGTCAGACTGGCTACATTCCCTTGGGAACCAGTAGATAAGGCTTCATTATTAGACCGATCTAGGATGTTTCCTCCAAGAGAGCAACTCTATGTAACATGCTTCTTTATGCAGGGCTCTCCTTTAGTTAGTAATTCCACCACCCCATCAGTCTCAGTTACAATCCACTCACAAAGGTGGTTTGGGGATAAAAATGAGCTATGATCTGACTCACACAATCCTGAGCTGGTCAGAGAAAAGTAGAAAGGTTCTCCTGAATGCCTGACTACATGAATGCATGTGTGTAATGGTCTGTCTCCTTAATCTCTTTCTGGGATATTTTAAAAACTTTTTAATATCCTTGGGGTTTTCAAGAATTCTGCCATTCAAGTAGTAACCAAGTTAGACCCAACTTAGCTTTTTTTTTAGATCAGCCTAAAATAGTTTTCTCAACAATGTCCAGTTCTTGGAGATTGCCTGGACAAGTCCCTGCAATTATCTTGGCAAGGTTTTTTTTTTAAAAATGGTTTGCCCTTGTCTCTTTCCAAGGGTTGAGAGAAAGTGACTGGCCCAAGGTCACCCAACTGGTTTTGTGTATAAGGCAGGCCTAGAACTCCCAGTCTCCCAGTTTCTAGCCTGGTGCTTCATTATGGTACCAAAGTGGCTCTCTCCAAGCTAGCTAGCTGCTGATAATTATCTGTAGTTTCTGTCTTTTTTCACAAAAAGGAGGAGAAAAAGAATTGCATAGTTATGGGCTTGTTGTCCCTATGAGCTGGCTGTCCGGAAGGTCTTTAAGCCGCTGAGAAGATGCTGAAATATTGGGACTCTCTTCGGCTTAGACATTTGGCCTCTCACCATCCTAGATAGTTGGCTTTTCCCTCAACAAATAGTACAACTTCTCCAATTTCTTAGACCTTCCTTTTAGTTCAGTGTTTCTCAACCTTGACAATTTTAAGGCATGTGGACTTCAACTCCCAGAATTCCACAGCCAGCAATGCTGGCTGTGGAATTCTGGAAGTTGAAGTCCACATGCCTTAAAATTGTCAAGGTTGAGAAACACTGTATTTAGTTGGAACTGAAGTGCTGTTCTGAAGAGTCCTGATGCTGTTTGTCTTTTCACACAGGGAATTCTAGGCTCAGGATTTGCTCTCAAAGTCCAAGAGCAACATCGACAAAAGCATTTTGAGAAGAGAAGGACACCTGCAGCAAATTTGATCCAGGTGAGTAAAAAAAAGGAACCTCCTGGATTTTTTTCTTTTTCTTCTCCTCCCGCCTTCCCTGCTTAAAGAATGTGACCAATGCTAGAAGCCAAGGAATGTCCGAATAAGTTTCTTTCCTCAAGCAATTGCAAGTTTGTGTTTTGTGGCTCCATTCCATAACTGCCAGATAATATTAACAAACTCATGCGTATTTGTGAAAAGCACAGCCTTGGACCCTTTGAAGTACTGCAGATATAGTGATGTGCCTACACACGCATGTCTGAATGTGGTGGCTGGACCTTCTATCTCTCTCTATCACAGTGTTTTTCAACCTGATAACTTGTAAGATGTGTGGATTTCAATTCCCAGAATTCTCCATGTAGTATGTCTGACTGGGGAATTCTGGTACCTGCAGTCTACATGTCTTCAAGTTGTCCAGGTTGAGAAACACTGCATAGCAAGTATCCCTAAGGTTTTCCTCAATGTGCCTTGTTTCACTTTCCTACATTCCTGGACTTATGAAGTACACTGTCCCAATCCTCTTTATCTGAATGACAAAATTCTTTTTTTCAGAGAAGAGAATTGGCAAAACTCCTTTCTTCTCTTAGCAGTTCAGTTGGCAGTTGGCACATGCCAGAGGCAAGTGGCTCTCTCTATTACGTGGACCGAGAGGTTTAGGTTTGATTGACAGGTCAGATTTACATTTTCCTGTAGCTCTTTCATTCCTGAACTTCTTACTTGGGATAGGACTACAGCTAAGGACAATTTAAGGTGTTCTCACTGCAAGGTTGGGTATGGGGGTAAAAGCAGCATCTGTAGTTAAGCTGGATAAAGGTGATGGCTTCTGACTTTTTTTCAGGGCAGTAGAATAAAAAGATCTATTACAATGGGAATAAAAGGACAGGTACTTTACACATAAAAATGTGCCATAAATAAAAAAGTACACTAAAACATAATCTATTGCTATTAAGGTAAATCATAAAATCCAATAAAATTGAATAAAACTGTTGGGTTTTATTTATTATTTCTTTCCACCCACCTTTATTATTTTTACAAATAACTCAAGGCGACAGGCATATCCAATGGACCTCTTCCTCCTAATTTTTGTTCCCGAAATCTCATTACTTTATCTGAGATGTTTTTTTCTAATGTGGCAATTGAAGAGGCATTGCTAATCCACAACTCAATCATTATCTGGAGTTTTCCAATGTTGTGTAATTATTGTTTTGGCTGCTGCGAAAAATTCAAGAGATAATAAGTTCTTTATTTTTAAGTGTATGGTTTTGTCTTGTAACAAAGTCTAATAAGCCTAACTCTGGAGAGCGTTCAATTCTTTGCTTAGTGATGAAATTTATCTCTGCAAAAAAAAAATCATCAAGGAGATATCACATGACCATCACAAATTAAAAAAAAATACTGGGTTGGTTTTTTTTTTGACAACCTTTCCAAGCATTTGCAAGAATAATTGCAAAGCGTACTGTTCTACTGCTGAGCAAGTAAATTTTCTAAAAAATCCTTGGAAGTCTTCATGACCCCCTGCCTTCCTCCAAACGTAGCTGAGACTCTGAGTTAGCAGTTTGCTTCTTCTTCTTCTTTCTTTAAATAAAAAAACATTTTTATTAAGAGAACATTTTATGTAAGATTTAGAAAGCTATGGAAACATAAAAAAGAAAGTAGGAAAAAAAAAGAAAGATATAAAAGAACAAGGGACAATAACCAAAGAAAAAGAAAGATAACTAAAGAAGTGACTTCTAATCTTCTTTGCAACCGTTACAAAATTGCGCATCGTGGTTCTCTTCCCCCCCACAAACAAACGTTTTCATCAATAAATCCCAAAGTCGCCAATTCATTTTTGTCCAGTTTCAGCAGAAAAAGTCCACAAAGGGTTTCCAGTTGTCTCTAAAAGTAACTGTTGTTCCCTCCTTAGTCAAACAAGCCAATTTTGCTTTTTCTATTAGCTCTGCCACCTTCACAATCCATTGTTCCATTATGGGCACTTCCGTATTCTTCTATCTTTGAGTTGTGCTTTGTGCAGTTCAGGGTAGATATAACACACACACACACACACCAGCCCCATCCTAAGCCATGACCTCCTTTCCAGTCCAACTTCCTTCTCCAGCCACAAGCACGAGTCCAAATCTTCTTTTCTGGCATCGTTGGCCGTGCACTTTATGTTGCAGAATCACGTCTGATCCAGCAACATTCTGCCCTCCTGTCTGGATTGGTTCCTTTGCTATTGTGGTCAGAAAGATGAAGCTTCTGACACCACGTTATCTCTGTGTTCCAGAGGATCCATGCAACAAAAGGTCTCCTTCTCGCAGCCTTGCCCTGCCATTCAACTCCTGGGCTGAGAGGCCTCCAACAACAGCTGGAAATGGATGGTGGGCAAGACAAAAAGGATGCACGCAGTTGTTTTGGCACACAAAACTATCTTAGGGACACAGCTCTGGCCTCCTCTTTCCTGAATGAGGATGCTGTCCTCTTCCCATCTGATACCCCTGGTCAATTCACGCCGCCTTCTTTTCCAGAGCAGATGAAAGGTCAGGATACGCCTGCCTGAGCTTTCTCCTTGATAATTAATCTCTAATGGAGTTTCCCCCCCACCTTCTCTCACTCACCCAGAAAAGGCTCAGCAGGAACAGCTCCACGTTTGGAGCTGCTGTGATTTGAGCGTTCTTGAGAGAGAGGGAGAGAGAGAAGATCTCCAGACATCCCTAGTAATAATCCTATATGTGGAGCACCCCAAGCCCGATCATCTCCATGGCTCTTGTCTTGGCCTTTGTCCTCCAAGAGGTGTGCAATGAAAAGGAGCGAGTGTGGAGATGTTCAAAGAAATGAAGCAGGCTTTGCTGCTCTTCATGGTTGGGGAAGATGCAGGTTGTAGGGCAAAGCTTCAGGAGATGCACCAACTTTACCCATCTCGCTGATGAAACCTACTTAAAAGGGGGCATTGTATTCGAGTCCCCTGGACTGCAAGGTGATCAAACTGGTCAGTTCTAGAGGAGATCAACCCTGATTGCTCTTTAGAAGGCCAGATCCTGAAGTTGAAACTCAAATACTTTGGCCACCTAATGAGAAGGAAGGATTCACTGGAGAAGGGCCTGATGCTGGGAAAGATGGAGGGCAAGAGAAGAAGAGGACGACAGAGAGTGAGGTGGCTGGATGGAGTCACTGAACCAGGAGGCGTGATCTTAAATGGACTCCAGAAGATGGTAGAGGACAGGAAGGCCTGGAGGAACGTTGTCCATGGGGTCGCAATGGGTTGGACACGACTTCACAATAACATTCGAGTCCAACTCAGAAAATACAGTAATTGACAAGGTCAGGCGGGTGTTGTCAAACTCAAGGGAAAAAGCTTGTCTCCACTTTTGACCAGTATGGACCCTGCACCATATTTTGTGGATTTCTGACTTGGAAATATGCAACCTGGTGAATATTTCTCCCTTCATTACAGGACTTCTCCGAGCAANCTTTCCCCCCCCCCTTTTTTTTTTTTTTTTGCTAAGCAAGAGGAAGAACTGAAAACCTAAGAACAAACTGACATGGGAATGAATAATAGAAAGCCACCAAAACATCAGGATTGGCACAGGATTGATTCAGGGCTATCCAGATATCCTGTATGAACTGGATAGCTGTGTCCCTATTTGGGACCTCCAGCTGTGTTGGAACTGGAACTCCTGGAGATGCCTCCAATGCTAAGTTGGTATCCCAACTCGTCAGTAGAACATTAAGTTGGGGATGGCTGATCTTCAAGAAAAGGACATGTGATAGGTAGCTACACTGGGAAACAAACTGTAAACTGAAAGGTTGTAACCCAACCAGCAACTAGTACTGTCGTTACCTAACAGGAAGAGATACAGTATATCTCCTTTGTAAAATAGTTTTCTTTTTTCTGTCAAGAACCCTGTGCCATGCAGGCAGTGGTGGGATTCAGCCGGTTTGCACTGGTTCAGTAGAACCGGTAGCTAGATTTTGTTGAGTTCGGAGAACCGGCTGAACCCATGCTGCTTCTGGAAGTCTGTTCTAGGCCTCGGAGGCCTGGAGGAGGTCTCCCAGGCCTAGAACGGCCCACCGGAAGTGCGTGGATGTCACTTCCGGAAGTACATTCTAGGCCTGGTGGAGGCCTCCTAGGCCTAGAATGGCCCGCCAGAAGTGCGTTGATATCACTTCTGGAAGTCTGTTCTCAGCCTCGGAGGCCTGGAGGAGGCCTCCCAGGCCTAGAACGGCCTGCCAGAAGTGCGTGAATGTCACTTCCGGAAGTCCGTTCTAGGCCTCGGAGGCCCAGGCCTGCATCCATGCAGAGAACCAGATGTTAAGGTATTTGAATCCCACCATTACGTGCAGGTATATTTTTTATTCAGATAAATCAATTGGGACAGGAATCAGGAGCAGTGGATTTTGCTGTTGGCCTAGAGGGATGGAAGATGCCAGGAAAGAAATGGTCACGGTATCAACCAATCAATAATATTTATTTGGACACTGACCAGCAAAAGTTAAAAAGAACAAAAACATGCAATAGTATACTAAGTAGCAGAATGAATCACAAAATATAGCATTTACTCACTCCTCTATTACTATGTTAGTACAGTTGTTACCTGGGTGATAAATCGAAAACATTCATAAGTATAAAATAAAAATAAAAAACTATATATCCCCTATAATTTATTAGTTAAGATGTCCTGAACCCAAGGTAATATTTAAAACAAAGATGAATATGTCTTTAACCAGTTATATCTTGCTTTCATTGCAGCGACACCAAATTTAGCTACTGCACCTGTAATGAAGGCTGAAGGAGAAGGTTCCTATAAAATTTATCTGGCATCTCCTTCTGTGATTTCAGATCACACTCACCACTATCGGCTATGGGGACAAGGTTCCAAAAACATGGCTGGGCCGGGTGCTGACAGCCTGCTTCGCCTTGCTGGGAATCTCCTTCTTTGCCCTTCCTGCGGTGAGTCCCCCAGGAAAAACAAGACCCCTAGACTCCTTAGGGAAGTAGTATTCTCCTAGGCCAGACTCAAGGCAGTAGATTGGCTGTGAATTGTGACAGAGGACATGGGCCTCTAGATGCAAGTTCTCATTCAACCATGGAATCTCACTAGGTAATTTCTGGCCCATCTGTCAGGTGCAAGAAACCAGAATAATTTCCTGAATTAAGCCAAAGCAATTTCTTTATTGTTGATCACCCATATTACAAGAATCTGGTCAGACTGGCTACATTCCCTTGGGAACCAGTAGATAAGGCTTCATTATTAGACTGATCTAGGATGTTTCCTCCAAGAGAGCAACTCTATGTGATGTGCTTCTTTATGCCCGGCTCTCCTTTAGTTAGTAATTCCACCACCCCATCAGTCTCAGTTATAAACAACTCAGAAAGGTGGTTTGGGGATAAAAATGAGCTGTGATCTGACTCACACAATCCTGAGCTGGTCAGAGAAAAGGAGAAAGGCTCTTTTGAATGCATGACTTACATGAACGCATGTGTGTAATGGTCTGTCTCCTTAATCTCTTTCTGGGATATTTTAAAAACTTTTTAATATCCTTGGGGTTTTCAAGAATTCTGCCACTCAAGTAGTAACCAAGTTAGACCCAACTTAGGTTTTTTTTTAGATCAGCCTAAGATAGTTTTCTCAATAATGTCCAGTTCATGGAGATTGCCTGGACAAGTCAATTTTCCTGCAATTTTCTTGGCAAGTTTTTTTTTTTTGAAATGGTTTGCCCTTGTCTCCTTCCAAGGGTTGACTGGCCCAAGGTCACCCAACTGGTTTTGTGTATAAGGCAGGCCTACAACTCATAGTCTCCCAGTTTCTAGCCTGGTGCCTTCATTTAAGTGGCTATCTCAAAGCTAGCTAGCTGCTGATAATTATCTGTAGTTTCTGTCTATTTTCACAAAAAGGAGGAGAAAAAGAATTGCATAGTTGTGGGCTTGTTGTCCCTTTGAGCCGACTGTCCGGAAGGTCTTTAAGCCGCTGAGAAGATGCTGAAATATTGGGACTCTCTTCGGCTTAGACATTTGGCCTCTCACCATCCTAGATAGTTGGCTTTTCCCTCAACAAATAGTACAACTTCTCCAATTTCTTAGAACTTCCTTTTAGTTGGAACTGAAGTGCTGTTCTGAAGAGTCCTGATGCTGTTTGTCTTTTCACACAGGGAATTCTAGGCTCAGGGTTTGCTCTCAAAGTCCAAGAGCAACATCGACAAAAGCATTTTGAGAAGAGAAGGACACCTGCAGCAAATTTGATCCAGGTGAGTAAAAAAAAAAGGAACATCCTGGATTTTTTTCTTTTTCTTCTCCTCCCGCCTTCCCTGCTTAAAGAATGTGACCAATGCTAGAAGCCAAGGAATGTTTGAATAAGTTTCTTTCCTCAAGCAATTGCAAGTTTGTGCTTTGTGGCTCCATTCCATAACTGCCAGATAATATTAACAAACTCTTGCGTATTTGTGAAAAGCACAGCCTTGGACCCTTTGAAGTACTGCAGATATAGTGATGTGCCTACACACGCATGTCTGAATGTGGTGGCTGGACCTTCTATCTCTCTCTATCACAGTGTTTTTCAACCTGATAACTTGTAAGATGTGTGGATTTCAATTCCCAGAATTCTCATGTAGTATGTCTGACTGGGGAATTCTGGTACCTGCAGTCTACATGTCTTCAAGTTGTCCAGGTTGAGAAACACTGCATAGCAAGTATCCCTAAGGTTTTCCTCAATGTGCCTTGTTTCACTTTCCTACATTCCTGGACTTATGAAGTACACTGTCCCAATCCTCTTTATCTGAATGACAAAATTCTTTTTTTCAGAGAAGAGAATTGGCAAAACTCCTTTCTTCTCTTAGCAGTTTAGTTGGCAGTTGGCACATGCCAGAGGCAAGTGGCTCTCTCTATTACGTGGACCGAGAGGTTTAGGTTTGATTGACAGGTCAGATTTACATTTTCCTGTAGCTCTTTCATTCCTGAACTTCTTACTTGGGATAGGACTACAGCTAAGGACAATTTAAGGTGTTCTCACTGCAAGGTTGGGTATGGGGGTAAAAGCAGCATCTGTAGTTAAGCTGGATAAAGGTGATGGCTTCTGACTTTTTTTCAGGGCAGTAGAATAAAAAGATCTATTACAATGGGAATAAAAGGACAGGTACTTTACACATAAAAATGTGCCATAAATAAAAAAAGTACACTAAAACATAATCTATTGCTATTAAGGTAAATCATAAAATCCAATAAAATTGAATAAAACTGTTGGGTTTTATTTATTATTTCTTTCCACCCACCTTTATTATTTTTACAAATAACTCAAGGCGGCAGGCATATCCAATGGACCTCTTCCTCCTAATTTTTGTTCCCAAAATCTCATTACTTTATCTGAGATGTTTTTTTCTAATGTGGCAATTGAAGAGGCATTGCTAATCCACAACTCAATCATTATCTGGAGTTTTCCAATGTTGTGTAATTATTGTTTTGGCTGCTGCGAAAAATTCAAATTTATTTTTAAGTGTATGGTTTTGTCCTGTAACAAAGTCTAATAAGCCTAACTCTGGAGAGTGTTCAATTCTTTGCTTAGTGATGAAATTTATCTCTGCAAAAAAAAATAAAATCATCAAGGAGATATCACATGACCATCACAAATTAAAAAAAATACTGGGTTGTTTTTTTTTTTTGACAACCTTTCCAAGCATTTGCAAGAATAATTGCAAAGCGTACTGTTCTACTGCTGAGCAAGTAAATTTTCTAAAAAATCCTTGGAAGTCTTCATGACCCCCTGCCTTCCTCCAAACGTAGCTGAGACTCTGAGTTAGCAGTTTGCTTCTTCTTCTTTCTTTTTTCTTAAAAAAAACATTTTTATTAAGAGAACATGTTACGTAAGATTTAGAAAGCTATGGAAACATAAAAAAGAAAGTAGGAAAAAAAGAAAGATATAAAAGAACAAAAGAACAAGGGACAATAACCAAAGAAAAAGAAAGATAACTAAAGAAGTGACTTCCAATCTTCTTTGCAACCATTACAAAATTGCGCATCGTGGTTCTCTTTCCCCTCCCACAAACAAACGTTTTCATCAATAAATCCCAAAGTCGCCAATTCATTTTTGTCCAGTTTCAGCAGAAAAAGTCCACAAAGGGTTTCCAATTGTCTCTAAAAGTAACTGTTGTTCCCTCCTTAGTCAAACAAGCCAATTTTGCTTTTTCTGTTAGCTCTGCCACCTTCACAATCCATTGTTCCATTATGGGCACTTCCGTAGTCTTCTATCTTTGAGTTGTGCTTTGTGCAGTTCAGGGCAGATATAACACACACACACACACACACGCACACACACACACACCAGCCCCGTCCTAAGTCATGACCTCCTTTCCAGTCCAACTTCCTTCTCCAGCCACAAGCACGTGTCCAAATCTTCTTTTCTGGCATCGTTGGCCGTACACTTTATGTTGCAGAATCACGTCTGATCCAGCAACATTCTGCCCTCCTGTCTGGACTGGTTCCTTTGCTATTGTGGTCAGAAAGATGAAGCTTCTGACACCACGTTATCTCTGTGGTCCAGAGGATCTGTGCAACAAAAGGTCTCCTTCTCGCAGCCTTGCCCTGCCATTCAACTCCTGGGCCTAGAGGCCTCCAACAACAGCTGGAAATGGATGGTGGGCAAGACAAAAAGGATGCACGCAGTTGTTTTGGCACACAAAACTATCTTAGGGACACAGCTCTGGCCTCCTCCTTCCTGAATGAGGATGCTGTCCTCTTCCCATCTGATACCCCTGGTCAATTCATGCAGCCTTCTTTTCCAGAGCAGATGAAAGGTCAGGATACGCCTGCCTGCTCTTCCTCCTTGATAATTAATCTCTAATGGAGTTTCCCCCATGTTCTCTCACTCACCCAGAAAAGGCTCAGCAGGAACAGCTCCACGTTTGGAGCTGCTGTGATTTGAGCGTTCTTGAGAGAGAGGGAGAGAGAGAAGATCTCCAGACATCCCTAGTAATAATCCTATATGTGGAGCACCCCAAGCCCAATCATCTCCACGGCTCTTGTCTTGGCCTTTGTCCTCCAAGAGGCATGCAATGAAAAGGAGCGAGTGTGGAGATGTTCAAAGAAATGAAGCAGGCTTTGCTGCTCTTCATGGTTGGGGAAGATGCAGGTTGTAGGGCAAAGCTTCAGGAGATGCACCAACTTTACCCATCTCGCTGATGAAACCTACTTAAAAGGGGGCGTTGTATTCGAGTCCCCTGGACTGCAAGGTGATCAAACTGGTCAGTTCTAGAGGAGATCAACCCTGATTGCTCTTTAGAAGGCCAGATCCTGAAGTTGAAACTCAAATACTTTGGCCACCTAATGAGAAGGAAGGACTCACTGGAGAAGGGCCTGATGCTGGGAAAGATGGAGGGCAAGAGAAGAAGAGGACGACAGAGAGTGAGGTGGCTGGATGGAGTCACTGAACCAGGAGGCGTGAGCTTAAATGGACTCCAGAAGATGGTAGAGGACAGGAAGGCCTGGAGGAACGTTGTCCATGGGGTCGCAATGGGTTGGACATGACTTCACAATAACATTCGAGTCCAACTCAGAAAATACAGTAATTGACAAGGTCAGGCGGGTGTTGTCAAACTCAAGGGAAAAAGCTTGTCTCCACTTTTGACCAGTATGGACCCTGCACCATATTTTGTGGATTTCTGACTTGGAAATATGCAACCTGGTGAATATTTCTCCCTTCATTACAGGACTTCTCCGAGCAATTTCCTTTCCCTTCCTGGTATTTAACTTGGTTTCACATATATACTGACAACCAGCCTAGCCAATGGATGCCAAGTTCTCCCTTACTCTGTTTTGGTGTGGCAGTTCCTACCATAGCCATAGCCCCAGATTTACAGTGACAACATTAGGATGAAGATCAACCTGGTTAATTCACCAAAAGTGGGATACTGATTAGAAGAATGGGGGGGGGGGACACAACCAGAGCACCAGAATCCTGGTTCGTGAAGATGGTCATGTGTTCACTAGGTCTATATGATGAGCGGCAACACTACACCATTTCTGTTTGATTTTTTAGGTGCCAGTTTACAATTTCCTACAGCTCTCTTCTCCGTACTGACAGGAAGACCAACAAAGAGAACTATAGCAATATTTAATTCTGATTTTCTTAAAGTATATATTCAGGGCCATGAAACTGGATTCTGCCATTGCTTTAAGCTATCGTACCTTTTTGAAATTTGTCATGGTTATGGGTTGTATTTTTGTCATCTTTACTTATGTGATTTCTTCGTAAAATTCCCTTTATGATTTGTTTAAGGACGATGGTGGCTGATGATGACAAAAAACAGCTCATTGGGAAAAATACTGCTTATATTTTATAGACGGGGTTAGAGTTTAGCAAGCTAAAGCAATTATGCTTGCATTCGAAGCTTTAGTCTTTTAATTAAATTCTTTTTAACCTCTTCCTTCAAGTTCTGATTTTCCAGTTGTCTTTGGCTGTGCTATGCATAGGACCTTGTTCCTTGGATTGTCTGAACCTTCCCTTGTGGATCTCTGGCCTCTTTCAGCAGGGAGATGCATCCAACCAGGAATGCAAGGGGTGGGATTGGGGGTCCACCATCCAAAGCACTCTTACTTATTTGTTTCATTAAGCCTGGGTGGAGACAGTAGGGGAAGCCTTCTTAAGCTGGTCTAGCGCTGACCGCCCCTCTCTCTTCTCCTGTCCTTCCTCCTTGACGTAGGCTGCTTGGCGCCTCTACTCCACAGACATCAACCGATGCTACCTGACTGCTACCTGGTGTTACTATGACAGCATGCTTCCCTCTTTTAGGTATGTGTGAAGTTACATTGGGGGCTTGGAGGGATGGCAATTGGAGTGGGGGGGGCAGGTGTTCCTTGGGAGTCCTGGCCAAGAAAATGGAAAGAGGAAGATGGTGAAAATTGCAATGAGATGGACCAAAGATGGGAAAATAGATCAGAGAGAACCAAACTGTGTGTGAGTAATTGGGAGGGCTAAATATGCCTCTTCTGCCTACTCTGACTGCTGCCACATTTCCAGGGAAATGCGCGAGTCACTTTATGGGAGAACAGGGCGGAGAAATCAATGGGGATTGTATGGTGGCCTTGGTGGCTTGACATCTATTCCATGGTAGTTTGTGGATATTTGGTGCCTGATATTCTTGTGTTGGCTCAAGGTGAGTGTCAGGTAGCCTTAGCACCTGCCCACAATGAAGAATGCTAGATTCTCTCAGAGTCTCATTAATTTTCGGAAAGGAAAGCTGGATTAGATTACAGAATCGTGGAAAATTGATGCACGTGTCCTTTAGCTTCTTTGACCGGCTTTCTGACTACCTTTTGATGCAGGGGACATGTTGTTTCCTGCTTGCCAGATAGAGAAGTACCTTCCATCTGGCCTCCTTTGATAAATCAGTCTTATCCAATCCAGTGTTTTAATCCCATCCATCAGGAGAAGGTGGTAGAACAATTATGCATCATTGCAGAACAGCGATTGGCCATGGTGAAAGGACTAACCAGTGAGGCTGATGCTTAGTAGGCCACGTCCTCTGAACATGTTTGCTGGGTTTTGAATGTTCAGATTCCATGCCCTCTTCATAAGGCATCATAATTCCATCCACATCTTTCATAACATGTGATGTTTCCTCCACTCAAATTGGGCTCCAGGATCTTCTAGGTGGTGGAAGCTGCAATGGAGACTAATGGAGAGGTAGGAGGGCAGGAGCTGGGCTATTAATGGGAGCGTGATTCTGGACCTTTGCATACATGTAGACACGCATGGGGTCACGTGCATATATACATGCAGGGTAGAAATGTTATTGTTAAGCATTAATTGTTCGGTCAAAAAGCTGCCCTTTTGTAAGACCAGTTTTTCATTGTCTCAAGGAAAGGCCTGTGGCAGCCCCCCAGGGGTCTCTGCGTCTTATTTTTCTAAATGCATAACCCAGTTTTCTAATGTTTAGTACACATGAGGGTTTTCAGTTGTCTTCATCAGAGAACAAGATGAAAATACAAAGGAGACAACGTCTGTGGAATCAAGTGATCATCTTCAAAAAAACCAAAGCAAAATTAAAGACCAAACAGGCAGAAGCAGCACAAAACAACTATTAAAAATGATGATTTGAGGGGGGGGGGAAAGTTGAGGCTTGTACATGCAAAAGCAACTAGCACTGAGTGGGCATACTTGGGGATTTCAATGAGACCTTGAGGAGCACCGAAAGGCATCTGTGGGGAGTGCTAACAACTGCAAAATGGCTGATGCAGCATCACAATGGAACATTATGTGTGCATACCACTCCTACTATCTTGCAGGTTGTGATGCTCCTCCTGTGGTCATCCCTGGCTTAATTGGGGAGTTGGTTTAGCACCTCCAAGGCAGAGAGTACTAATTGACTTTGAGAACATTATGTGCAAGAGGCTGATCTCACCAAAAGGCCACCAAATCATGTCCTCCCCAAAGGTGGGACTTCAACCCCACTTGACCAGTTCATTCCTACGAGAATTGGAACCCACAATTACTTAAACTCATGGCTGTGTCCCTTATATAATAAGGGGAAACCTGTATTTGGAGGGTATGAGTGTCCACCCAGGGAGAAATAAAAATGTCAAGATGGCCTCTGCATGTAAAAAGGGGTGGTGCCCGAATCATCGCAGGCATGATAGACATCTTGACATTAGATCCTCCTCCGAGACCGGGAGAAGGAGATAGGAAGGAAGACGGAAGGGGGAAAGTAAGTGAGAAAAAAAATGTGGTAACAAGGACCAAAAAATGACAAGTTTCTATAGCTCATGATTGGACGCTTTGGGCACAAGGCCCTTCCCATGGACCTTTTTAATAAACAAGGAGACCAGGAAGATGACACCCTTGATTAACTTCCATACACTTCCATGCCACCACAACTACTCTGTGAGGCTAGGCCAGGGGTAGGCAACCTGGGCTCTTTTATGACTCAACTCCCAGAATTCCTGAGCCAGCATGGCTCAGCTTGGAAACCTCTCCCTTTCCCCTCAGCATGGCTGGCTCAGGAATTCTGGGAGTTGAAGTCCACGAGTCATAAAAGAGCCAAGGTGGCCTACCCCTGAGCTAGGTGAATCACAAATTGTATTAGGCAATGTAATAAGGGAAGATTTACAGGGGATTTATTATCCCTGGCTACACCTTTCCCTAGTGTGGAAAGACAGTTTAAAAGAAGAATCGGCATTCAGGATGCTTGTGCTGTCATTTCGCTTTTCTTCCAGTTTCAAAATATTTGACCTTTTTTAGGGGAGAGACATTTAAAAAACAAATACGACGCAAAACATCTTTGCCTCAAGGGCTTCTGTCTGAATGTGACATAAGATAGGCTCGGAAGCTGGATTGTGAAGCTTTTTGAATTGCCGTGCTAAATGCAGTGCAAATTCTGGTGGATTTGGTCAAATTCGTTGGAAAACTTAATATATATTTTTTTCTGGAAGGCTATAGTTTCTGCACTAGGGAGAAAGAATAAATTACGCAAAACCTGCCTCCTTTATGATGGTTACTATGGCATAAGTGGGAGCTTCCAAAAATTAACCTTTGCCAAACATCAGGGAGAAGAAATTCCATCTTCAAGGGTTTGGGTCATCGCTTTGCAAGCCATATTTCTTTCTCTCCCCCCCCCCCGCCCAATATAAAGGATAGTCCAGAGCATCTGGCCATGATTTGGAGGCCTTGTTTTTAATTGTCTTCTTCATGGACAAACCACTGATCTGGAGTAGTGATGTTTTAGTGATGAACCCCAGTTTCACTGCTCCAGATAGGAAGTCTTATGAGTTGGAGGTTCTATTGTGTCCTCTGTAGAGAAGCGTTATTGTGAAAGAGGAAGACCCTCCTAGGTTTGCTTCAAATTACCTTCTACTTGGCCCAACAGTGCAGATAATTTTAGAGCTTAACGGTAACGCTGTGAAAGTCAATACTAGCAACTTAGCACCTATAGAACTGGGGTTTAGGTTTATAAGCAAAGACCACTATCCATCTGTTGTAATTCTTAGAAGATCACTTTTTGGCTGTACCCTTTATATTCAAGGTGTATTGGCTGTCCAGTGTTCTTTGATTCTGACTCCTAAATTCAGATTCTGCTTGGCCATAGAGTTAGATTTGGAGGAGGTCTTATTAGCCCTCTTGTTGCTGTTGAGTATAGTGAATCTAAAGAGTTGTATCAATAGAAAATAGTATTTGTAGCTCAGGGTTGAACTGTAGGGTCCTTGGTGCTCTCTGACATGTAGGACAAATAGGCAGAAGATTAACCGAGTGCATCCATAAACACCAATTAGCAGTCAGAAGACATGATGAATACTCCTTAATTGCACAACATATGAACAGACTTCACCATAATTTCAACTGTGAAACTGAGCATCCTAAACCAAACTAAGTCCAAAAATGCTGGAGAATTTCTGGAAACCTGAAATTTCAGCTATAAACGGGCACATTGAGATAAACATCTACGTACCACTCAAAAAAGGCAAAAAACCAAAAAAAAACCAACCTTACCAGCAATCAACACATAGATAAACAGATATTAACACGAAGATTAACAGTAGACCAACAATGGAGAAGTAAACAATATCCCAATCAAGAAAATACCAACTCAAACAAATAGTCAAACAAGATACAACAGCCTAGTCAAGGAGCCACCAAGAATATTCCCACCAATACTGAAAGGGCAAGCCACTTGTATATAAAGAGAAAGCAAAACTCACTCCCTTCTAGCACTGATGATGTTACCTAGTTGAATAATGGAACATCTACAAGAAAGCAATCCAGTTTGGAGAGTACCAAGGAGCACACAATCTAGAGTTGGTAGAACAGTTCAGTACTCCATCTTCTGCTTGAAGACCTCCAACGAGGAGGAAGTTCCATGTGATTATATCAAATTGCTATTATTTTCCAAACAAAAGTCCAATATGGAAGTCTGACCAGCACTAGCTTTTCGTCCCTTTTGTCTTGCTTCTTCTTTTTGCAAACCTTTTGGACTAATTTCATTTGCTATGTATTCTTATTGTATGCTTGCCTGGGAGACGTATAGGGAATAGGTTTCATAGCCATCCTGAATTCAATCATGTTTATCACTGAACACTATCAGTGGTGAACAACCCATGGGGCATTGTTTAGCACTGAAGACTGAATATCTCAATTAATGGTAAGATTCAGTGATTGGCCCTGTTGCTTTAAATGCAGTTTAAATGCAATGGGGATCCAGTTAGCAGGGCCTTAGCTGCTTTTCTGCTCCACCCTCCACAAACTTACAGATTGTAGCTGAATGAAATGTTCTACAGATCTGAAGAAGAACCCCTGGTTTGTGCCTTGGATTGCACTCAGAATGAAATGACGATAAATCCGTGATGACGTTTTCACCTGCCCTCCCAAAATTAGAACTCATGCTCATAAATTAGTGTTCCTACAACACACTTAACCGAATTACTTATACATTTGGTTTCATGTGCTAAGCTTAGACAGTTTGATCACTCATTTTTTTTTGTGGCTTAGTGTATTTTATGAATGTAAGCCATTTGGCTGATGTGTAGTTCCACATATTCCACAAACTAAGAAATGGACTGATTTCTTAGTTGGGTTTGGAGTTAGATTAAACATGTGTGAACGAAGGCCAGTGTAACTCATCAGCCACACACCCCAATTCTATAAGCAACACCAATCAATTTAGTCTATCCAGATAAGTCAATCAAGAAAACAAAACAATTAGGTGATCCATATTCTTTTCTCCTATGGAGAAAAACAAGGTACTCCATAAAGAATTTATGGGTAGTGATCCACAAATGTGTTTGTCTTAATTTTGTTAAATTTCTGCTAGGTTTTTCATTGCTTCTCCTTCCTGCTTTCTCTCACCCTCCCTCTCTTTTTCTTTTAATCCCCTTCTATTTTCAAGACTTTCCTTGACATTCTTCTTCTTTTTTGCTAGCTTGCTTGTTTTGCCCTCTCTCTCTCTCTCCCATTTGAAAGCTTTTAATTCCTTCATGTTTTTATTTGAACCCAACCCTAGAGAACTGGTCCTTATGTTTGACCACTTGCACCGAGCTCGCAACGGAGGGCTTAGGATCTCTGAGGTGAGGAAATTCCCTGATGGAGCTCCACCGTCGTATCACTCCTTCACCTCTGGCCTGAAAGCCTCCACTCCTCCTTTTTACACAGGAGAAAGGTAGGGTTGATGCCACCTCCTTGCACGTTTTCGTGCCCCTGGTGTGTCTCATGCCCTTCTCTCTCTCTCTTTCTCTCTGGTGTGTGGACTCTGTCTTGTGCTGCTGCTCCCTCCTGGTTTTACTCCTTTGTTTGTTTCTACATGTGGTACGAGTTGAGTTGGCTTCTTTTGGGTTCCTCTTTGGCCCTTGAAAGAAAGGCACAACCGTGCACAGTTCTTTATCTCCCTCTTCTGACTGGAGGCCATCATTACACCCCGCCCCCAACCTGTGGATCATGTTCATAGTTGCATTTTCAAGGGAGAAATTTAGGTGGTGCCGCCAAAAGCATTAACCCAACAGACACAATGTCGTGGCTAACCCAGGATCTCATTTTCTAGCAGGACTTGTGGCAAAACATTTTCAGCACCAGTTTCTTTCCAGAAAGAGGGTCAGTATGGCTGGGTCTGGACGGTTTCCACCTTCCAAGTCTCCTTTGCAGTCCACCTCATTTCATCATCTTTTCTCTCTCTCCTCCTCTCTGCCTCCCTTGATTCCTCTTTCTCTGTCCATCTTCTCATCACTTCTCCATTCCCTATTCATTTCCGGAAGCTGGATAGAAGAAGAAGCTCCGTCACCCAAGTGTTTGCGCCTAAGGTAACCCTTCCCGATAAAATGGTGGTGTCTGCTTTTATTCCCTCGTCAAAGAGAGGGAGGCAGCGGGACGGTAGGTTTTCCTACAAGAGGTGCTGGTGGGCCGCATCTCCTGCTGAGGTAGGGGGAATAACCTGGCATTTTGGGGAGGGGAAAAGGAGAAACAGCACTGAAAGTGGAACTATCACAGGGTGACCAAGGGAATTGTTTGCTACATCAATGCTTAGGGACAAGGGAGGTAGATTTCCCAGGAAACCAGGGGCCACTTTTTGCAGTCATTCCTTAGTTCCTCAAGCGGTACATGTTCTGGCATCACCAGAAGTGGAAAGACCAGACATCTCAATCAGGGGTGTGGGGAAGGGTATGTTTTCTCTCTTCACTTCTCCAAGTAGGGAAAAAAAAGTCTCCATGAGGTTGCTTTTTCTTGAAGGACTAGGGTTTTTAATGGCAAAAGCTTGCCTTAAGCCTCCATAAGATTTAAACATTATTTATTTTATTTTGAGGTATAGGTCTGCCCAATTTGCAAGAAACAATATAATTAATATAATATAACGATTTTGGAATGTGAAAACAGCAGGGCAACAATAATAACAAAAGCAACGGTAACAACCGAAGTAACAATCATGGGCAACCAAACTCAACCTACATGTCTCACTCAAGGTCTTACACTCTCTAACAGTTCAACCCGCAGGCTGGCCCAAGGTTAGGCTGTTAGACCTTGGAAGAAGGACAGAGGGTCAGGTTTTGTCCCCTAAATTTCTTCCAAATTCTTCTCCTCAAACTAAGTTTAAAAGTCACTTTGGGCATTCCATAGGTACTCTAGGGGCTATAAAAAAGAATATTGTTTGCTTGCAGACTATGGAAATGATGATTCAGGCTCAAAGTGTCACTCAGTAGCCTGGAAGGTACTGCTTTGTAGACCAAGACAACAAGTTCTATTTTCTCTCTGGAAAAACTTGCAATGACCACACCATAGCTTGTCCTCCTAGCATGGACCCAAGCTGATACATTTCACCAATCATCCTGTTGGTGCAGTCAGATGAACATCTTAGGCTGGTGAGGGTACCTCCTCTCCATGGGAATTGTCTTCCAAGACTATTTTGATTTGGGCAACAGGCTTTCAAAGTAGGGTGACCTCTTATACCTGACTCAGAAACTTAGATCAACCTGAATAGCAGCTCCCCATCAGTGGTGGTATGGAAGTCCCATAAGAAAGTGGAAATGAGAGGTGCTTCTCTGTTGCTCCCTAGCATTAGCTCTCCCGGCACCTATCATCTGTGGTCCTAAGGCTTCTGAGCACTCTTCCAGAAGAGGAATGAACTTATGTTCAGAAAGAAGTCTAAAGAAAAGTTGACAGGTCTAGGGAATGGTTACCCACTGAAGCAACAGAGAGACATCTTTTTTGCCCACTCCCTGTGCAGAAGACCTGTTAAATTCATATTACAAAGCCGCCAAGTCTCCCAGCTTAAGACTAGGTGTAAGCTGTAATAAAAACAATTGGGACCGACAGTGAGACCAGCAAACTTTATTCTATTTTGTAGAAGTACAAAATACCCTTTAATGGAGGTACTGGGAAGAGCTATCAATAGATAAGAAGAACATGAGCAATCTTGACACCTGACCTTCTTGGCCATATGTCCATTTCCAGATCTGAACTACACTGGTCATTTTTTTAAACCAAGTGTCCCTCCAGCAAGCTCTGGTGATGCCGGCTTGCTTCATGCAGGTCAAGTGAGTCATCCATATCAGGGATGGGATTGGAAATCACAGTGAATTTTGGGGTGCCCTGAGTGAGGTGTTCTGTGGATGGTGCTCTCACAACATTCATCAAGTCCTGTTGGCCTCAGCATGGCTTTCCCCTCTGTCCTTCCCCTTACTAACCTTTTCCCTTCTCTTCCTTCCTTTTTCCTTCTTGTCTTCTCTTCCCCTTCTTCTTTTTGTTCTTGTTTTTTTTGTGTGTTTTCCTTCTCCTCTCTCTAGCCAGCTCTTTAGTAGTAAAAGGAATTTCTTTCGGATTCCCACCGGCTGGAAACAGAGGTACCGAGGCTTTGGATCTACTGTCCAGGAGATGTTTGGGGACTTGTCTTGATGTTCATATTCTATTTGCATTACGGTTGTCCCATTGATTCAAACCCTCCCCTTTTTAGTATCAGAGAGGGCATGCTGCAACAGTCATGTGCAATGGAGAAGTGCATGGGGATGTCCTTCCTTCCCATTGGTTATGATGCCCTTCCAGGGTGGGAGATACGTTTGCTCTCCTGAAAAAAAACCCCGGTATGTCTCCAGTGCAGCTTTCGAGCAAGAGTCAAAACAAATGCACAAATGGATTCAACATGGATGGGAGATAAAGAAACCAGGGACCCTTGTTGCTACTTAACACTTCTTGAATTATTCCTTTCTTCTAAAACCTTCTGTTCTTTTCTCTTCTTCATCCTTGCCCCAACCACCCAAGCCACATTATGCTGACCTCTGATGACCCTAAGAGAATAGCTGGATTAATTAAAAGAAATCAAAACACTTCGACATGCTATGGATTTCTTAGGATGTTTAAAATATAGGGCAGGAGAATTTATCCAGGTTTCCAAAGCAACCAACATTGAGATGATTTTAAAGGGTTCTATGTTCCTTGAGTCTTGGGGATTGAACCTAATGGAAAATGGTACCTGATGGTTGAAGGTTTAGTCTAATATGGAATGCAATTAATCATTTCAGGTCGAGATAGTAATCTGGTGGGCCACCATTATGACACATTATACCTTTGCAGTATTACTCCATCTCAACCTTGCTTCAGTTTATTTTGGGAGTTTTTGTGTTTCTCTCCGATTCTGATCTCAAATCAGAAAGATTGGTTTACTCAGGTTCTACTTTAAATAAAAGTACAAAGCTGTGCTGGAGATTTACCTTCTTGTAGCTGCGTGATTATATTCTGGGTCTGGAATAACTCTTAGGGCCAGTGGTAGCCACTTGGAAACACGAATGCATGAACATCTCCCTCATCCTTCCAGATGTAGTGATTCTATTAGTAGAGTGATTCCACTTCTTACAGATGGGCAGATTTTGATTTGAGATTTGGGTGCAATCCATGAAAACCTTGGCTGGATAACCTAGCAGTCCTGGAAAGACTTAGACTTAGTCCATTGGCTTGTCAGATTGAACTACAGAAGGTACTAAAAGAATCTTGATTATGTACAATTTCATGCCCTTTTTCTTCTGTCCATGACGTTAAGACTTGGTGATTGTCATGGAAGTAATCTCACCCAAACAATGTCCAGCTGAAGAAGGAATCCGAACGTGTTGGGAATTTTACCCTAGGGCTGGCCCTGAAGTTATTCCAGCTTTCTTAATTGAGCTGCATGGGGGAAAGACTAAAGGAACAGGGGGAATTCTGGAGATTGAAACCTGGCCGTTGGAACAATCTCCAATCCAAGGTGGAAAAACCAGGGTCCTCCACCCTTCCTGAAAAAAAGGCAACTCCCCTGAGAATGCAGAGTTGCTTTGAAGTTCCTCAAGAGTATCAACACCGATGACCATGTTGCCCAGTAAGACAGCCCCAAAAGAGCTGTCAATTTTCTTGTGGATGATCTCAATGGTGCATTCTTGTAAGATGGTGAGAAATTATATCAGGTCAATGATCAGTGCTCTGCTTTCACTGATGGTGCCCCCCCCTGAGTGACCTTTCACAAGGCCTCCAGCCATTGTGCAAGGACATCCTCACAAGTTAGATGACCAACTATCAGCCTGTGGTTCTTTTTTTTTAAAAAAAGTCTTCACTCCTCTTTTGGGGAGTCTGTGCTGGGACGTGTTTGTGACCAGAGACCAGTGTTGTTGCTGCTGCCTTATTTTTCACAGCTTGCTTCAGGTGGAGATCTTAGACCTTCACACGGCTAAAGTAGCAAAAGCAAGCCAGCTTTAGGTAGCTTTAGAAGGCAGGAATGCATCTTCTGGGATTACGAAAGCTGCTGCAGCATGACAAAAATATTTTTGGGGAGTGAGGAAAATAATTCCCAGGAATCAATCCATCGGCTCCTGAACCAATATAGAGTCACCTCTGTAAAGCAAGTGTAGCAGTTCAGTTCTTCTTGTTAATTTCTCTTTTTGAAGTTGCTAATGCATTTTCCCCAAAGTTGCCATCCTCCAAATCTCTTCTACTACAGTCCTTCATCCCTAAACCATTGGTTGTGGGCCACTGTAGTCCAACACAGCTGGATGAAGCCAAGTTGGGGAAACGACTCATGAAAGGTATCCAATAAAAGCCTGGTGCTTTTTGGAGGGTTGATCACAAAATATTGCTTGGGGGGTACTTGGGAACGGGAAGGGACTTCTGAAATATCAACTATTTCCTTAAGCTCAAGTCATACCTGCAGCTTAAAACCCCATTGCAAACAGGATATTTTGATGGACAAGGCTTCTGGAGAAAAAGGCCACTTGTGATTCCTTGCTTGGCCAGCTCAGCAGGGAGAATTATGCCCATTAATGGCTCTTAAGATAACTAACCAAGGTTTTTTGCGGTGAGGGTTGCCTGGACAAGTCCCTGCAATTATCTTGGCAAGATCTCAGAAGTGGTTTCCATTGCATCCTTTCTTAGAGCTGAGTGAGTGGGACTGGCTCAAGATCATCCAGTTACCGTTGTGCCTAAGGTGAGACTAGAACTCTTGGTCTCTAGACCGATGCGTTCACTGCTACACCAAACTGGCTCTCTGAACCAAGTTTGGCAACTGGCATTTCTGTATGCCAGTTTTATCTTGCTTTCATTTCACCAGTCACAGACCCTTGTGGAAAAGAAGAATCAACTTCCTGGACTTTGCAGTTCTATAAATCTGGAGGCATTTCTCCATGCTCTGGGCTACAGATGGTCTTGAGGTCCACAATGCGGTGATTTTTTTTTTTAATGCTAGACATGGATGGGGCAACCTTTTCTGTTTCTTTGGATGCCTCTTCAATCCAGTAAGAACTGTTTCATCTCCTTTGGATCGCAGACAATTCTACATTGGGGCTAAGTTGACATTGCGCAACTTTCCACGTCCACCAAATCAGGGGCTTCTGATTTTGCCAGTTCCCTGGAGCTCTAGGGAACAGTTTTCCATGAATGATAAAATCCTGTCCTTCCTTCTTCTCAGATGCTGGGATTTCCCCACTCCTGACACATACACACGAAGACACTGGTCTACTGTGTCAATCCCTTTTTCCTCATCCCACCACTGTGGGATTTTTGATTCTTCTCATTTGGTGACCAATCAGCATTTTAAAGCTATGCTTTTTCTCTCTGCCAAAAGGAATGATGGTAAGCAAAAAGCAAGCAGAAAAAGGGAGATGATGGCCACTAGAGTTTGTTTTTGGAACCTTCCAGTTGGAAGCAGAACTGTCCAACTCAAGAAGAAGAGAAAGAGAAATATGCATAGGTTGGTGGTTAATGACAGTGACATGAAGGTTTGCCTGTTTTTTAGGTGCAATGGTCCACCCAGAACTTTGGTTTTATTATTGTGGCCACTTTTATGATCATACCAGGTGGATACCCTTCATGAAGGCATGAGCCCAAAGGGCTATACAATGCATGCTTGAAGCTGAGTGGGATAGAGACAATGGTTGCGAGCGAGGGACTGTAATTTATATTTTGCTTAGGCATATGGGAAATGGCTAGCAAAGAAATGTAAAAGTGGGGTCAGAAATACCCTTTTCTGCTTGGGTGGGAAGAAAAAGAAACTCTGCCACTGAAGTCCAATTCTTGGCCAAACCATTGCTGGGTCTGTAAGGCCAAATGCCATTTGGATCTGCGGAGTTCTCTCTTTGCTTCTGATGCTTCTCTTGAGCAGAACTCAAGAGGCCAGCCTTGAGAAGCAATTCGGTGTTTTCCTGTGTTTTTACAGTTCAGTTCTGGAGCCCTTGCCCAAAAAGACATCGTCTGGAGATGGCATATCATAAAGATGTCCTACTTCATACAATTTGGCTGTGGCTACCAAACAGGCTACTATTGGTTAGGTTTAACTTGGTTAATTTTCCAGTGACCTAGGGTTGTGGTATGAACCCAAGCGGTTTGGTTAGTTAAACAAATCCATAAAGCTGGACACTCTGTTAGAGCAAAGGTTTTGATGGTTCTTGAGAGTGCAAAACCACCTCAGTTGAGTTAGCGAAAGTTAGCCAACTTTAAAGTTAGCTAAAGTTAGCCACTGAAACATTTGTTAATTTTGATTGGGATTAACTATGGTTAGATGGTTAGATGTCTGCAATGCTGTGATTGAAGTCCCCCCTTTTTTTAAAAAAATCACTGCACATGCAACACATTTCAAAAAGGGACAGGACTTTATTTGTACTGATGTGGCTGTGATCTTGACATTTTTGACCACTCCCCCATCCCTCTTGCACTTGTATGAACCAAAATATTTACTTACCTAACAGTTGCAAGTGATATGCATATAAAAAGGACACAGGGCTTCAATCACATGGTTGTAGCTGCCATTTTGACTTTTTTAGCTCTTGTCCCCCAGACCCATCTCCATCCAAATCTTCGGGGATACTTTGAAGAAATAGGCAAATTGGGGGCAAGCATAGGATCCTTGGTGCTCTCTGAGTTTGGTTGTCTTCTTACAGACATTTCATTACCCAACTGGATAAGATCATAACCTAGGAGGCACCGCCAAGAACACTCCCACAGATTTTTGAGAAGAGGCTAGACAGACACTTGTCTGAGATGGTATAGGTTCTCCTGCTTAAGCGGGGGGCTGGACTAGAAGACCTCCAAGGTCCCTTCCAGTTCTATTCTATTCTATTCTATTCTATTCTATTCTATTCTATTCTATTCTATTCTACTCTACTCTACTCTACTCTACTCTACTCTACTCTACTCTACTCTACTCTACTCTACTCTACTCTATATTCTATTCTATTCTATTCTATTCTATTCTATTCTATTCTATTCTATTCTATTCTATTCTATGTTCTATGTTCTATGTTCTATGTTCTATATTCTACTCTACTCTACTCTATTCTATTATTCTATTCTATTCTATTCTATATTCTATATTCTATATTCTATATTCTATATTCTATATTCTACTCTACTCTACTCTACTCTACTCTACTCTACTCTACTCTACTCTACTCTACTCTACTCTATTCTATTCTATTCTATTCTATTCTATTCTATTCTACATAAATAGAGAGCAAACCCCAGTCTCTTCTAGCAAAAGAAAGCTAGCACTGATGAGGTTACCTGGTCAGGTAATGAAATGTCGGCAAGAAAACAACCAAGCTCAGAGAGCATCAAGGACTCCACAGTTCAACCCTGAGCTACACTGTATTCTCTTCTGTTGGGTCAAATATCTTGTTAGGAAGGAAGGAGAAGTATTATCTGGGGGAAATGGCTTCTTCCTTCCATGGCCACCTTTGCTTGGGCTGTAGGCCTTCCCTTGCTATCAAAGAAGATGTTCTTGGTTTATTGGCCAAAACATTATCTTAAATAAAACTCTCATTTTAGCCAGCTCATCTTGCGTTGAGCTGGCTGAGCTTCCAAACATCTCCTCTGCAGGCATCCCTGGTCTTGTTGTGTCTTTCAGTCTCTTTCATCTTTTGATTGTTCTAACGTTTCACGTTTGGTTTGTTTGCTTGTTTCCTTTTCAATCTTTATTGTAAGTATTTTGGAAAGGGCTCCGGACTATGAATGGGGTTGTGGCATGAACTAGTTTGGGCCCCTTTCCTCTATCCTTTCTCTAACTGAAATCAGCTGCTTGACTTGTGGTCCAGCCTGTAGACCCTACAAATGGATAACGAACACACTGCACCAAAGGTCATAAATTCTACAATGAGGTGGGTGCTGCAGAGAGCTTGGTGTGGATTTGCACTGAGACTTTTTTTTAAATCTTTTTTTAAAAATCTTTTATTGAGACTGTTTATTTAACCTTTTACAGAAAACTAATGCATCAGAGAAAGTCTTACCTTCCTTATATGCTTGTTTTCTATCCCCAAGGACAAATTGGTAGTGGGAGAGATACATGTCATTTAACAACTCTTGGCCCCTCAATTGGAATCATTGGGCACATCTCCAGAAAAAACAAAACCAAGGTTCCTAGCTTAATCCCCCAAGATTCCTACAAGAGGATAAGATCGACACACTCTCAGATCTGCCACCACTTAAATCTCTAAGTAGAAATCATCCTTGGCTCCATTTGTTGAGAAAAATATAATTTTAATAGAAGTCAAGTGTACGGCAATAATGCATATCCAGAACTGAGAATCATGCACCAAAATCCCTAAGTTCAAATTTTCCCTTCCTTAACTGCCTCCTATTGTTGACCCCCCCTTTCCCCCATGACCAATCAGGTTCAACCAAGATGTTTTCAGAACAGTCACTTCAAGCATAGGTTGGTATGTAGCTGTCTTCCTCTCCCAACTGGTTGACCTTGAAACAGTGTGCTGGACCAGTATAACTCTGGCCAGAGCATATATTAACTTAAGTACTATGTTAGAACGTTTAGCATTTAAAGGGTTAAAAGCTGTTTCCTTAAGAGATGGCTTATGGGTAATGTAGTTTTAGCTCTTCAGTGAATCCTATATTTATCAAGTCAGTGGGAGGGGCCACTAAGTTCATCACAGGATATCCTGGCTACGTGCCAGCTTGTGAAAGGAATGCCTTTATGTAAAACTAGCATAAGGAAGCATGCGGGGATATTGTCTACAACCACGCTAAAGCTGATATGAAGGAATTACTGTTTTTACCTACGTAAAATGGACCAATGTACACATCCGGACGCATCTTCAGAAAGTAAGTTCTGCTAAGAATTCCTGGAATAAATATTTGTTTTATAACCATTTTTCGTTGGTAAAAACAGTAAAATGTTCTAACATAGTACTTAAGCTAATATATGTTCTGGCCAGAGTTTTACTGGTCCAGCACAAGCAGCATTTCAGGGAGATACAGAAGTGACTTCCATTTCCCCTCAAGCATTTCCCCTCCTGGCTACTCTTCCCAGAGTTCATGGCAGACTGTCACCACAGAGCGAAACAGAAGCAAGCGTGAGGTAGCAGCTGATGCGCATCCTACAATATTGCCCGTTTATACAGAAAAAAATATATCGCAGGATAGAAGCTCTCATCAACTAAAGTATCATTTCAAATTTGAACGCTGATCTGATAAAATACTTAGCTATTTTACTCCAAATGGTTAAACCACATTTGGAGACTGAACTTTCCTTCTGATTCTCATCCGTATGTAGGGATTGCTACATAAAGACTCAAATTGCGACCATTCAAAGTTGTGGCAGACTCCATGGAGCTCCTTACAACCTGGATTTAAAGTTCCAATAATGCCCCTCCCCCTGCAGTCATGTGATGGCATTTTGAAGCCTTGGCATCCTCCTTAATGGCCATTTGCAGGACCCCACAGTTATGTGATTGTGATTTATGATGTGTTTTTTTTGCTGGAAATCGGCATTTACTTTCAATTTCTAGCAAAAAATGCCCCATTGTAAAAAATAGATCACTTAGTGATTGTGGTGCTCATTTAGTAACATGGTGGTGCAGTGGTTAGAGTGCAGTACTGCAGGCTACTTCTGCTGACTGCCAGCAGTTGGCAGTTCGAGTGTCACCGGCTCAAGGTTGACTCAGCCTTCCATCCTTCCGAGGTCGGTAAAATGAGGACCCAGATTGTTGGGGGGCGATAAGCTGACTCCTTAAACCGCTTAGAGAGGGCTGTAAAGCACTGTGAAGCGGTATATAAGTCTAAGTGCTATTGCTATTGCTAAGATTCACTTAACGACTGGCTCAAAATGTCATAAAATCAAGCACAGTCATGTGGTGACCCTCTTAACAACCAGTATGGCTTATAATTGAATTCTGGGCTCAGTTACAGTTGTAAGTTGAGGACTGTCTGAACTGGATAGGATTTCAGGGCCAATGACCCTGCCTTGATCAAAGGAAAGCCCACAATCCAAACTGTAACCTGTTCAAAGGGTGAGCAGAGGAGGGCAGCAGATTTGAGTCTAGGGCCCCTTTCAGCTGTTGCTTTGCATCCTCCGCAATTCACATGTTTCCCAGTTGACTTCCACTCTACACCCTTTCCAGCAATAAAATGGGACTCAAAGACCGCATCCGAGTGAGCAATTCTCAGAAGCAAGGCAGCCGGGGGAAGCAGCATCTGGTGCCTCCACTCCACCGCTCCCCCAGTACGGAGAACGTCAACGAAGGCATCAGCCCCAGCAAGGTACAGAAGAGCTGGAGCTTCAATGACAGGACAAAGTTCCGGGCCTCATTGAGGCTGAAGCCCCGGACACCAGTGGACGGTAAATTTTGGAAGCAGCCAAAGCTCTGGAGGTTGGACAATTTCATTTGGTTTTAATTCCTCGTAGTTGATCTTAAGAGGAAATCAACGAAGCTTGCTAAGAACGATTTGTATTTATTCCCTCTCTTCTCATGTTTCTGAAGAGTTCAAAACATGTGGTAGATTTACTGTTTGGTAGATTTTATTTAATAGTTTCTTAAGTTTGTATTCCACACATTTCCCCTAGGACAGTGCTTTCCAATCTCAGCAACTTTAAGATGTGCGGAATTCAAGTCTCAGAATTTCCCAGCCCACATAATGGCTGAGGAGATCTGAGAGTTGGTCCAGACACCTTGAAATGTCATGTTTCCATCCACAGCTGATGGTCCTGCAGAGGAAAGCAGCGAGGAGAAGACCTATCAATGTGACTTGACTTTTGAAGACATCATGCCTGCTGTTAAGACCTTGATCCGAGCAGTCAGGTGAGAGCTGTAAAGCTGGAATCCAAGCCAAGAACTCCAGATTTGGGTCCACAAGGTGGCTTCCAGAGAAAACCTCCTTCGCTTTGAGGCGTGTGGTCCTCTCAAATCAAAGTCTCAGCACTTGGGATTGAACAGCCTAATAGAGTAGACTTTTTGCAGTCCAGATGTTGCTCTCAAGAGAATTTGAGATTAAAGAAATTGAAATGAAAACCAATCACAGTTGGCTTTAAGGAAAGAAAGGGAAAAGTCTCATGGCTGAATATATACTTTGCCTTGGAGAAATCCCTGCAAACTAAGAGAAAGATTCCAGTAAGAAAAGGATGACAATGAAATTCACAAGTAGAAGATGTGATGGTCTCTCTTTTGCTCCTTGAAGTTGTTTGATCCATGAGATGGGTTGCCCTGGGCCCATCTGTCCTTCAAGGCATTTTTGGTAGCCTATCAGCTTCCGTTGGGAGAATGCTCCACCAGTAACTAAAGACTTAGGCTATAGATGGAGTGGGTACCTGTTTCAGCTCTGACTGCTGCCGCCACTGTATTCAGGTCAGCCCCAGAACAGCTCTTAAAAATTGTGCCTGATTTTCTTCAAGTAGGAGAATCTTTAAGTAGGAGAGCCTTTAGTAGGAGAGCCCAACAATTCTATGTTCTGTGTTGACATTGATGCAATTTTTGCCTTGTGGGCCTTTAAAATGGAGAACAAAGTAGTTGGGTGATTATAACGGAGTCATTTAGTTAACATCTTAGGGTTTGCTGTGGTCTTTGTTGAACTTCAGTTGAAGTGGTTGACCTCTAAATATGAAAGTCTATTTGTTCTATAGGCTCAGAATTATGGGTGATTAAATCTGGGGATGCTGCGGTTGGAGAAGACTGGGCCGTAGCATCTCCTGCTTTCAGAATGCATTTTTGGCAACTGTGATTCAGGAGTTCCCTCCCCACCAGCAGTTCTGAAGAGCACTTACTAAATGGGAGTATGCCATGCAAGGTTACCTGGAGCAGTAAAAGATTACCTAGATCTCTCCTCCAGGCTTTGGTACCTTTCATTTTAACTTTATTTTTTTTTTTTTTAAAAAAAAGCATGTTTTCTTGCAGAATTCTTAAATTCCTGGTAGCCAAAAGAAAGTTCAAGGAGACCCTGAGACCATATGATGTTAAGGATGTGATTGAGCAATACTCAGCTGGCCACCTGGACATGCTTGGCAGAATCAAAAGTCTCCAAACACGGTGAGGACAAAGACTGGAGCTCAGTGGTGCTCGGGGTTATTTTCCCAGCAACTTGAAAAGCCGAAACTAGTGCCGCTAGTGGTGGCAAGACCTCAACCATGTTCACAAACAACTACAGCAGAGGCCCCCTACCTGTGGGGCACCAGGGACCGGTTCTATGGAGAGAGGTTTTTCCGTGGACCGGAGGGGGGCCTGGTTTCGTGTGTTGCCTGCATCCCGCAGATGGGGCTTCGCTTGTTTGCGCGGCCCGGTTGCTGGCATGCCACGGTCTGGTGCTGGTCCACGGACCAGGGGTTGGGAACCCCTGAACTACAGTTTTGGCCAGCATTGGTTGAGCTGGACTTAGAAGACTTGAGTTTCTTTCATACAGCTATGATGCCGCTGCAGACAAGATACTGTGAGAGACTGGAAGAGTCCCAATGGCAAAGATGGTCAACATCTGCACAACCACTTGGGCAGTTGGTCTTGCCCATCTTCTGCTATTAGAGACTTAGGTTTCGGGAGAACTGTTGCAATTATTTTTAAGCAGAAATGTTGGGGCTATACCAGTGATGGCAAACCTTTTAGAGACCAAGTGCCAAACTGCAACCCAAAACCCACTTATGCATCGTCGGGTGCCAGGTGGGTGTGGCCCATTGGGTGGGTGTGGCCCATTGGGTGGGCGTGGCCACAGTGGTAACAGCAGACGGGGTGGGACTAAAAAGTTCAATCAATCAATTCCAACTTTGCAAGATCTTTTTTTTCCCCGAGAAGTTGAAATTGACTGATTGATTGAACCTCTTTTTTTTTTTTTTGCACATGGCGGCGGAGGCCTAAAGCGAAAAGATTTTATAAAACCCAGCTGAAGGCCTAGGACTGGGGCGATGGCACATGTGCCCACAGAGAGGGTTCTGATTGCCACCTCTGGCACCCATGCCATAGGTTCACCACCACTGGGCTATACAGTTCTAGAGTATATTAAAATTAGGAAGTGACAGGAAACCTCTAATTTTTAGACAGAAAAAAACTCTTTCAGGTGAAATTTTCAGAGGCGGACCTTGTCTTGATCTAGTTCCCCAAGTGAGCCACATTTTGTTTCACCTGATGTCCTCTCCCCTGCATCTCTCTCTTCACTCTTTCCAGTGTGGATCAGATTGTGGGCCGGGGAGGTCTCACCATGGATAAGAAGACACGGGAGAAAGGGGAAAAAGCACCATTGGAGATTGACCTGGTGGATGAACTCAGTATGATGGGCCGAGTGGTAAAGGTGGAAAAGCAGGTGAGGCTGGGCCTGGGGGGGGGAAGTGGGTAGAGGGAGGTGGGCTCCTTATACATGATGTGATCAGGCCACTGCTTGGATCTTCTATTTCATCTCTCTGATAATTAGATTTCCATCCCCCCTTTTGTCTAAAATCTCTTGGTGGTGTTCCTAACATGCATTCCTTCGTTTCTCCCCCCCCCCCCTTTAAAATGAGTTGGGCTGAAAGTGGGTGATTTATTCCCCAGGGAGATTCCATAGCTAAGGATGGAACTTGAACTTGGCCTTCTCCAATTCTAGTTCAATCCCTTAAAGCATGGTGAGCATCTGTGGAGGTAACCTCAAGTGACATCAAGCGCATGATGACATTTTCATGCAGATGGCATAAATGGGGTAATCTGCATTGTGTGCATCATGTTTTCATGTCATATGTGACCTCACTGTGGCTTCCACTAGAGGCTTTCCTTCCTTCCTTCCTTTCTCTCTCTCTCTCTCTCTCTTTCTCTCTCCCTCCCTCTCCCTCTCCCTCTCCCTCTCCCCCTCCCTCCCTCCCCTCCCTCCCTCTCTCCCTCCCCTCTCTCCCTCCCTCTCTCTCTAGGTTGAGTCTATTGAGCACAAGCTGGACTTGTTGCTAGGCGTTTACTCCCAGTGCCTACGGAAGGGTTCCATCAACTCCATTAGTTTGACCGCTATACCAGTTCACACTGGTGAACCAGACATCACCTCTGACTATCATAGTCCTGTGGACCATGAAGACATCTCTGTCTCTGCTCAGACCTTGAACATCTCCCGATCGGCTAGCACCAACATTGACTAACATGGCCTCCCCAGACTAGCTGTGTAACAGCAACACACCAGCTACATGCAGGGAGGAGAGGCTGGGAGGGAGTCTTTACTTCGAAGGAGGACTTGGGAGACACTTCCTGACTACTCTTATGGAGCGTGCTCGACTGAGCCGAAACCTTCTCCAGCCTCACCCTGTTGGTCTTTCCTCATCAGATTCATCTGCCTTTGCACCAGAACGATCACCTCAACTTTACTTGAAGTCTTCCAATTGGGGGCAAAGCCACTAGCACCAGAGCATTTAGAGCAAATGTAGACAAATGGTGGTCCCAGCACCCATCAACTGTCAGTCGTAACTTCGCCAGTGCTTCTGGGCTTCCTACGGTGGCCGTGATAGAATGTAAAACTCAGTCAGCAGCTTTCTCTGTTGGGAGGCAAGTCTTGTTAGTCTGACATAACGGGCAGAGGAATCTGTCTTTAGCCTCTCAGCCTCCTGTAGACATCTGCCATGGTTCCCAGTTAACTCCAGCGTTTTCAGGTGCCTCCAGGCTTACCGAATAATTCAATTCTCTTTTGAAAAAGAGCAGCCAAGATGAAACGGCACACTTTGGACTCTTGAGTCCTTGCGATGGCCAACTCATCAAGGAAAACCATGCAAATGGTGACAGCCATGGAATGACAGCCACCGACTCTGGACTTTGACTTCACTGGGCAACCAGGTTGGCGATGCTTTTTTTTTCAGCTATGCAAAAGCTAGGTTACTCTTTTCTTCAAGCCGTGCCTCGGCAAGGGACGAACGTTGAACTGACTTACACCAAAGAACAGAAACGTAGATCCTCGTTTATTACTGACCGTTACGGATTGGGATGAGAACCGTCGGAACTTCGTGGAAAGATGAAGAGAAAATCGAGGGGCAAGGGTGGTCCATCGTCCGTAGCGAAATACCGGGGACCCAAGTACTCGTGTCTCACCTTGGACGGTACAGTACCTTTGTTGTTCAGGGGGAGACGGGCATCACTATATGCAACTATCTTGAATATGCAACCTGAAACCAATCTTCAGCAGCGGTTAAGGTGCCTTCTCTGCCTAGGACGTAAGCAGGGATTGGGGGGCCCTTTGGCGCTCTTCAGGAGCACCCGTGAAGGAAACCCAGTTCAGGTAGCCAAGACTAGAATGGGTCCTGGTGTCCTCAGGGGGAATTTTATCAGCTTGCCATCTCTGGAGGGAGAGTTGAATTTTGCTCTCTCCCAGGGAATTGCGCGCGCGTGTGTGTTTGTGTGTGTGTGAGTGAGTTTCCCATTCATTCAACAGCAGTGAATTAAGGTAGAGCTTGGCTCAGGTACTGTACACTTGTAGCATTATCAGCGCTCTGATGTAGCTTTTGAGTAGCCCTCCTCAAGCAGGGGTCCTCCAGTTGGTTTGGATGGTGATTCTAATCTTGACTGCTTGGGCTGGAAATTTAATATTTCTGGGGTCAGTAGGTTGGGGGGGTAGGCAACCTTGGCTCTTTTATGACTCGTGGACTTCAACTCCCAGAATTCTGGGAGTTGAAGTCCACGAGTCATAAAAGAGCCAAGGTTGCCTACCCCTGTTCTAGGATAATGTTCCTCAAACCTTAGCAAATTTAAGATCTGCACTTCAGCTCGCAGAATTCAACAGCCAGCCATGCTGGCTGGAGAATTCTGGGAGTTGAAGTCCATACAACATAGAGTAGCTAAGGTTGAGGGACACTGTTTTAGGATACGAAGCACCATTATTCCAATCATTCCATTATCCCACCTGCCTCTCGGGTGATGCACATCAGGTCTCACCTTCCTCCTTGCCCATCTGCATTAGTTTTAATTTCTGCAGCTTTCATGCTGTACTTTGGTCTTGGGAAAGATCAATGACACAAGCAGAACCTTCTTGGCACATTCTATGTTTAGGAGCCCAGCATTTGAAAAACAGAAAACTCTTAGGTTTACATTGAATACAGTGTAATATGTATGAATAGATCAACAGCCAGGATTGTTTGTGACTTCTTTGTTGAGTCTCTACTCTTGTTCCTGGTACCGAGTGTGGTTACAGTTTTCTTCCCAATGGTCATTCACTTGGACTTTTTTAAACCACAGACCCATCCCCGAACAAGTTCTAAGTCCAAACCCTTCCTTCCAGTCCTTTTGCTTGGGTCTCTGATTAGCTACCGAAATCTGCTCCTGGGTGGGTTGTCTGGTTAACTTCAAACAAGAGAACCAACAGAAGTCCCGTTTTTCTATTGAATGTCTTCATTTGTCATTCCCAACTTTATGATTGCCGCATAGAAACTGGCTTTCCAATTGTATTGAGCTCTAGCTCGCATGGCAGCTGGCTGGGCATTATGGGAATGGTGATAGAACACATCTGGAGGGCGTCTGGTGGGAGAAGGCTAACTTACTGGGAGAGAACAGAATGAAATCTGGAAGACTTTCCCATATTCTCAGAGCTAGCTCCACCAACACCATGGGGGTGAGTTGTCCCATAGAACATGCCCAGCTTCCATTTCACCACCTCCTGTAGGCTGCATGTCCGAAGTCCCCCACTTGCCCAACTGCACCTTCACTTTGCATGTCCATGTATGTGTCTTGAAGAAATGGCGAGAGCTGTTCCCAGCTTCTCCCCCATCAAACTATGACTCTTCTCCTCTCTCTCAATGCACTGAACACACCCTCCTTGGAGAGCACTACCAAGTCTTCATTCAGGATGGTCATCTCTAGAAATAGGGGAGGGGCTGCATGGTGAAGGGCAAGAGGGGAAAGGAAGGGAGCAGGGGATGGCTTTGACAGCTAAAGACAATAAAGTGGGCCTCGGGGTAGTTTTCCTAATAAATTTTGTTTCTGAGACAATGCATAGTTACCTCACTTTATTAACTTATTAACTTATTGGTTTCATTAAAATTTTCAGTAGATGGCTGCCTGTGTGTCTCATTACTTCTTTGCTCTTGGGAGATTCCATGGGACCTGTGTTGGGAGAAATGAATCTCTGGGAAAGGATGGTTCTTTAACTTTTATAGAGCGAAGGGAGGGGCCGGAGAAGAAGAGGTGTCCTCTCTGACTTGCTGTTACAAGGCTGAGGAAATTGTCTGGGAAGGAAAGACACAATGTTTGAGTGGCAAAACAAAAAGCAAGAAGAAGAAGAAGAAGAAGAAGAAGAAGAAGAAGAAGAAGAAGAAGAAGAAGAAGAAGAAGAAGAAGAAGAAGAAGAAGAAGAAGAAGAAGAAGAAGAAGAAGAAGAAGAAGAAGAAGAAGAAGAAGAAGAAGAAGAAGAAGAAGAAGAAGAAGAAGAAGAAGAAGAAGAAGAACTTCTTCTTCTTCTTCTTCTCAAACTGCACAACAGCCAAGACTTTCAAACATAAATAGTTACTTGACAAAGATCTGAGGGGGACGTAATACAGTTCTGCCAAAACGCCTATCAGTTTGGGTGTGTGTTTCATTAGCTCACATTGTGCTTACATCTTGTTTAACCAGGACAGACAAAGACCTAATAGCAACATTTATCCAAGATGTGAAGCTTGGTTAATGCTAACTTTGGCTACCTTCAATGAACCCAGGGTATTTGGTTTATGTTTATATTGTACAAATAGGTTGTTTAGAGTATAATATATGGAGAGGGAGGCTTTAGCCAGGGTAACTTACACCCTCATTCCTTCTTGACATTATTGCAGTACCTCAAAGAGTTCTACATGGGGCTGCCCCTGAAGACTATAAAATATAAAAGGGGGGGGGGGAGGAACAGCCAGCATGTTAGTGGATGGGAATCACTTTAGCACAGCAACCAATATTGTGGGTGCTGCGTTGTTTGCCAATAGGGGCTGGTTAGTACCTAAAAGTTTTTGACAAGGGATGGTTTTCCCACCCTAGTCAAAATACCCAGATAGCAAACACCTCCCATACTGGCTGGGGAATTCTGGGAGATGAAGTCTAAAGATCTGAAAGTTGCTAAGTTTGAAAAACACCGATCTACCACATATATTACCTATTTATTTTCCCATTAGGTTTTACTTCTTATGTAGACCATCTCCCCTGCCCGCCCTCTTAGCTGTTATGTGAATCCCGCCAATAAAAGGTTCCTTTCAGTTTAGCAAAAGTAAATAAAACAACAACAAAAAAAGGCCTCTGGTTGTTCCTTTTCATTGCCTCTAAGAGGAGCTATTGCTTTTCTAAACTCTGTTTTTAAACACACCGGGCAAAGACAAAAGGAATACACACACAGAGAGAGACACAGAGGGGGAAGAGAGAGAGAAATATATACTTTGCAAAAATAGGTTTGGTATCTTTATCATGTCTTGTTCTCTCCTTCTCTACTGAGTGAGCCCAGGCATCCTAATTTGAGATTTAGGAATTTCTGGCAAACCAATAGGAACATCTTTTTTTCCCCAAGGTGAAATGAAGTGCATTTTTTATTGGTATGAAAAAGACTTTTAGCCTTGTGAGAAGTTCCTTTCCCCACTGAGGGCTTGTAGTACTTTCATAGTTACCCCAAGCCATGGGTGGAGTGATACAAATTATTGTATATTATTGGCACCGGGAAGGTTGTATGGACATCATTGCTTGCAGTTGTCCTTTGGGCACCTTTTAATTTTATTATTTAATTTTAGTGTTTATTTAAATTAACTGGCTTTTCCACTTGCTGCGGGAAATGTCTGAAACTAGGGAAAATACCCCATAAAAATATGTTTTTTAAAATCTCTATAAGCAACACGAATGATCTGGATGCGAGGACCACTGTTCCCCTGCTTTCTCTCTTACTTACTGAACTGTAAGAGTTGGTGTGTGACAGTTACTAATTATGGAATGTTTTAAGGGTATAAAATTTGCAATAAAACTATTGACAGCCCTGCGGTAATGGTAAAATAACGAGGGGGGGATTACTGGGGATAAAGCGGTTTATCAGCAAAAGAGCAGACTTCCCCTTGGTTCAACAACAGCAACAAAAGCTCAGATAACAGGTGAGAGTTGATTAGCACAACACTTATTTTATGTTATTATTGTTTTATTATATTTAATTATTTCATTATTATTTTATTATCTCTCAAACCCAGGTTTTCAAAGACTGCCTTCCATCCTATACAGTATTCCAAAGGAAAAAGGGGGGGAAAAAAGCATTTTGCTAAAGTGTTCCATTTCTTTCACCACCGTCCATACCCTTGACTGGGACTTCCGCCTACCTTTTCTGCTCTGCCCCTCCCTCTCTTTTGTGAGTTTTCTGACAGGAGGACTCAAATTATTTACCCCCAGTGGTTTCTATATTGGTCCAGCCAGGTGTTTCATTACCCACATTGCCCTTGGGCAAGCTTCATTTTGCAAACAAGGCCAGAGAGAGCTGTGCACGTCCCTTGGGATGTTTTATCAGAGGAAATATTTCAGGGAAGCTCAGTGTAGATTCTGCAGTGAAGGAAATAATGACGCTAGACCTGCAAAATCAACAACAACAGCAACTAAATGGACCCAAATAAACCATGAACCATATGAAGCTCAGGCATGGTACTGGTTGCCCTTGACTTATAACCATAACTGAGCCTGGAGTTACAGTTATAATTCATGTAAATCATGCCAGTCGTTAAGCTAGTCACCACATGATTGCACCTGATTTTATGACTTTTTTGGAACAATCATTAAGCAAATGCTACGGTCATTAAGCAAATCTCTTCCCCATAATGGGCATTTCTCTCCCCATCCCCGGAAACCAGAAGTAAATGCTGGTTTCCAGCAAAATTTGTGGGGACATGACAATTGCTGAGCACCCAAAATGCAATCATGTGACCTGGGGAGGGGAGCAGCTGTCAGAACTTGGAATACTGGTCATAAGTATTAATACCACTTTACAAGGCCTTGGTAAGGCCACACTTGGAATCCTGCATCCAGTTTTGGTCACCACGATGTAAAAAAGATGTTGAGACTCTAGAAAGAGTACAGAGAAGAGCAACAAAGATGATTAGGGGACTGGAGGATAAAACATATAAGGAACGGTTGCTGGAATTGGGTATGTCTAGTTTAATGAAGAGAAGGACGAGGGGGGACAGGATAACAGTGTTCCAATATCTCAGGGACTGCCCCAAAGAAGAGGGAGTCAAGCTATTTTCCAAGGCGCCTGAAGGCAGGACAAGAAGCAACAGATGGAAACTAATCAAGGAGAGAAGCAACTTAGAACTAAGGAGAAACTTCCTGACAGAACAATTAACCAGTGGAACCACCTGCCTCCAGAAGCGGTGAATGCCCCAACACTGGAAGTTTTTAAGAAGAGACTGGAGGGCCATCTGTCTGAAATGGTATAGGGTTTCCTGCCTGAGCAGGGGGTTGGACTAGATGACCTCCAAGGTCCCTTCCAACTTTATCATTATTATTATTGTTAAGTACCTTGATTTGGGTCCATCAGAGCTTTGAGTGGTCACTAAGCCTGCGTGCCTTTGGGTTCATCACTTTGTCTCAGTTCAAGAAAAAGGACCCACCGAGGTCCCAGGGTTACATTGTCCAGTAAAACAAGGGGAGGGGAGAGAAAACATTTCTCTCTTCTTTACATTACTCTAAGAAAGGAAGGCTAAAGTGCTAGTGCAATTATTATTATTTCTTTAAAGAATAAAGACATAAACATTACTAAAAGGAAGAGTAGAGTGTAATGCATTTTTGCTTCGATTTTGCTGGCAAATATAGGAAATGCTGGAACAAATGTCTTTGGGGAATTCCTACAGAAAACATCTCTATGTTAAAAATAGACAGAGTGGAATTGACAAGAAAGTAATCTGCAAATACCACAGGGCTTACTAAAATTCTACTGACTTACTGATTCGAACATTTGATAACTATAGTTTCCATCTCATATGTCCTCTCTGCATTGATCACTGTGGTTTATAGCACAAGATCCATTTATCACATTCCAAAATTCTGGCAATGTTTTTAAAGTTACATTCCTACATATCCACCTATTATAATGAAGAGACTGCCTTTTTGTTTTACAATGGTTGTAAGTTGAGGTTATCTATACTCTCAGTCATCCTGGTTCTGGCTGTCCCAAAGGTGCTTCTCCCCCCCCCCCAAAAAAAAAAAAAATCAATTGCTTTTTGAAAAAGCACCTTTGTACTCTGCCCTGTGTCAGTGAAAGCTCATTCAGTGTTGGGATCTTCCTATTTCAGTGCAACAGAAACCATTAAAAAAACTAAGAATGCAGAATAGACATAATGTTAATAAGATAAGACAATTTATCAAAGAGATAGCGCCAGCTCAAAAGGAACAAGAAAATATTCTAAAGTGAAACTGAAACCAGACCAAACCTGAAAGGGAAAATGGAAGTTCTACAGAAGTTAATTGGGACCAAAGAATTGTGCAAGGACCTACAGTTTAGATAAAAGGCAATAAATGGTCAAGCATGAAGAAAAGATAAAAAAACAAATCAATGGAGAAAAAAGCAGATAAGAACATTTTCATAGATGGCTGAAGAAATTAGTAAGAGGGTCTGTCTACAGGGATTCTCAACCTTGGCAAATTGCAGATCTACATGCTGGCTGGGTAATTCTGGGAGTTGCCCATGCATCTTAAAGTTGCCAGGGTTGAGATATATATCACTGAAAGCTAGAATCATATTTCTTGGAGATATTTTGGTTGAAAAATATTGCTGCCTCTGATGTATCGTTCCATTGTCCAACGTTGTGCTTCTATTCATTCTATAGTATTTGTCCCATCTAGGACTGATAATAACACCTAATCTTAGTGATTGTCACTGTTATTTATATCATTGTTATATTAATTTTATGCTTATGTAGTTTTATTCCTTTTTTTTTGGCTGCTTTTTTTTTATTCCTTTGGATCGGTGTTGACTCTGGGTGACAGTTGGACCAGTCCCTGCAGTTTTCTTGGCAAGATTTTGGAAGTGGATCACCATTGTTGTTGTTTTTTCTTCCCAGGGCTGAGAGAGAGGGACTGGCCCAAAGTCACCCAGTTGGCTTCTTGCCTAAAGCAAGACTAGAACTCCCAGTCTCCTGATTTCTAGGCTGGTGGCTTCACCATTATACCAAACTGGTTCCCTTTATGCTTACTTTTTAGCCTTACCCACAATCATATAAAACAGTGGTTCTCAACCTTTTTAATGCCGCGACCCCAACCGGTCGTAAGTCAAGGACTAAACCGGTCATAAGTCGAGGACTAAACCAGTCATAAGTCGAGAACTAAACTGGTCGTAAGTCGAGGACTACCCAACCGGTCGTAAGTTGAGGACTTTCCCTGCCCGGGAGCGCCGCGCATGCGTGGTTCCGCCCCCTGCGCTGGCCGAGGTGTAGCTGGCAAGCGGCAGAGACGGAGCAGGCCGACCACCAGCTGGCCCAGCTCAAGGGAGGTAAGGCACCCACCGGAAAAGGGGAAAAAATGGCGGACAAAAAAAATGGCGGACAAAAAAAATGGCGGACAGCCTTGCTTGGCGACCCCCGTGAAATGATCGATTGACCCCAAATGGGGTCCCGACCCACAGGTTGAGAACCACTGGTATAAAACAATCAAACAAGAAAGGGCGGAGCCCCCAGTGGCTTAACAGTCAGAGGAAGACACTTGCCCTCATGGATTAGAACAGGGGTAGGCAACCTTGGCTCTTTTATGACCGGTGGACTTCAACTCCCAGAATTCCCGAGCCAGCCGTGCTGAGGGGAAAGGGGGAGGTTTCCAAGCTGAGCCATGCTGGCTCAGGAATTCTGGGAGTTGAAGTCCACGAGTCATAAAAGAGCCGAGGTTGCCTACCCCTGGACTAGAAAATTAAAAGTGGCAGTGGGAGGTATGTACTTTTAGACTTGCAAGATTGATATCTGCCCTGCTGGGTAAACTAAACAGGAAACACAGTTAGAGGAGCTAATCCTACTTTATTGTAAGGCTGCATTAACAGAACCTTGCAAGTCTGAAGGTACAAACTTCCCACTGGCACTTTTAATTACTTGACCCATTAGGTAAGGTCCTTCCTAAGTTTCTCCCTCTGGCCTTTTAGCCACTGGGGGCTCCTGCCTCTCTTATTTAATTGTTCCCTTGTTTCCCAAGGTCATCCTCACATACCATTACAATATCCCTTTGCCAACGTCAGGCTCTCACTCATCCTCCCCCCCTTCTCAAGAGTCATATTTGTCACATTCACGCACTCACTCCATGGGCTTTGGCTTCAGAAACATCTCAAGAAAATGTGCATCGGGACAAAGTCGGTTTTGTGCGACCATTCTGGACAGACGTGAGTTTCCTCTGCTAAGCCAGGAGAAGAACAGGGCTGTTGTTTGACGGAGTTCAGAGCTTCTGTCTGTGAATGCCTGAACTATTTGGGGGCGTCTTTGGGAACATGAATTCTCTGGGAGGAGGGGGAGAGGCAGTCACTGGGTCCATCTTTGGTCGACAGAAAGATGCCACGGGGGGGGGGAACCATTTTCCCTATCCTGTTCGACACAAAATGCACATCATTTGAAGAGCCGACAGAAGAGAACACGGGTAGTCCTCAACTTCTGATCAGAGTTGAGACCAAAATTTCTGTTGCTACGTGAGAAATTTGTTAAGTGCTCCATTTTTATGACTTTTTTTGCCGCCTTTGTTAAGCGAATCACTGGAAGTGTTCAGTTAACAACACGGTTGTTGAGTGAATCTGGCTTTGCTTATTGAAAAGTTGCAAAAAGTGATCACGTGACCTCTAAAGCTAATGACTGTATATAGTCATCTAAAGTGCAATGATATCCCATAGAGGATTTGAACCTCATAAAATAAGATTGAGCCATGTATATCTGATGAGTTCCAGTGAAGAGGAAATTGGTCATATACTGTTTCCTAATGATCAGTGTAAGAAGAAGGACAATGTGGTTAAGAAGCTTATATTTGGAACTCGTGAAAACCTAATCACGGTCCTTTCAATCCAAGCACGATCAATTCAGTGGGGAACGTTTCCAAGTACAGTAATTTCTGCTCCATCTCTCTTCTCAAATAATGATTCAGTCTAGGGTTTTGCAAGATGCTTTCAGTCGTCATTTCGATATAATCCAAGAGAAGGCTTGGTCCTTGCAGCACATTGCCTGATAAGACCACTTACAATGATCAATGTGCAATTCCTGAGCCTTTATTTTTCCTTCTTTGCTTTCTGCATGTTTTTACTGTAGCTCCCAGAAATTGTGTTCTGGTTGCGTGTGTGCCTTCCTAACAATATAGTGGTGCAAAGTGTGTGATAGCAATAAGTGCACAGGACAACCACTTGTGGGACAGATATAATTTGACTGCACACCCCTGAAAAACTTGGACTGGCGTTTAATTCTGGACACATGTTTGGGCAGTGTTTTTCCATGTTATCACCTAACCTATGCAAGTGTTGGATAGTTATGATTACTTCTTCCCTCAGTTATATAAAGCTGGTCCTAAAAATGGCATTGGAAGAATTGTCTTTGTCAAGGGAACTGCAGAAATCAACAAAGGAATTTAATTTGACATCCCCGCGGCTGTTGCTTTAGTGTCCTTCCAAGCTTTCCAACGGCCTCGTCCTTAAAAAAAGGTCACCATCATGAGTAATGTTTATACTATTTTGGTTGAACTCTAATCCGCAAGATTCCCTTTTCTTCACAGGAAAAATGGGAAAATGTAGAAGCAGCCATCCCACCGCCTTGGAAGGAGACAAGGCGTTGGCTTGTCCTTCAGGAAGGTCTCACCAACTTGGAGACTAACATCCGCAGCTCACGTACTTTTGATGGTAACTGAGAGCGGATGGGAAGTCTTTCGCCTCTTGTGCTTCTCATGGACCTCTGGGGAAAAGCAAAACTCCCCTCTGGCAATAAGGACATTTCTTCCTGGAATTAGCCTTAGCCATTGTCATGCAGGCAAGATAAAGTCTCTCTGGTCACTCTCAAGCCAGTCCAACATTCAGAAGTTCTTCCCATCAAAGAGTCAACTTTTTGGGACAATGGTGCTCCAGACTCTAAGGACTGACTTGCCAATGTTGAAAAAATACACACACACACACACACACACACACACACACACACACACACACATCAAAATGACGCAGCAGTTAAAGAGGGAGACACCCCAGGTTTGAGTCCTGAGTGCTGTGCAACGGGATGAGCTCCTGTTCCTTGCTCCAGCTGCTGTCTACCAGCGGTTTGAAAGCATGCAAATGCGAGTAGATTGATAGGTACCACATCAGTGGGAAGATGCATCTCCATGCATCTTTGGCATATAGCCATGCTGGTCATATGACTACAGAAAATGTCTTTGGACAACGCTGGCTCGCCCGGCTAAGAAATGGAGATGAGCACCATGCCCTAGAGTTGGACACGATTGGACAGAGAAACCTTTACCTTAATAGTAGTAGTAGTAGTAGTAGTAGTAGTAGTAGTAGTAGTAGTAGTAGTAGTAATAGTAATAATAATAGTAATAATAATAATAATAATAATAATAATAATAATAATAATAATAATAATAATAATAAAAAAGTTGGAAGGGACCTTGGAGGTCATCGAGTCCAACTCCCTGCTCAGGCAGGAAACCCTACACCAGTTCGGACAGATGGCTGTCCAGTCTCTTCTTAAAAACTTCCAGTGTTGGAGCATTCACCGCTTCTGGAGGCAGGCTGTTCCACTGGTTAATTGTTCTAACTGTCAGGAAGTTTCTCCTTAGTTCTAGGTTGCTTCTCTCCTTGGTTAGTTTCCATCCGTTGCTTCTTGTCCTGCCTTCAGGCGCTTTGGAGAATAGCTTGACTCCCTCTTCTTTGGGGCAGCCCCTGAGATATTGGAATACTGCTATCATGTCACCCCTAATCCTTCTTTTCATTAAACTAGACATACCCAATTCCAGCAACCGTTCCTTATATGCTTTAGCCTCCAGTCCCCTGATCATCTTTGTTGCTCTTCTCTGTACTCTTTCTAGAGTCTCAACATCTTTTTTACATCGTGGTGACCAAAACTGGATGCAGTATTCCAAGTGTGGCCTTACCAACGCATTGTAAAGTGGTATTAATACTTCACGTGATCTTGATTCTATCCCTCTGTTAATGCAGCCCAGCACTGTGGTAGCTTTTTTGGCAGCTGCAGCACACGGCTGGCTCCTATTTAAGTGATTGTCCACTAGGACTCCGAGATCCCTCTCACAGTTACTACTATTGAGCAAGGTACCCCCTATACTATACCTGCACATTTGGTTTTTCTTGCCTTCAGTTGAAATCAGAAGTGGACAACAGAAAGCTTGGTCATCAGGAAATACCCTAGGATTTGAAATCAATGCACCTAAAAGGTATCCAAAAATAGGAAACCCCGTTTAGAGATTGCCCTGGACTTTGTCAAATTTCAACATGTTTTCAACTATTCTCCAACCCCGCCACTTCTGATACCATACAGTATTTGACACTGACATATGGGTGATAGGAAGGCAGGATTGTCCCACATTGTCTTTTTTAAAAATAGTTTCAGACTGCTCACGTGAATCCGTGGCTGACTATTCAAACTTTCCAGGAATTCTGGGCTCAGCCCTGCTACAACATGTTCATGGGTCAAAACTGAATGTAAAAAGTGCTTCTTTGATAGAGTATCTATGGAGGAGATGGGGCATCACAGTACAGCTAATTCTGAACAGCAGGAAGGCGGTTTTTGTTTGGACTTGACGTTTTGTAAACCACTAGGAAGGTGCCTTGAGAAGGTTTTGCAGGACCAACAGGTTAAAAAAAACAACCGGGTTACAGAGGTTAATTATTCACAAGGCACAGACTTGGCACAGAGAACAAAGCAGGAAGAAATCAAGGCCCTTTTTGGTATCTCCGTTTTTTCACCCCACCCCATCCTCCTTGTTCTTGCAGATAAGCGTGTCTAAGAGGCACTTACCCTTCACCGATGAGTCATATTTCCTAGCATTCTGTACATATTTTTTTTTTGCTCTAACAACAAGTCATTCTGGTGAATATTTAACTCTCCCTGGAATTCTCAGCTGGAAATTAAGATCAAGAGTTCTTTGATAGCAAAAGCAAAGATGAAACCCAGTCTAAGTCTTACACCCCAATCGGTCCATGGTAGGATATTTCCCCTTGTTCCTGACACAGTTAAGCTGAGGGAGAGTCCTCGCTTGGACCAGCACCTTCTGGGTTAAAAGAATGGCCTTCCTGTATAACTTTCCTGTTTTCAAGAAACAACTGGCTGAAATTATTTCAAAGCTGGGGAAGGGTGGAGGGACAGGAATTATTCTATTATAGGAGCAAGTAATTTACCTGTAGGCAGATTTGGAGAATAAGATATTGGGGCTCTTTGAAAATGGCCTGGTTGGAGAGGAATCTTCTACAGGGAGTCCTCGACTTACGACCACAAAAATGAGTCCAGAATTTCCATTGCTAAGCAAGACAGTTGTTAAATGAGTTTTGCCCGTTATTTTACGACCTTTCTTGCCACAGTTCTTAAGTGAATCCCTGTGTTAGTTGGTAACACACTTGTTAAGTGAATCTGGCTTCCCCATTGACTTTGCTTGTCAGAGGGTTGCGAAAGGGGATCACATGACCCTGGGGCACTGCAACCGTCATAAGTACCAGTCAGTTGCCAAGCGTCCGGATTTTGATCATGTGCCCCTGGGGATGCTGCAACGGTTGTGTGAAAAATGTCACAGGTCTCTTTTTTTTAGAGCCATTGTAACTTTGTTGTTGTTGTTAGTTGAGAAGTCGTGTCCGACCCATCGCGACCCCATGGACAACGTTCCTCCAGGCCTTCCTGTCCTCTACCATCTTTTGGAGTCCATTTAAGCTCATGCCTACTGCTTCAGTGACTCCATCCAGCCCCCTCATTCTCTGTCGTCCCCTTCTTCTCTTGCCCTCCATCTTTCCCAGCATTAGGCCCTTCTCCAGTGAGTCTTTCCTTCTCATTAGGTGGCCAAAGTCCTTGAGTTTCCACTTCAGGATCTGGCCTTCTAGAGAGCAGTCAGGGTTGATCTCCTCTAGGACTGACCGGTTTGGATGTAAGTTGAGACTACCAGTATTTCTAAAAGAGTAGTAAAACGGGCCTACAGACACCTGCAGAAGACAAGAAGACAAGCTGGTGTAGATACTCCCCATCTAGCAACATTTCATGATGCTTCTTTTCCCCCCAGCTTGCTCTCACCTTTTGAGGACAAGTGAGTGTCCTTCCCAGTAAAGCTTTGGCCTCCCACCATCCAGCTGTTTCATTTCCCAAGATGTCCATGGGGCCTCTGGAAAACATCTGTGTAAATAAAAATAGAGCTGGAAGCTGAAGTTTCAATATCTTTTTTCTTTGAAAAATCATCTTCTAAATCAGGGGTAGTCAACCTTGGCTCTTTTATGACTCGTGGACTTCAACTCCCAGAATTCCTGAGCCAGCTAAGCTGGCTCAGGAATTCTGGGAATTGAAATCCACGAGTCATAAAAGAGCCAAGGTTGACTACCCCTGTTCTAAATGATCTTCTAAAATCATCAGTCAGCCAGGTAGACCAGAGGAAGCTTAGTTAGCTAGGAGTGCACGGATATCCTGTGTTAGACCTCGTCTGCTTCATGCCAGAAAACATTTTTAACATTTCAAAAGCAAGCTTGTGCATCACTGGCTGATGGCCTGATTATCTTTCTAAGCCACCCAATGAATAAACTCTCTTGGAATCATGATGTTTGAATTTTTATTATTATTATTGAAGAAAAGGATAACATTATGAAAATATCAAAGCAGTTAATAAATAGTTTTGGGGCGGGGCAAACCATAGAATGTAGGCTGCCTTCTGGTGTGATGCAAATTGTCCCCTGGAAATGGAGCTGGGTCTGAAACAATGAAGGAGGGGCGTGTTTTTCGCCTGGCAAAAGAAAAGAAAATAAGGTGGGTACCTACCAGCCATGCCATCTTGCTGAGAAAGCAACTAAGCCAGCATTCTGCCGCTTTGGAGGCTGCCTTTGAGGCACTCTGCAAATGTTTTGTTAAGCATCTTCCCTGTAGCGTGAAAGGCAGACAAGGCTCCAGCAAAGAGTGTAGCTGGTTAAATAAACAGGAGTGAAAAGATGAAGGGGAATAAAGTTTGGAAGAGAGCCAGGATGACAGTCCATTAAAATGACGGTCAAAAAACGAGAGGCGGGCGCCCTTCACAATTCACGTGGGCAACTAACGTCCTTTGCAATGTACACATCCAAGGAGAATCTCTCTCGGCCAAGGAATGGAAGCCTAACTTATCAGTGGGAATGTTGCATTTCTTCCGTGGGATCCCTGGAGCTCTCTGAGCTTGGTTCTTTTATCGCAGCACTGATAATAATAATAACAACAACAACAACAACAATAACAACAACAACAATAATAATAAAGTTGGAAGGGACCTTGGAGGTCATCTAGTCCAACCCCCTGCTCAGGCAGGAAACCCTATCCCATTTCGGACAAATGGCTGTCCAGTCTCTTCTTAAAAACTTCCAGTGTTGGAGCATTCACCGCTTCTGGAGGCAAGGTGTTCCACTGGTTAATTGTTCTCACTGTCAGGAAGTTTCTCCTTAGTTCTAGGTTGCTTCTCTCCTTGCTTAGTTTCCACCCATTGCTTCTTGTCCTGCCTTCAGGTGCTTTGGAAAATAGCTTGACTCCCTCTTCTTTGGGGCAGCCCCTGAGATATTAGTTCTGTCCTCGGGCACTGTAGAGGATAAATCCACACAATCTTGCCCATGACAAAGTGACAAAAGTGATTAAGGGTCTAGAGGCTAAAACATATGCAGAACAGTTGGGAATGTCTAGTCCAGGGGTCCCCAACCTCCGGTCCATGGACCTGCACCAGGCCATGGCATGCCAGCAACCGGGCCACGCAAACAAGAGAAGCCCCATCCGTGAGATGCAGGCAGCACACAACACCATGCCCCCTCCGGTCCATGGAAAAATCTTTCTCCATGGAACCTGTCCCTGGTGCCCCAAAGGTTGGAGGCCTCTGATCTAGTCTATGATGAGCAGGACTAGGTTGACATGATAGCAGTCTTCCAATGTCTAAGGGGCTGTCACAAAAAAGAGGGGGTCAAGCTATTCTCCAAAACACCTGAGCGCAGGTCAAGAAGTAACGGGTAGAAGTTCATTAAAGAGAGATCCAACCTAGGACTAAGGAGAAATTTCCTGACAGTGGGAACAATTAATCATTATTTACCTCCAGACGTTGCGGCTGCTCCATCACTGGAAGTTTTAAAGAAGAGACTGGACAGCTATTTGTCTGGAGTTGCATAGGATCTCTTACTTGGGCAAGAGCTTGGACTTCCAAGTCCCTTCCATCTCTGTTACTCTGTATTGTGTATGACAATCCTTGGTCTCCCGCAGAAGCCCAGGAGAAAGATATTCAGAGAACATGGGCTAGAGATGGACAGCATATGACAAAGTGTAAATTGTGAGGTAAACTGTAATGTCCCGTGCAAGTACATTGGGGTGGAGGTGACTTGCAATGTCACAATACCTGTTTTTATCAGTTTTGGGTTGTTGTGGTTTGTACCTGGTGACTCAGGATATGGAGCCTGCATGATTGATCAATTTACCATCCCATGTATTGGAGAATCCATAAAATGGGTTAGTTCAGGAAGCAATTCCCCCATGTTGTAAAGTCAGCCAGTGGAAAATACTCAAAGGGTCACCCGACTGCATTTTTCAGCCACTTCTGGCTTTTGTGTTCTGCTTTTTCTTTCTTTGTCTGGCAAAAGAGAGAGCGAAGAAGGGAAGTGGAAGGAGAGAGAGACAGTATTTGCTTCAGTAGCGTTTGTTCGGACCTAACCTCAAGCATTGACTCAGGGGTGCTGTTTTGCATTTTCCAAGGCTCACCAGCCCAGGATAAGGCTGGTCCATCATGATTTAGTCATAACGGGTGGCTTCCTTTGCCCTTTTCTTAGAAGACGGTCCCCCAGCTCTTTACAAAAGCTGGCTTTCAGTTCTCCTTAATTTCTCCTTCGTAATGCAAAAGTGACAGTTGTGCTATTGTGCAACGAGAACATTGCTGCAATAGGAACTTCACATTTGCTATTGTGCAATGGGACATTGGCAGGTCTATCCCAGGCCGCACAGAGGAAACAGCTGTGATCTTCGAAAGACACTAGAGCAGAGGTGTCCAACCTTGGCAACTTTAAGATTTGTGAACTTCAATTCCCAGAATCCTATGCAGGGGTAGTCAACCTTGGCTCTTTTATGACTCGTGGACTTCAACTCCCAGAATTCCTGAGCTAAAGTAGTCCAAGCTCTGGCCAATTTTGTTGTTGTTAGTTGCAAAGTTGTGTCCGACCCATCGCGACCCCATGGACAACGTTCTTCCAGGCCTTCCTGTCCTCTACCATCTTCTGGAGTCCATTTAAGTTCACGCCTCCTGCTTCAGTGACTCCCTCCAGCCACCTCATTCTCTGTCGTCCCCTTCTTCTCTTGCCCTCCATCTTTCCCAGCATTAGGCTCTTCTCCAAGGAGTCCTTCCTTCCTCATTAGGTGGCCAAAGTACTTGAGTTTCAACTTCAGGATCTGGCCTTCTAAAGAGCAGTCAGGGTGGATCTCCTCTAGGACTGACCGGTTTGATTGCCTTGAAGTCCAGGGGACTCGCAGGAGTCTTCTCCAGCACCATTGTTCAAAGGCCTCCATTCTTTGGCGCTCAGCCTTTCTTAGGGTCCAACTTTCACAGCCATACATTGCAACTGGGAAAACCATGGCCCTGACTATATGCACTTTTGTTGGCAGGGTGATGTCTCTGCTTTTTAGTATGCTGCCTAGATTTGCCATAGCTTTCCTCCCCAGGAGCAAGTGTCTTTTAATTTCTTGGCTGCAGTCCCCATCTGTGGTGATCTTGGAACCCAGGAAGATAAAATCTGTCACTGCCTCCATTTCTTCCCCATCTATTTGTCAGGAATTGAGAGGGTTTTCTTTTCCTATTCCTACCAGCCTGAACCAGCAACCATCAGCCTGTCTGACTTCCCTTCAACTTCCTGAGGTCACTGTTGGCAGCCTGCCTGTAGATTTTAATTTTAAATGGCACTAATGCCCGGTCTCCGTGCGTGAGGCTTGCACTCGCATTCACACCGCCAGGCATTGTGTCATTCTGGCTTGGCACACAGTGTCGTCTGGGACGGCACGCGGTGTGCAGCTTTTCAGCAAAATGAGGTGTGGTTACTAGGCCGGGGAATCCTTCCTTTGAAACATCATTTTAGCCTTGGCTAAAATGGCTTTACTGGCTTTGGGGAAGAAATCTGGCCTTGAAACATAGCCACTGCCTCTGAATTCTGCTGGGGACAATGGAAACTTGAGCAGAATTGGATTATCTCCGGGGTCTTCAGACTTGGCCCTTTTATGACTTGTGGACTTCAACTCCCAGAATTCCTCAGCCAGGCACACCTGGCTGAGGAATTCTGGGAGTTGAAGTCCACAAGTCGTAAAAGGGCCAAGTTTGAAGACCCCTGGATTATCTTGTACCCCCCCCCAAAACAGGTGAAAGAAAGGCAACTGAAATTAGCAGAGTCTCTCTCTCTCTCTCTCTATTTGCTAAGATTGAGAAACACTATCCTTCAGACTGCACCCCACCCACATTTTTTCACTTTTACATCTGAGAATCCACTTGGTCCATTCAGTGAAGCAGGTAAAATAAGAACACGGAGCTTAAGAGTTTTCCCCATTTTTTTTTCCTGGTTAACTTAAGTTATACTGTTTCCAAACATGGAGCTTCCATTGAATGGTGAAACTAATGCCTATTCACCCATCACATCTCCAGGAATGAATTTCTGTCTGCTTCCTAATCCCCTTACCACCCTACCTTAAAAGACATTTTCGTCTTGGGAAGATCCCTTCTTGAAAATATTAAGTCCAGATCTAAAAGGCGACTTAACCAGCTGGAGAAGAGAAGCCCATCCCTTAATCTATTTAATCGAGTTACTGAATTCACCACCTTGTAGAAAGGGAGAATGGATTTACGAAAGATGGGAAAAAGTTTCAAGACGTGCAAACGTTGGCAGGAAGGCTAGGAGTAGTGTGTGGTCTTTTTAACAGAAGGAAAAAGTTTGTTGAATGAAGCAGAAATGCCCGTGAAAAGAATTTGCTCGGTGGAAGTCAGAGTTGGGTCTGCCAGGAGCTAATAGGTGTTCCCTTTGCTCTCTTGTTTACCACTCCTCAACCCTGCCCACAAAATATTTCATTTGCTCAGCTAGTCCAGCATGTGGAATGCAGCAGTGAGGGCAGTTATGGGCTTGCCTCAGTGTGCCCATGAAACACCACTGCTTTGGTTGCCAGTTTACTTCTGGGTGAGATTCACTACCTGGAAAAGCCCCTACGTGGCACAGGGCCCATTGACTTTCAGGATGGCTCCCACAGCACACTCTGTGTTCCTTTGATTATTCTTTAAGCTTTCAATTACACCATATCCTTCATCAGAATCCCAGCAGGGCGCCTTCTCTGCAGCAGCCCTTGCACTCTGGAACAAGGTTCCCCCACCCCCAAGACCCAGATGGGCATCTCCCTGCTGTTATTTACAAGTGCCAGCAAGACCGGGCTCTCCCCCATGGCTTTGGGAAGGAAGAGTGGCACCCTTTGCTTCATTGCCCTTGCCGTTTTCTACCAGTCGTGTTGCAATTTATTGTTGTAAACTGCCTGGAGTCACTGAGAAGTGAGTTGGGTGGCCCTATACATTTTCTTAAATAAATACATTGCTTTATTTTGATTATTAGGAGCTGTCCAGAGTCATTAAGAGTTAAGCAGTATATAGGATATATATGCATGTTTGGTCTGGTGCAGGGGTCCCCAATCCCGCAGCCAGCTTGCACAAATGCAGCGGCGCACGTGAGTGCATATGCCTGCTGCTTGCGCGGAACCATCCCCTCTCCCCCCCCATCCCGGTTCACCAAACTGGAAAGGCTGGGGACCGCTGGTCTAGTGGTTAAGACACCAGGCTAGAAGCCAGGAAACAGAGGGTTCTAGTTCCACATTAGGCTGGGTGACTTTGGGTCAATCACCAGGATACGGTGAGTTGTAGCTCCGTCTTAGGCATAAAGTTAGCTAGGTGATTTTGGGCCGGTCATTCTCAGTCCAAGCCACCTCACCGGGTTGTTGTGAAGAAAATAGGAAGAAGGAATCTTCTGTATGTTAGCCATAGCCAAGCCTGGTAGGGCAAGCAAATGCATTATCTTCTTAACCCACACAGTTAAGGGGTTCCTGAGCACCATCCCACAGACCCACGAAGCTGTGTGCTTTGACCTCCTGGAGGGGTTCCCTTGCCTCTCCCTCCCCCCCTCCACCCACCTACTCTCCTTCCAGGATCACCCCAAGCCAGCATGGGAAGGCAAGCCAGCTTGGCCCATGGATGGGATCCAATGAGCCAGGAGGGGGCTCATTAGCAGTGTAATGAGGTGGGTCTCGAAAGACGTGATAGCAGCCTTCCAGTATCTCAGAGGCTTCCCCAAAGAAGAAGGAGTCAAGCTATTCTCCAAAGCGCCTGAAGGCAGGACAAGAAGCAACGGATGGAAACCAATCAAGGAGAGAAGCAACCTAGAACTAAGGAGAAACAAGGACTGTCACTCCTGTTAATTGGTCACCTTGTTGGACGGAGGGCTTCGCCACTTACGAGGTTGTGACCTTCAAAAATTCTTCTCTGACCTACCGGTAAACAGACTTTACCATATCCCAAGGGACGGACTCGTCCCCCAACCTGATCTACTGGAGGTTCCAGGGAAGGTTGAGATGATGATGATGATGATGATGATGAACTACTACTGCTGCTGCTGCTGCTGCTGCTGCTCTTCTTCTTCTTCTTCTTCTTCTTCTTCTTCTTCTTCTTCTTCTTCTTCTTCTTCTCCTCCTCCTCCTCCTCCTCCTCCTCCTCATTATTATTATTATTATTATTATTATTATTATTATTATTATTATTATTATTATTATTATTATTATTATTATTATTATTATTATGGATCATCGCACAGTCAGCCAGATGTTGTTGTTGTTATTATTAATATTAATATTAATATTGATATTGGGGAGGCTCACGCGGTGCTCCTTCCACTTGCAGAACCTCCACAAGATACGCAGGGACTATAAAAACCGTCGCGGTCGCCATCCTGACTTTTGTGACCGTCTCCTCAGCGGCAGCTTATCGCAGCTGCAGCCGTTTCCAGGAGGAGCCGAAGTTGCAGAGCGGCTGCTTCGAGCGCGCGAGGCTGGCCCCGAGCCGCGCTCCGGCAGGAGCCTCGGATTCTTCCACTGGATCCCAGGAGCGAGTCCAGTCCGCCTGCCCACCGGCCAGCCCTCCCTGACTCCCTCGCTCGGGGCTCCGGAGTCGGCAGGAAGGGAGGGCCCGAGGGAGGGGAGGTGGGCTGGGAGTCCCCGGCTCCATATAAGGACGAGGGCCGGGACGGCGAGGGGAGAGGGACGCGCGCTTGCGACGCCTGACTTTGGTCCCAGCAGAGGCGGAGAGACCGGCCGCTCCGTTTGCGCAAAGACGCGCCAGGTAGAAGCGTTTCCGCGGGGTAAAATTCTCTCTCTCTCTTTCCCTCCCTCCCTCTTCCCACTTCACTATCTTTTCTTTTCCCCTTCTCCACCTGGCTTCCTCTAAGGCTTACAGGCAGGTTAGGGCCGGGGGGCCGGGGATGATGGGGAAGGCAGTCCCAGGAGCCGGGAGGAAGACAGGGCGCCCCAGCTTTTGCGCCGTGGCTAGAAAGGGGGTGGCATCCGCTTTGAAAGGTGAGAAGGACCTCCAAGGTCCCTTCCAACTTTATTATTATTATTATTATTATTATTATTATTATTATTATTATTATTATTATTATTATTATTATTATTATTATTATTATTATTATTATGGATCATTGCACAGTCAGCCAGATGTTCAGACTGGATTTGGCATTTTGTCTACCTATCGAGTCCTTACCCAGGACGACGACTACTACTACTACTACTACTACTACTACTACTACTACTACTTACTACTACTTCTTCTTCTTCTTCTTCTTCTTCTTCTTCTTCTTCTTCTTCTTCTTCTTCTTCTTCTTATTATTATTATTATTATTATTATTATTATTATTATTATTATTGATGTCAAGTCGTCCTTTTGGTTGGCATCTTCTTACCCACTTCCGAATCCAAAAGGAGAACTCCTTTCCAAGGAGAGCTGTGTTAATTTACCTGGCAAGAGAGAGAGAGAGAGAGAGAGGGGAAAAAAAGAACCGAGGGCGCGTCTGATAGTGCCGTTTCCCCCCAGATACATTTTATTAAAAGGCACAAACTTTTAGGAGCTGCCCCTCACAGAGGCATCTGGTGAAGTGAGCAGAGAGCCGATGCGTTTTTAATAAAACGAGGAAAGGTGCTTCCATTGCAAAATTTTCTGATTGGGACCCCCCCCCCAAAACTGAAATCTCTGTTCCTTCTTGAGCTTTGAAGGTGTGGTCTCTATTTTTTTTTATTAAAAGTTTTAAATAATTTTCCATACAATATCCCACTTCCCTCCCCCCCTCCCCCCCTTCGCTTCCCAGAGCTGATTACAGGGTTATAAAAACAGAATCATAAATTAAATAACATTACCCAGATATACTACAGTCAAGTCTCATCCACACCTACTTTAACTCTACAAAATAGATAGATCTTAACACTTTTCCAGCAAAATAATAATATAATTAAACATTATTACTAAAAATAATATAAATTCATCCACAATAAATTATTAATAATATTCTAAAATTTACTCATAAGCTAAGTAATACTTTTCAATGAAGGTGTGGTCTCTTGGCTGGAGTCAAGCATGCCTAACTACGCCACTTAAAACAACAACAACCCCCCCCCCAAAAAAAAACTACTTTTGCTTTTTTCCCCTGCCATATGCCAAGCTTGGGGAATGTGAACCGTTGGTTTTTTTTGAGATAGCTGCACGCCTTGTGTGAACTCCAGCAATTTGGATCCTTTCGGGGTCCTGGGGTGATTCTCCTTCCAGAAAATGGGTTAATTCAGAAACCAGGTGAAGGGCAGTGTGTGAACACAGCCCTGGTGTTTGATCAAGCGGAACTGGCTTAAGTGGGCACAGCAGGTGATTAAAATGCAGAACAGGCAAGAAAGAATGCAATGCCACTTGCCAGCACAATATTGGAAAAGGCGTTTCTAAAAGAATAAAAGTGAGAGGTGATTGGAACTCTCTGAGCTTGGTTGACTTTCTTGCAGATGTTTAATTATACCCAAACTAGGTATAATACCATCAGTGGGTGATGTTACCTAGTTTGGGTAACCAAACATCTGCAAGAAAGCAACCAAGCTCAGAGAGTTCCAATCACCTCTCATTTCAACCTTGAGCAACAAATATTCTCCATTATTGATTAAAAATGCCTCGTGCATTTCTTTAAGACTCAGGAGTACTGAAATAAAAGAAT
>NW_015386349.1:184976-202044 GCF_001527695.2 Protobothrops mucrosquamatus
CCCCTCTTAACCACGACCTCTCCTCTTTCCTCCTTTCCAACTATCCTACACATCCCATCACCTTCTTTTCCACCACCTCGGATGCAGTTTAGGGGTACTAGCCGATCATCTCCTCTTCTTAAAGACAAACATTTACATTATATTTATAAATACACCAAATTTTATATAATTCTACCCCTTCATCCCCTTCCCCCCTCCCTCCCCGGACTTCCCAGGACTGAGTACAGGGATAAATACATAACATCCCAAGTCTAAATTAAGCTATCCATTCATAATACAAACAAAATTAACATACTTTAACTCTAACATAAGAATGTATTATTATTATTATTTAAAAAATCCACATTAGTTAAGCATTCAAGTAGAGATGTGCTCTGAGCACTGAGACTGATTGGCATGTATTCAGCTTAGAACGTGTGGCTGAGGTTTGCGTTTGGGTGGCTGGCCAGGCATGGATTTCCTTCATCCGGTGTAACTGGGTGGGGCGGCAACAGACCTTTTGACTAGATGGTCACCAACGCAGCTTTTACAACTCTACAAACCTTCCTTGGGTCACCAGAGGGACCTGGGAGGGAGGGATCTAGTAGATCAGGAATGTCTTCTGGGATCGTTGCATACCCCTGGTGCCCCTGTCCAAAGGCTTCTGAAATGAAATGAAAGGCAGAAACGAATCCCTTCTGAGCTTGAACACACCTCTGAAGCTAGAGAGACCCCCACAGTTCACACAGCTGTTCAGGGCAGATAAGGCACATGTGTGTAAAAAGCAAGCCTGCCTTGGACTTTGCTGGAAGAGGTCAGGGAGCAAAGTTAATCAAAAATGAAACTCTGAAGCTCAGTGGGACGGCCTCGCATCCCTCCCGGAAGACCGAGTGAAAGGTGCACGGGAAAAGACAAGAGAAAATTCCTTCCTTGGCTTTTGACCTTTGGCTCCTTCCTCCGGAGTTGGTGGCCAACATTGCTGCTGCTGCTGCTTTTGGAAATGATGATCTGCTGCATTGCTGCAGGCTGAGATCATCCAAAAGATCTTCATTCCTGAAGAGGTGAAGGTTTGGGGGAGTTGCAATAAGCTTCCGAAGGGCGGGAGAGGTTTCCATGGCAAAGGGGTGGAGATGGTGGCTACCTGGCCCATGACTTCCGAAGCAGGGGATAGAGGACTTTAAGCCCAGATTTTCTTCTGTAGGAACCCCCCCCCTTGCGGGTTTATTTGGGAGTTCTAGGTTTGTATTTTCCCCCTTTTTGATTAGTTCACACGCACAAGAGAAAAACATCCAGAGAAGAAGCCATATATGTGTAGTGTTAGTGTCCAGCTCCCTGGGAAGGGAAAATGAAAACAATTTCAGGTTGGCTGGATTTCCACAACTTGAAAGACCAGGTGAAAACAGAATTGAGTAGTCTGGGGCTCAGGGTGTTGTGAAACCCCTGGCCTTATTTCAGCATGTTGTGTGAAGCAGATCGTCTTTGGCTCGTAGAGCAGATAAATGAGCTGGATAACCTCTAGGCGTCCCTCAATCGTAGTCCTGGTATAGTTGAAGAAGACATTGTAGCACCCTGGGATTCCTCTCCTCCCCACTTAGCAAAGAATCAGAGTTGGGGCCTGCCTACTTAGCACTGGGAGGGCAATAGGAGCAGAGGGTCCCACCCCCAACCCATCTCTGTCTTTAAGTTTACCTGAAATAATTCACCACAGACTGACTGCTCGCTTGAGCTTTGGACCAGCCAACGTGGAAAAATGTCACTTGTGAAGTGCAGCAGGGAAAGATGTGGCTGTGGCTGTGACAATGTGGACATGGGGTGGCCCTTAACCAAATCTCCTTTGCAGACTAAAGTGAGAAACTGAAGGAGCCTAAGAGTCATGGAATTAACTTGCTTCTGAGTCTCCACTAAACAGGCTGATGTGGGAGGGTTATCCTTTCCCCTCCCAGTTCAAAGAAACTCTTTCAGGTCGAGAGTTCAAACTTTTTGCTTGCTTTTCTCCATTCTGGGGGGCCATGTAAACAGGACAATGTCCCGAACACAATCTTTGCTTCTGAGAGCTGGCTAGGACACGGTGGGGCCAGCAATAGACATGACAATGTAACAGAAATGATTTAGGCCAGATTTGGAATTTTATAGGTAAAACACTCAGAAAAACCTACCCATGCTAAGGCGCTACAAAGGGCAGGACAAGGGACTCCAAGAGGGACTTGAAGAATATTTGGAAAGAAGCAAAGTTATTCTTGACCTCAACTCCTGGTGTCTTCATGCGCTCTTGGGAAACTCCCAGCCAGGCAAAGAGGAGGGATCAAACGGGGAGTTAGTCTTGAGTTGTTGCATAGCAGCAAGAGGCTTAGGATCGACACCCCCTATGTTCCATGGGCCTTATCTGTTTATTCCCAAGAGAGGATAAGTCATCTGGGGAGATTCTTATATTATAGTTGGGTACAATAAACCTGAACCCTTCATATTTGGATCTGGGTGCTTGTGTCTGACATGGACACCTTCATGTAGTTTTGATGACTGTAGTACACAAGGGATGGGCTAGTGCAGGGGTAGGCAACCTTGGCTCTTTTATGACTCGTGGACTTCAACTCCCAGAATTCCTGAGCCAGCCGTGCTGAGGGGAAAGGGAGAGGTTTCCAAGCTGAGCCATGCTGGCTCAGGAATTCTGGGAGTTGAAGTCCACGAGTCATAAAAGAGCCAAGGTTGCCTACCCCTGGGCTAGTGCTATCTTCCAGGTAGTTGGTTCCCCTAATCCAAGTGAAAACCAGGGGTAGAGGAAAGAGGAAATGGCCTTGAGGGACAGGAGGAAAAATCACTACCAAGACATTGTCCAGATAAAAGAAACCTGAGTTTGGACAGGGATGTAACCTAAGGAAGCACCTCACACAAGACCCTTCCTAGTTCTCACAAAGATAAAGGCAGAGGGGGGGGAAGCACGTTCAGACAGAAAGATTCCTGTTCCTATAGTTTTACAGCAAAAGTAGTTCTGACCTGCACAATAGTGAATTCCTAGTCTGATCTATCTTGAAGGATTTACCTTAGGTTGTATGTGATTATAGTTAGCAAAATTCCTAGCTTAGGAGAATGTTCGGTCTCTGCCTCCTGATGACCCAGTTTTGTTGTTCGTTGTGAAGTCGTGTCTGACCCATCGCGACCCCATGGACAATGTTCCTCCAGGCCTTCCTGTCCTCTACCATCTTCTGGAGTCCATTTAAGCTCACGCCTACTGCTTCAGGAAAAATCAATTTTTCTCCCAGTGCTTTCCAGCATACCGGTGGGAAATTCATCTCCTTCCAATGGGGTCCATTCTTAGCAGACTGGGTTAGGTGGAAAGGAGACATTGTGCTATGTGATTCCAGATGTATTTGTCTCCTCTCTCCAGAACATCTGAGATTCAGCCGCTCAGGAGGACACCATGAAAAGCTGGATTCTTCTGTGCACCTTGCTGTTCATGGGCGAGACTGCTCGGGTGCATCGTACGCGGAGGGAACTGGCACCCGGATTGCACGAACAGGGGATACGGGATGCAGAAGGCTCGTACTGTGGCCGGCAGGATGCGTGTTGTCGCGGGAGGGATGATGCCTGCACCATCCCCTACTTTGATACCCTTTGCTACTGCGACCTCTTCTGCAACCGAACCATCTCTGACTGTTGCCCTGATTTTTGGGAATATTGTCTGGGCATTCAACCACCGTATTCACAGCAGAAAGGTAAGCCGTGGATCTGAAGTTACATCTGATTTGAAGGGCTTGCCAGGGATTGACTGCTGAATCAGAATCAGGGCTGGTTTAAGCCAACTGGGCCCAGCCCAACAATGGTGCCCTTTGGCCCTTCCATTGGTTAACGGACAAGATCCTAAGGTTCATTCAGTAAGGATGTGCTTAGGATACCAAGGTAAAGGGGCACCATAGATTTCCCCCCCTCCCAGCTATCATGCCTTTATTTCTTCCACTGTTTTCAGGGTTGAAAAGTAAAAGAATTAAAGGCATGATAGCTGGGGGGGGGGAAACTCTGTGGTGCCTTTTTCCCTTGGTATGCTAAGCACCATTGTTATGGTGAATACAGGGCTGAACAGAATAGAGAAGAAGGTCTGTGAATAGGAGTCTTACACCTTCTCTTTAATTTTCTTTTTCTTTTTAATTAAAGTTTTATTAATAATACAAAATTAAAAACACATTGGACATAGATATGCCGTCACTGGTTCCACACATCTTCCGTCACTTTATAGTAACATTAGTATTCATATAGATATATAGTTCTTCTTTTAAATATACATTTGTCTATAATCTATATTTTATTCTAACACTATACATTTGTCTTGGCTGCCCTCTTGTTATCTATCCAAACATAAAATTGTTCCCAGATTTTATAGTACTTAGTTTCACTTTTTTATTACACTCAGTCGAAGAGAATATTTTAGCCCAGAGTTGAACTCTGACCCTGGCTGTTTTGTTGCAGACGTTTCATTACCCATCATCAGTGCTAGAAGGGAGTGGGGTGAGGAGGAGGAGGAGGAGGAGGAGGAGGAGGAGGAGGAGGAGGAGGAGGAAGAAGACTGTGGGGTCCTTGGTGCTCCCTGACCCTGGCTGTTTTGTTGCAGACGTTTCATTACCCAACTACGTAACATCATCAATGCTAGAAGAGAGTGGGGTTTGCTCTCTGTTTATATATAACAGATTTGCTCTTTCAGTGTGGTTTTCTTCTTAGTAGTGTCTACCAAGGAGAAACTTGGAAAGCACCAAGAATTCCACATTTGCAGTTCAAAATACTTTTCGCCCTGTGTGTGTGTGTACTTTTTTTTAGAAGTTTTCTTTTTGCCTTTTTGTTTTCTTTTGTTTTCTTTTTTTTAAGGGTCCATAGTGTTTTTTCCCCCCTGTGATAGTAATATAGCAATATAACTTTGTATTTATTTATTATTTCAACTTTTAAGGCCTCGTACTTGGGAACAATTCTAGGTGGCTTACTAAGGATTGAAAATAAATAACACATCCGTTAAAAGACAATGAGAGAAACTGACGTGTTGTAGAGGGGAAGGGCATCGCAACTATTATTTAATTGATATGTAATATTACAGACTGGTCACTCGTTTTTGTTTAAGAAGTGTTAACGGCTAGGATTTTAAACCTTCATAAATACATTTAAAAAACCGAGCAGTGTGAATGTATGGTCGCATTGTTGCTTGTGAAATCCATAGGGGTTTCCAACCCGCCCACATTTCAGAGGTCATTCCTGGATTTATGAAACAGCCTTTCAAGCAGTCCCTCCATGGATACAGTCACTTCTCTGCAGCAACCTCATCTCCTGCCTTGGCCCCCAATAAGGAAAATGTGATTTTCTTCCTTCAGTACAATAGCTGCCTTTTCTCTGGACCTCTTATGGAGAAGCTGGAAGAGATGCCCTCAGCAATCTGCCTTTTCTCTAAACCCAGGATATTAACCCAAACCCTGCTTTGAACCACCGTCTGGGTTGTTTTTATGGAGTTGGGATTCAGAAAAGGAGGAAGAGGTAGGGCAAAAAGCAGAATTCTATACAAGTACCATCTTTTTCATCCAAGCTGCATTCTTGTTAGAATGCACTGCTGCAGGCTGCATCTGCTAACTCCTGGCTGCCAGCCGTTTGGCAGTTCGAATCTCACCGGTTCAAGGTTGACTCAGCCTTCTATCCTTCCGAGGTCGGTAAAATGAGGACCCAGATTGTTGCGGGCGATATCCTGACTCCTTAAACCGCTTAGAGAGGGCTGTAAAGCATTGCGAAGTGATATATAAGTCTAAGTCAGTGGTTCTCAACCTGTGGGTCGGGACCCCATTTGGGGTCGATCGACCATTTCATGGGGGTCGCCAAGCAAGGCTGTCCGCCATTTTTTTTGTCCGTCATTTTTTTTGTCCGCCATTTTTTCCCCTTTTCCGGCGGGTGCCTTACCTCCCTTGGGCTGGGCCAGCTGGTGGTCGGCCTGCTCCGTCTCTGCCGCTTGCCAGCTACGCCTCGGCCGACGCAGGGGGCGGAACCACGCATGCGCGACGCTCCCGAACAGGGAAAGTCCTCGACTTACGACTGGTTGGGTAGTCCTTGACTTACGACCGGTTTAGTCCTCGACTTATGACCGGTTTAGTCCTCGACTTACGACCGGTTGGGGTTGCGGCATTAAAAAGGTTGAGAACCACTGGTCTAAGTGCTATTGCTATCAAACAACAACATCTGTTTAGCCCAGGCCTTTGAGAAGCACTCAATAGGTGGATAAAAAAGCCTGACCCAATCTAAACATCTGACTGACTATGCAACAAACCATAATAAGTTATTAGGTAAAGAAATCCTGCAGGTAAGGAAATGCCTGTCTAGTCTACCACTGCCTTTCTGAGAGTTGTAATCCCAAAAGCTATGGCAGGGAATGTTAAAATTAAATTGGATTTGAATATTCTCTGACTGACAGGCCTCCTGTTCCATACAGCTGAGGGCTCAACGCAACCTTTCACGTTTTCAAGACTCAACATTTAACTTTCAAAATGTGTTCTGGGCAGAAGTCTTGGATAAAATCAAACTTTCACGTCTTCAGACCCATTTCCACCCAACCTTGTTGAATAATGGTGGGGGTTTTAATACAGTTTAACTTCTACAAGTTTCCACCACCCTTTGGAGAGGTTAAAAGCCAGGCATTTGTCTGATCCATGTATATTTATAAGGGAGTGGGGTCCTGAAACTATAAGTAATTGTTCAGATGAAAAAGGGAGTGGGAGAGAACCACTGCAGGGCGCATATTTGTGAATGTATTGTGTTCTCTTGCACGTGTAAAAACATAACGATTCTATAACTGCCTGCAAATAAAACAACAAAACAATTCCAGGGAAGATGTTGCTGGGTTTGTAGCATCTGATTTATTGAAAAGTACACAAGCAAAGCATAATAATGTTGTACGCTGACTAGAATCACTTTCCGTGAGAGATGCGGACGTATAAATTTGATTAATAAAATAAATTGCACAGTAAAAGTAATTGCACCTTTCTTTTTTCCACTCCTCAAATGAGCAACTGGAGCTCAGCCTTGTCAACCTCAGTTCTCCTCTCTCTTCCTTCTCCTCTTTTCTTTCTCTCCTGTGCCATATTCTTAAAAGTTCAAGCTGCGTGGTTGTAATTCTAAAGGTTTTGGCGCTGCTTCATCTCACCTCTCATCTCTTTTGCAGGCTTTCCCAACCTGGCTCCTTCCAGATGTGTTTGCAACCCCTGGAATGTCCAGGGCCTGTGGGTGGGAATCCTGGGAGTGATAGCTCAAAGAGGGTCCAGAGGCTGCCACCTGGGCAAATACCGTTCTAAGGAACAGTGCATTCCAGACGCAGGAGGGGAGAGATTGCCTGCCAAAGGGGAAAGTCTCCAACCTCTTATTTCCCCTGAATGAAAGATCACCCCATAAGCCAGGTTTTCTGCAAGCTATTGTATCATAGGCATTCAGGACAAACTGTGGTGGCCTGACTTGCATTGTGATGTCATTGCAAAAATCATCCAGTTGGTGTAATCTGCATTCCAGCTGATGTCAACCACATGATTCATGCCATTTGTGCCATTACACGATGCATGTGATGCCACTGGCTTTCCCTCTTTGCACACAGCCATGATTTTGGTTAATAACAAAACAAGGTCTTCGCCGCCACTTCAAAAATGTAATCTAAATCAGGGTGTGCAGCCCTGACAACTTTAAGACTTGTGGACTTCAACCCCCAGAACACCCCAGCCAGCATGGCTGACTGGGGGGTTCTGGGAGTTGAAGTCCATAAGTCTTAAAGTTGCCAAGGTTGGACACTCCTGGTCTAAATGCTGAGCCATCTTAACAATACATAGAGCTCTGTAGACTAACCCTTTTTGTTCTGGCATCTTTTTTTCCCCCCCAGACTGCATTCGCAATGGTGTCAAGTTCCACCCTGGAGCAACTTACCGGGATAATTGCAACCTCTGGTAAGACTTGGGTTTTGGGATCTCAGTCTATTTCTTCTATCAGTTTTGCTCTGTCATATAGGATGCTGCACCTGTGGTAAATACGCACTGGTTGCCAAGTGCTGAATTTTGATCAGTGAGTGCAGAATCGCTGTGATGGTTGTAAGCACAAGAGCTGGTTGTAAGTCACTTTTTCCAGTGCTATTGTAACTTTGGATGGTTGCTAAACAAATGGAACTAAGTCAAGGATTACCTGTAGTCTCACAAGAGCCAAAAAAAAAGAGAGCCAGTGTCTCACAATACACCAGAAGAAATGCTGCAGTGCTTCCTTGGAAACATAGAAAGGGACTCCTTGTGGTTAAAAGTGGATCAGGGCCACCTCTGGAGGTGGTTGAGGTCCTCTAGGTTACTGACTGGTCAGAGAAAATGCAAAATGGTTAGAACATTGTCGTTTAAATCAGGGGAGTTCAACCTTGTCAACTTTAAGGCTTATGGACTTCAATTCCCAGAATTCCCCAGCTAGCATGGATGTTAAGAATGGGAACATTTAAATCAGAGGTGTCCAACCTTGGTGACTTTAAGACTTGAGTACAACTCCCAGCCAGTATAGAATTCTCGGAGCTGAAGTCCACCTGCCAAGGTTGGACACCCCTGATTTAAATGTTCCCATTCTTAACCCCCTATCATGCCTCAGAGTTATGTGATGCTGGATGCTCTGGGAAATTTAACATAGTAGCTTCCCACCTCTCAGTCAAATAAGGGTTGAGGGGATGTGACAAACCTGGTTTGTCCTACAAGGACTTTTCTCAGCCCAACATTTGTTCAGATTCTAACCTTGGGCTTCTGGTGGGTTAATGGATCAATATGCAGTCCCAAGATTCTAATCTGAATCCCTTCCAGAGGTATTGGAGTACACCACCATTCAGGGACTCTGCTGGCTGAAGAATAATGGGCGTTGTAACTCAATACACCTGGAAAATACTGTGTGTAGAAAGGACAGTCCTACCAAAATCGGGGCGATGCCTGTGAGTTTGAAGTGCTCCTGCAAAGCTGCCAATCTCTACAGAATAGATCTGGAAGTTGTGCTCTGAGAATTCCCCACCAACTTTTAAGGGTGGGGATTCTGGGTATTGTAGTTCCCCAGTATTTTTTTAAAAAAAAGACAAAATGAAGGCATGGCGCATCTCCTCGTCTCTTTTTCCATTCTTTTCATTCTCCATCTCTCACCCCACCCTTGTTTCCACTGCCTTCCCCCTCCAAAATGAGTTTAGAGATCCTATAAAAGGAATGAAGGCCAAGAGGCCAATGGCTGCCTTAAGGGTCTAGGGCAGGGCGTTCTTCCAAGTAGGGCTTGTGGGTCTGTTTATGATTGGGGGCAAAGGGGAGAAACTTTGGAATGGAGAGGAATTTGAACTATGTGCGTTTCCCAGTGCCCGGGGGCTCCTGTCTACTCTGAGCCACACGGATACACGGAACAGAACTGGGCATGTCAGCCTTGACTGGAGTTTTAGCGGCGATCCTTCTCGTTCCCACCGGCTGCCTTCACACAACCTGCTCAATACTGTTCCCGGAGGAACCAATTTCTGGGTTTAGCCAAGATGCTAAACCCTAAACTAAGGAACAGCCTGGATTCACCCCCCCCCCCCACTGAGCTGCATTTTTAAAAAAACACACAAAAAAACAATCCAAGTGAAAACTAACTAGGTATTGAATTGAATCACAGCTAGATTATTCACTGCCCCAGTTCAGAGGGCTGTGCGAAGGCAGCCGTAGGCTAAAGTGGATGCTATGGAAACAGCAATCTTATTTTCTCAACAATCGCTTCCGAAAAGGTGGGATGGTTCTTTAAAATGACGGGAGACAATTCCTTGCTGGTTAAATCTTAGAACAGTGGTGGTGAACCTATGGCACGGGTGCCAGAGGCGGCACTCAGAGCCCTCTCTGTGGGCACACGCGCCGTCGCCCCAGTCCTAGGCCTTCAGCTGGCTTTTATAAAACCTTTTCGCTTTAGGCCTCCACCGTCGTGTGCAAAAAAAAAAAAAAGTTCAATCAATCAATCAATTTCAACTTCTCACGGGAAAAAAAAAGATCTTGCAAAGTTGGAATTGATTGATTGAACTTTTTAGTCCCACCCAGTCTGCCGTTACCACCGCAGCCACGCCCACCCAATCCCGGTGCGGGTGGGTCACCCGGTGTGGGTGGGCCGTGGGCTGCTACGTATTCACCCAAAACCCAACGTCAAACCCGTGAACCAGAGATTTTCCAAGCGGTAGTGACAGAATCTTCGTCCACAGTCCTCCCAAGTCTAGACGTTCAGTCTTCGAGTCGGTTGGTCGACCGGTTCAACCGACAGAGAACTAGGACTCCTCCACCTTCAGAAAGTCTGGTTTCCAGCTGGCCTTTTCTTAAAGGACTTCCCATCTTGGGTTGCTTCCAGAAACGGGCCTCTCCGAGCACCATCACTCAGAAATGTATGAGCTGCTTTTGCTAATGCAGCCCATAAAAGGAGAAATGTTTGCTGGAGGGTTAGAGAGAGGGGGGGGATTTTTGGACCGAAAGAAAATGCCAGGCATTGCACGAAGGGCAGCTAATACTGTTTGTGGCTGCCTGTCAAGGAGGCAAACATTTCTTAATCGGTATTTTTTAACCTTCTATGAAAGGGACTGTTGTACTTGTTATATTCCACACAAGCCAAGGTGGCTGCTTAAACGCAGCTCACATCCCCCAGATGCACAACTGTCATTCCCAATCGTTGCCCCTCCCAGATGTGTTGGATCATGACTTCCATTCTCAGCCAGCCAGCCAGCCAGCCAAGCCAAATTTGGACAGCATCGTTCCAAGGAAGGCGGACGTAGAAGATATTTATATCACGTCAGAATTTCCATGCCGTTATTCTGTAAAATGCATTGTTGTTAGTTGCAAAGTCGTGTCCGACCTATCACGACCCCATGGACAATGTTCCTCCAGGCCTTCCTGTCCTCTACCATCTTCTGGAGTCCCTTTAAGCTCACGTCTCCTGCTTCAGTGACTCCGTCCAGCCACCTCGTTCTCTGTCGTCCCCTTCTTCTCTTGCACTCAGTCTTTCCCAGCATTAGGCTCTTCTCCAAAAGAGAATAGCTTTGTAGCTTGAAATGATGGGTGCTTGGTGCTCTCTGAGCTTGGTTGTTTTCAGGCAGATGTTTCATTATCCAGACTAACACTGCCAGCACTGATGATGTTACCTAGTTGGGTAAGGAAACGTCTGCAAGAAAACAACCAAGCTCAGAGGCACCAAGGACCCCTCATTCCTGCACATCCTGGTGATGACCATGAACTTGGATGGCTTTAGAGGGGCAGGGTTAAATTCATGGAGGAAAAGGCCCATTATTATTATTATTATTAATAATAATAATAATAATAATAATAATAATAAAGTTGGAAGGGACCTTGGAGGTCATCTAGTCCAACCCCCTGCTCAGGCAGGAAACCCTATACCATTTCAGACAAATGGCCATCCAGTCTTTTCTTGAAAACTTCCAGTGTTGGAGCATTCACCGCTTCTGGAGGCAGGTTGTTCCACTGGTTAATTTTCTGACTGTCAGGAAGTTTCTCCTTAGTTCTAGGTTGCTTCTCTCCTTGATTAGTTTCCATCTGTTGCTTCTTGTCCTGCCTTCAGGCACTTTGGAGAATAGCTTGACTCCCTCTTCTTTGGGGCAGCCCCTGAGATACTGGAACACTGCTATCCTGTCCCCCCTTGTCCTTCTCTTCATTAAACTAGACATACCCAATTCCTGCAACCGTTCCTTATATGCTTTAGCCTCCAGTCCCCTGATCATCTTTGTTGCTCTTCTCTGTACTCTTTCCAAAGTCTCAACATCTTTTTTACATCGTGGTGACCAAAACTGGATGCAGTATTCCAAGTGTGGCCTTACCAAGGTATTGTAAAGTGGTATTAACACTTCACGTGGCTCTCTTTTCCAGTTCTGCTCCCCAGCTAATACCTTCCTCTAATAGGTTTAAGCTGTGCAAGTCTAAACTAAATTTAACAAGGCTTCAAAACTAGAAGTCCATTCTGGGCCTGGCCAACAAAAAATTAGCTACCGTTTCTGCCGAACTGGTGCAAACTGGCTGAATTCCACCACTGGTTTACTCCTGGTAGGAAGCTACTAGGAGAAAGCACGCCAAAACATCACCTGGGAACACGAAGCACGGTGATTTTAACTTGGGGCATGGTGAAACTGATGAAAGAATTATGAAATCGACTAGATCCCCCCGGCTGGTGCAGGGATAGGCAACCTTGGCTCTTTTATGACTCGTGGACTTCAACTCCCAGAATTCCTGAGCCAGCCATGCTGAGGGGAAAGGGAGAGGTTTCCATACTGAGCCATGCTGGCTGAGGAATTCTGGGAGTTGAAGTCCACCAGTCATGAAGGGGCCATAGTTCCCCCATGCTGGCTCAGGAATTCTGGGAGTTTTATTTATTTATTATTTATTAATTTAATTTATATCCCGCCCTTCTCCTTCCGGACTCAGGGCGGCTAACAACCAGTTGAAGTCCACAAGTCATGAAGGGACCAAAGTTCCCCCATGCTGGCTGAGGAATTCTGGGAGTTGAAGTCCACGAGTCATAAAAGAGCCAAGGTTGCCTACCCCTGGGCTAGTGGATGTCCAATTAGCTGAGCTTGGTGGACCCCTAAAAACCAAGGAGGGTTCAAAGACCTTGGAAGAACGTGGATGGAAGCCTCTCAAGGATTGTTAAGGCTGCATGCTGGAAGTCAGAACACTTCCTGAGAGAAAGCAATGGCTGACCTATTCTGAACGGCTGCCAAGAAAACTACCTCACTCAATTCATGATGTCACCAGGAATTGTACTTGACTTGAAGGAGACTTTGAATGGGCAAAACACGAGGAGAAGGTGGGAGGGAAGGGTGCCCCTGTCTCCACTTCTCTCAAGAGATTATTGGTGGACAGGAAAGGGCTGATGTCATTTTTTCCTTTTTTAGTAACTTACATCAAACGCCTAGGAGTAAAGAGGAATGCCGCAGCTTGTGTGTGTCCTTATTCATGTCTGACCCAGAACGTTGCCCTGAACAGAAACAGCAGCTCCTGCAAGCCGAATGCAGTCATCCTTTCTAACTCCAATTATTTCTCCTGCTGTTAAACCTTTGCACTCCCGTTCTAGACCAAGTAGCTTTTTCTGCAGTGTACAGTATTTGCTAACTGAGCACATGGACAGAGTCACTCAGGAAACAAACACACAAAAGAGGTTTAAAGGCAATTCATAATTAGGACTTTACCTCTTGCACAGCAATTCAAGGTCTGCCCTCAAAACAGGGGGGTGGAGCTGAGATCCAATGTGGAACGGGCTTTTAAAAATATCCATTTATTTTTAAAAAAATTATTTCCCCTCCCCATAAAAGATTAAAAAAATAATTCATTCTCGCTGATCCCTCCTCACACTCCCCACACCTCCTTCGTGCTTCTTGGTTCGGTTTCCTGGGGGAAAAAAATAGCAGGAGATTATTTGATCGTTGTTAGATGGCCTCACTAGATGGTGCAGGAATCTCCAAGCTCTAGGAATGTTGTGGGGCATTCTGGATACTTGCCAGATCACACATGGTGCCTGAGTTGTGACTTTTGTATTATTGGTCTAAATATGCTGGCTGGGGAATTCTGGGAGTTGAGGTCCACATGTCTTAAAGTTGCCAAGTTTGAGGAACGCGTGTTTAAGTAGTCCAAAAGTTGGTTCTTTTCCACCTTTTTTATGGTATGGGGTATGGTTTCACTCAACCCCCATAAGAAGATCAGTGCCAACCCAGGCAGCTGCTTTGCACAATATGCTAGATTTGGTTGGTTGGTTTTAATCTTGAACAGTTCAGTCTCATCATGATAAAGGTGTTTTTACACCAATCACCCGTCCTTCTCAGTCTGATGTGCACAAAGCCAGAGAATGGGTTAATCCGGTAATCAGGACGAGAGTGTGAATGAAGCCAATGGAAAAAAGTCAGATGAAAATCTGTTCTGTATAACATGTAGTTTGGCACAAAGTCTTGGCTTTCTCTCAGTCTGGCCTCACTGCCCACCTTCTTTTTTTCCTTTCCTTTCCTTTCCTTTCCTTTCCTTTCCTTTCCTTTCCTTTCCTTTCCTTTCCTTTCCTTCTCTTTCTCTTTCTCTTTCTCTTTCTCTTTCTCTTTCCTTTCCTTTCTCTTTCCTTTCCCTTTCCTTCCCTCTTTCTTTCATTCCTTTCCTTTCCATTCCTTTCCTTTCCATCTTCCCTTTCTCTTTCCTTCCCTTTCTCTTTCTCTTTCTCTTTCCCTTTCTCTTTCTCTTTCTCTTTCTCTTTCTCTTTCTCTTCCTTTCCTTTCCTTTCCATTCCTTTCCTTTCCATCTTCCCTTTCTCTTTCCTTCCCTTTCTCTTTCTCTTTCTCTTTCTCTTTCTCTTTCCTATCCTATCCTATCCTATCCTATCCTATCCTATCCTATCCTATCCTTTCCTTTCCCCACTCTTTGAGACTTTTCCCATCTCAGACTGCTCTGTTCTCCTATCATGACTCGCTTGAAACACCAGGAATAGGCTTACTTGATGCTTCCAAACCAGCAGGTCAAAATCACGTCAACCAGATATGCAGATAATGCTCAATTTCCAACCATTCATTTACCGACTAGTTGAAATTACAACAGCACTGAAAAAGTGACTTCCAATTGCTCCTTGCACTTACAACCATCTTAGCATCCCCACGGTCACGTGATCAAAATTTGGGCACTTGGCAACTGGCCTCTATTTATGATGGTTGCAGCATCATGTTATCATCATTTGCAACCTTCCCAGGCAACTTCTGACAAGCAAAGTCAATGGGGAAAATCAGATTTGCTCAAGAACAGCAGCGATCTGCTTAAAAACCATGGGAAGAAAGGTTATAAAATTGGGTATACCTTATTTAACAACCCCCTTGCTTAGCAATGGAAATTGTGGTCCCAGTTTTGCTCATAAACTGAGGATGACCTATCATTGCGGATCTCAGAACTGAGTTTGTGATTAACTCAGTCACCTTTTGAGTCCTTAGTCATCCTTGCTGTGTCCTTTCTCCGTAGTACTTGCAACGGACACGGCAAATGGGAGTGTGAAAGCCACGTCTGTCTTATCAACGGGGATATGATCGATGCCGTCAACAGAGGGGATTATGGGTAAGAACAAAAATTCCGTTCTTTGAGTTGACGGAGCATGGGCTGAATTGAAGAATTGGGGTCACACCCAGATGCTGTAGTGCAGTGGTTCTCAACCTGTGGGTCGGGACCCCATTTGGGGTCGATTAACCATTTCACGGGGGTCGCCAAGCAAGGCTGTCTGCCATTTTTTCCCCCTTTTCCGGCGGGTGCCTTACCTCCCTTGGGCTGGGCCAGCTGGTGGTCGGCCTGCTCCGTCTCTGCCGCTTGCCAGCTACGCCTCGGCCGGCGCAGGGGACGGAACCACGCATGCGCGGCGCTCCCGGGCAGGGAAAGTCCTCGACTTACGACCAGTTGGGTAGTCCTCGACTTATGACTGGTTTAGTCCTCGACTTATGACCGGTTTAGTCCTTGACTTACGACTGGTTGGGGTCGCGGCATTAAAAAGGTTGAGAACAACTGCTGTAGTGGATCACTTCAAAATAAAAACTCTGCGGGCATTTGCAAAAACCGTCACTGGGAACTACAGCTCATGTTTTCTGAACCAGCTGCAACAAATCAGCTGCCCTAGATCAGAGTTCCCCAGCCTTTCTGGCTTTGTGGACCAGCGTGGTGGTGGTGGTGGTGGTGGTGGGAGAAGGGATGGTTCTGCATGAGCCCATGCGCATGCAGCTCCATTTGCTGCACACGCAAATGGAGCATGTGTGCTTGTGTTTGTGTGCATGTGTTTGCCCACTGGTCGTGCAAGTAGGGATGCATGCCTGCACGCACTCATCGCCATTTCTGTGGCCCGGTTACAAACACCTCCTGGCCCACTAGTGGGCTGTGGCCCAGTGGTTGGGGACCCCTGCCTTAGATGCTTAACCCTTTCACAAGTTCAGGCTCCAGAAAAAATTGGACTTTTGTTTTCTATTCTGAGCTAATTTGCAACTGGGGAAGAGGAAAAATAAATTCATCCCACAACAGACCCAGAAGCCACAACCTGAGATGGAAGTATTGCCAGGGCTCATTCTGAGTATACTTCCTTAGCAAAGCCAAGCTTTATCTTTTTAGCAGATTGTCTTCTATCTTTCTTTAGCTGGAGAGCTTCCAACTACAGCCAGTTCTGGGGGATGTCACTAGAAGAAGGGGTTCGGTACCGTCTCGGCACCATCAAGCCTCCCACATCTGTGATGAATATGAATGAACTTCAAGTAAGGGCATTTCTCATTTTATGTATTTGTTAGACTTACTCTGCTTTTGAGACTCCAATTTGAGCTGCATTCTGCTTTGAAGTCACAAGGGTCCTTTATGTAACTACTAGGGCTCAGCCCCATTCCGGCCATCACCAATGCCATAAAGCAGTGATGGCGAACCTTTTAGAGACCAAGTGCCCAAACCACAACCCAAAACCCATTTATTTATCGCAAAGTGCCAGGGCCGCATCAGCATTGTGGTGCCCTTGGGGGGCATAGGGGTGTGGCCCACTGGGTGGGCATGGCTGCGGTGGGCATGGCCACCTCGACGTTGCTCATGGGGGGGACACCTGTGAGGCCAGGCAGGGTTGGGGGAGATCCAGGGGGTCTCTGGCAGGTGGGGCGGTGAGCAGGAGGCCCAGCATAGATGGGAGAGAGGCACGCAATCCTAGCTGGGACTGGGGGGCCATGACGCCGATGGGGATCCAGCTTTCCCTGCTCAGGGTGGCCTGTGGCTTGCTGGGCGTGGGCGTGTTCTATCACCTCTACTCGAGCTTGATAACTGGCTGCTTCACCTCCTTTGTGCTGGGTGGGGCTGCTGCTCCGGGTGGCGGTGGCCTAATGGACCTGCGCAAGCGCGCATGCCCACTGACAGGGCTCTGAGTGCTGCCTCTGGCACGCGTGCCATAGGTTCGCCACCATTGCCATAAAGTAATCTTCATAGGACACACATCTGCAGCCGATGGCATCACCTGGCCAACTTTGGATAACCTAAAAATGCTAAGCAAGATTGAGTAAACAGGAGACCACTGGAAAACCCTAGGGCTGTAGACCAGTGTTTCTCAACCTGAG
>NW_015386350.1:0-6004 GCF_001527695.2 Protobothrops mucrosquamatus
ACTTTCCATGCTCAATTGGCTATTTGCCAACAAATGCAAGATACACCGTGGCCTAACTCCTGAAGGAGAGGTCGCATGCGGAAAACATATGATTTTTCGGGTTCCCCAACTGGTGGGGAACCTGAATATATGTTTACTTTTCGAATTTGAGGTCAGTTTCAAATTTTGACTTTCCATGCTCAATCGGCTATTTACAAACAAATGCAACATATACCCTGGCCTAACTCCTGAAGGAGAAGTCGTATCCGGAAAACATATGATTTTTTGGGTTCCCCAACTGGTGGGGAACCTGAATATATGTTTACTTTTCGAATTTGAGGTCAGTTTCAAATTTTGACTTTCCATGCTCAATTGGCTATTTGCCAACAAATGCAAGATACGCCATGGCCTAACTCCTGAAGGAGAGGTCGCATGCGGAAAACATATGTTTTTTCGGGTTCCCCAACTGGTGGGGAACCTCAATATATGTATTTATGGTAGAAATACATAATTATTCTATTCATTGTATTGTTGATAGCACAGCATTAATTGCATAAAATTCACCTTAATATGAACACAGGGCAAATGGTCCATAAAATAAAGTGTCAAAGCTAGGATAATCCATTGAAGATTTTAAAAAAAGGTTCTAATATATCTGGCATCAGATTTCATGCAATTCAAGAAATAGAACCATGCTGACAGATTTCTGGATATCAAATGGCACATTATGTTGATTAGACATTTTCAAAGGGATGGTATTGTAATCTCACATGTTTTCCTTTAGTGATATTTAGTGAAATATGAAATATTTATTGAGAAAATCTTGGATATTTTTTTTATATTGTTGCAAAGTAGAGAAATAAGTAGAGGTCTGGTACATACTGGCAGAGGTTTGTCAGAAATAAAAAAACTAACTCAATGATAAAGGCTTCTATGCATATGGATATAACTGAAGGAAGTCAGAAACAGAGAAAACATTAACGTGCTGAGATGGGATTTTTCCTAATGAACAAAGAGGCAAGAAACAAACCTTAGAAGAGTCCTGGAAATATATAAAACCTGTGAAGCTATGGTCTATACAAAGACATATACTGGGAGAAACCTTAGTTTAGATTCTTATCTAGAAAAAAAAGAAACATCTGAAAAGAGGCAATTTGAGATAGAATGAATAAGAAACAATGCTTAGGTAGAGGAAAAAGGAAAGATTACTCAAGAGCAAGTAAGGGGTAAAGAGAAAAAGCAAAAGGTACTCTGTCCAGTTGGGATTTCATTCCCTGCACTAAATTGGGGGGGGGGAAGTGAAACTTTGGGAGTAAGTAAAGGATTCAGATGATTGGCAGCTCAGCCAATAGAAAAAAATCTGGTGTGTTACACAGTTTATTAAATCCCCCAGTGGGTCATCTGAGAGAAGTTCAAGGTTGATGGGCCAAGATGAGAACAAGAAGACTGCATTTACTTAAACTAACGTGTTTCCCCAAAAATAAGACCTACCCCCAAAATAAGCCCTAGCTTGATTTTTACGTGTGCACCCAATAAAAGCCCTACCCCCAAAATAAGCCCTACTTAAGACCCCACCCACTCCCTTGCACTTGGCTACACGAGATGGGGCGAGGCACATGGGTAAAAATCAAGCTAGGGCAGTGGAGCTGCCCCATGTGCCCCGCACCCACTTACCTTATGACAGTTGCAGCCAGGCCTCTCACATCCCGACACCTGCCTCGCTGGCCCACTTCTTTTGCAGTCGCTCGCCGCCGCTCATGTACGTTGTCCTCAGCCTCTGTTTCACCATCAGAGGCCTTCGGAAAGGCCTCTGCAGCCGAGAAATGATCTCCAGATTGATGTCAAAGAACCCCCTGGCCTCTGTTTCACCGTCAGAAGCCTCTGGAAAGACCTCTGATGGCAAAACGGAGGCCGTGGGGGTGCTCTGTGCATCAATCCAGAGCTCATTTCTCAGCTACAGAAGCCTTTCCTGAAGGCCTCTGTCAGCAAAATGGAGGCTGGGGGTGATGCGTGTGAGTGGCGGTGAATAGCTGCAGAGGTTGGTCAGCGATGCAAGGCAATTGTTGGGGCATGGGAGGCCTGGCTGCGGTGGTCCTAAGGTAAGCAGGTAATACATCCCCTGAAAATAAGACCTGGTGCCTCTTTTGGAGGCAAAAAAATATAAGACCGGGTCTTATTTTTGGGGAATCAGGGTAGATGGCAGGAGATTTGACTCAGAAGAGATTAAGTGACCAGAAATAAGAGATTAAAAACAAGTTGCTATTTTGAGTCTTTGCAGTAAGGGTTTTTGTTATATGGGCAGATCCTTTTCATGCTCATTTAGAAGTCTTTCTCATTACAAACAGCCATGAACAGGCTCATTAAATGAATAGGCAAAGACTTATTAAGATTTGTTGCTCTTAAATCCTTTCTCCAGATGGTTCTTAAGTATGGCATCCCTGGTGAGCCTGTGAAGTGTTCTTGATCTTCCTGGGGACTGATGCAAGAGCAGCATAAAAAATGGGGGACAGGTTGTGTCTGAGGCCTCCACCTCTATTAAAGGAAGGATTTTCCACTTTAGAATATAATAGAATAGAGCTGGAAGGGACCTTGGAGGTCTTCTAGTCCAGCCCCCTGCTCGAGCAGGAGAACCTATACCATTTCAGACAAGTGACTGTCTAGTCTCTTCTTAAAAATATCCAGTGACGGAGCGCTCACAATTTCTGAAGGCAAGCTGTTCCACTGGTTAATTATCCTCAGAGTTAGGAAGTTTTTCCTTAATTCCAGGTTGCTTCTCTCTTTGATCAGTTTCCAACCATTGTTTCTTGTTTTGCCCTCTGGTGCTTTGGAGAATAGTTTGACTACCTCTTCTTTGTGGCAGCCCCTCAAATATTGGAATACTGTTATCATGTCGCCCCTGTTTCTTCTTTTTTTTAGACTAGCCAAACCCAGGTCCTGCAGCTGTTCTTCATATGTTTTAGTCTCCAGGCCTTTGATCATTTTAAAAACTCTTCTCTGAGTTTTTTCCAAGGTCTCAACATCTTTTTTGTAGTTTGGTGACCAGAATTGGTTGCAGTATTCCAGTTGTGGTCTTACTAGGGTTTTATAAAGTGGTACTAATACTTCGTGTGATCTTGATTCTATGCCTCTATTTATAAAACCCAGGATTCTATTAGCTTTTTTGGCTGCTGCTGCACACTGCTCATAGTCAAGTGATCATCCACTAGGACTTTGACATAAATAGATTCTGGTTTGATTTGAAAGAGGAGTGAAGTAATCCATTTATACCAAAGTGGAAAATCCTTCCCTCAACAGAGATGGAGGTTTCATCAACATCATACCATGTAGAAAGAGGAGAGTGCTACTAACCATTGTATGTGTGCATGATGGATCCTAAACATCTGTATGAATTGAACTTTGTTGAATTCTTGCTCCAAAGACTGGAAAATTGTTTTCCTTCTATGATATTAACAGTTACAATTGGTGGAGGTCTTTTCAGACTACACCCAAGGCCACTGGTCTAGCTACTGGATTCCAGCAAAGAAAATCCTAGAAAAGATTATCAAAAAACAGATCTGCGAACAACTAGAAGCAAACAAAGTCATAACTAGTAGCCAGCACGGGTTTGTCAAAAATAGATCATGCCAAACCAATCTCATCTCATTCTTCGATAAAGTGACTAAACTAGTAGACCAGCGAAACTCAGTGGACATAGTATACTTGGACTTCAGTAAGGCATTTGACAAGGTAGACCACAACCTACTCCTGGTAAACTAAGAAAAGGTGAGATAGACAACATCACTACCAGATGGATCTGTAACTGGCTAACAAACCGTACTCAACGAGTAGTCCTCAATGGCACTACATTCACATGGAGAGAAATAAGCAGTGAGGTACCACAAGGTTCCGTCTTAGGCCCAGTACTCTTCAATATCTTAATCAATGACTTAGATGAGAGAATAGAAAGGGAACTCATCACATTCACAGATGACACTAAACTAGCAGGAGTAGCCAATACCCCAGAAGACAAACACAGGATCCAAAAAGATCTTGACCAACTTGAACAATGGGCCCTATCCAACAAAATGAGTTTCAATGTGGAGAAAAGCAAAGTCTTACATTTAGGCAGGAAAAATCAAAGGCACAAATACAGATTGGGCAAGACCTGGCTTAAAAACAGTAACTGTGAGAGGGACCTTGGAGTCCTAGTGGACAATCACTTGACTATGAGCCAGCAGTGTGCAGCAGCAACCAGAAAAGCTAATACAATGCTGGATTGTATAAACAGAGGCATAGAATCAAGATCATGAGAAGTACTATTACTATAAAGGCCTAGTAAGACCACACCTAGAATACTGCAGCCAATTTTGGTCACCATACCACAAAAAAGATGTTGAGAGTTTGGAAAAAATTCAAAGAAGAGCAACAAAGATGATCAGGGGCCTGGAGACTAAAACATACAAACAACAGCTACAGGATTTGGGTCTGGCTAGTCTAAGGCAGGGCTTTTCAACCAGTGGTACAGGTACCACCTATGGTACATTGGCACCTGGCAGGTGGTATGCAAACATCCTAGAAAAGTGGCAGCGGGGGAGGGGAATGAGCTGAACCGGTGGCAGCACCGCACAAGCCTGAGCGAGAGATGGCTGGAGCTGCAGGGCTGTCAGGGCTCAGTGGAAGCACCAGGATCAGTGCCAGGCTCCAGCTGGAGCTCGGCACTGATCCTGGTGCTTCTGCTGAGCCCAGAAGAAGCGCCGATCAGCTGGAATGTTGCAGCATCTCCAGGGTCTTGTGATTTACATTCAGATGCTTGGCAACTGATTCATATTTATGACGGTCACAGTGTCCCAGGGTCATGTGAAGTGACCAAAACCTGCTGCAACTACCCAGCACAGGGCTTTTCAACCAGTGGTATGGGTACCACCTGTGGTACATTGGCACCTGGCAGGTGGTACATGACCATCCTAGAAAAGTAGCAGAGGAGGGGAATGAGCTAAACCAGTGGCAGCACCGCACAAGCCTGAGCGAGAGAGGGCTGGAGCTGCAGGGCTGTCAGGGCTCAGCGGAAGCGCCAGGATCAGCGCCAGGCTCCAACTGGAGCTCGGCGCTGATCCTGGGGCTTCTGCTGAGCCCAGAAGAAGCGCCAATCAACTGGAATGTTGCAGCATCTCCAGGGTCTTGTGATTTACATTCAGAAGCTTGGCAACTGATTCATATTTATGATGGTCACAGTGTCCCAGGGTCATGTGAAGTGACCAAAACCTGCTGCAACCACCCAGCAGACGGGAAGGGGGAATAAAAACCAAACACCCCCCACCACACCCCCGCTGCCAATCCTCAACATAAATGCTCACAACAATGAAAACTTCGGACAGGAGGAAGAGCGCCACTGGACGGGCAGGCGTCTTGCTCGGCTGTGGCTTGGGGGGCACTTTTTTCAGTACCATTGTAACTTCAAATAGTCACTAAATAAACTGTTGTAAGTCGAGGACTACCTGTACTTTATCACTTTTTTCCTTTTGGGGGGGGGTCATCAAGTTTTTGACACCTTGCTAGGCGACTGGTGGTACTCGGATGTTGCCATATCCTAAAAGTGGTACAATGGATGAAAAGGTTGAAAAGCCCTGACCCAGCAGACGGGGAGGGATTCATTTTTTATTCAATTTGTATCCCGCCCTTCTCCCGAAGGACTCAGGGCGGCTCACAACATTTTTAAAAACAAAGACAAACCCACACACCCCACCGAATAAAACCAAATTAAAACCAATTTTTAGAGTTGTGGTAATTAAAATTTCTAAGAAACCCAATTTAAAATCCTCCCTAGGCCAGGCCCGCTTGTTGGAAAACCCATGTCTTGAGGGCGCGGCGGAAAGTAAGGAGATCCGGAATCGTCCGGATCTCGGGGGGTAGTTCGTTCCAGAGGGCAGGGGCACCCACAGAGAAGGCCCTCCCCCTGGGGGTCGCCAGCCGACATTGCTTGGCCGACGGCACCCTGAGGAGACCCACTCTGTGGGAGCGTACCGGTCTATGGGAGGGAATCTGTGGC
>NW_015386350.1:8976-12035 GCF_001527695.2 Protobothrops mucrosquamatus
CCGAGACCGCCGAAGGATGAAAAAAACCGGGCAGGCCGACAAACCGGGCAGGCCGAGACTGCCGCCGCGGCCGCCGAGGCCACCGAGACCGCCGAGACCGCTGAAGGATGAAAAGACCGGGCAGGCCGACAAACGGCTGCCCGGTCGACTCCACGCTCCTACGTCCCCTCACGCTCCCCTCACGCTCCCGGGGAACTCACCGGGGAGGTCAACCTGGGGACTGGTCTCCAGACAGGTCTTCGGGGGTCTCCAAGGCCCCCCCTCTGCCCCATTTCGGCTCCACTACAGCGGAGCTACGAAACGGGCGTCCGCCATCTTTCAGGCATGCGCATGATCTGATAAAAACCAAACACCCCCCCCCACCCCATCCCTGCTGCCAATCCTCAACAGAAATGCTCACAACAATGAAAACCTCGGACAGGAGGAAGAGCACCGCCGGGTGGGCAGTGGCTTGGGGACACTTTTTTCAGTGCCATTGTAACTTCGAACAGTCACTAAGCAAACTGTTGAAAGTCGAGGATTACCTGTACTTAATCACTTTTTTCCTTTTTTTTTTTTTTTGGTCATCAGGTTTTTGACACCTTGCTAGGCGACTGGTGGTACTCAGATATTGCCATATCCTAAAAGTGGTACAATGGGTGAAAAGGTTGAAAAGAAGGTTGAAAAGAAGAAATAGGGGAGGCATGATAGCAGTGTTCTAGTATCTGAGAGGCTGCCACAAGGCAGAGGGGGCCAGGTTGTTCACCAAAGCACCAGATGGAAGGACAAGAAACAATGGTTGGAAACTGACCAAAGAGAGAAGCAACCTGGAATTAAGGAGAAACTTCCTGACAGTGAGGACAATCAACCAGTGGAACAGCTTATCCCCAGAAATCATGGGCGCTCCATCACTGGAGGTTTTTAAGAAGAGACTGGACATCCACCTGTCTGAGACTATATAGGTTCTCCTGCTCAAGCAGGGGGATGGACTAGAAGACTTCCAAGGTACCTTCCAGCTCTATTCCATTCTAACTCTGTACTCACATACAGTAAAACTAATGGAAATAGTTGCTATAGTCTCTGAATATATTCACTTACCAGGACCAGGTTAAGGGTTTAAGTTTTCTAGCCAATCTATTTATATCTGGTAGGATCCAAAAAATGAAGAACTAATCAAAAGTAAAGATTACTTAAATTTGGTAATATTGGGAGGATCCATATTCAAATCTTATTATCTACAATCCTGACCTACTTCAGAGCTGTACAAACAGGCAAAATAGAATTACAGTCAGCTCCTTTAGTCCTAATCTTAACTAGCAAAACTGAAAGGAAATTTGAGCTCCCTTGAGAAAAGACCATTTTATTAATGAGAATATAAGAGCATGATAATATTATGTTGGATGTAGCTAGTTTTCTGTCTCGTGTTGTTGGACCCCCAGTCATGGCTGACTCACTATGCAGCCCTGCTTGCAACCAGACAACAGTAGCAGGAGGAGGGGGGGATGGTATTGGAATGTAAGGGAGGTTTAGGAGGGAACTTTGGAATGCAAGTGTGCCGCCTGGAAGTGTGAAACAGATCCCACCCCAAAGGTCATCGCCTGAGAATGTACAAGGTAGACAGGCTGTTTCCAAAATAAAGCAAGTGCAACTGATTGGTGGACAATGGACAATGGGAGGTCTAAGGAAGAAAAGGAAAAGTTTGTTATGCTGTTTGTGTGAAAAAACATCAGAACTGGCTTTTCTTGTAGCTTACTTATCAATCTTTTTTCCTTTTCTTTTTTCAGTCTATATGCAAGCCATCTTCCCGGTTTATTAGCATTTTCAAAAAAGTTCTGTTTCGATCGTTTAATCTGTTGTGCCATTATATCCATCTCAAGTAAATTTAACTTACGTTTTATTAATTCTGTTGTGTCCTGAGCCTGCAAGAGGCAGGCTCGGGACGTTGCAAGAGTCCTGGGCATTTGCAGAAGCTGCCCGGGACCAGACTGAGCGGCGCCGGCCTTGTGCGCATGCGCAAGGCGGGAAAAGCCTGCCTCATGATTGGTTGAACTTGCCCGGGGATCAGAGGGTATAAATAGAGGCCTGCGTGCCTCTGCTCTGGTTGTTCGTAGAATGGAAGCAAACAATAAAGACTTGTTGGAGATGCTTCGTCTCAAGCGCCATTATTCTCCGGACTTAACACTGGCGACGAAGGTGGGATTCAGTCTCTACAGCTAGGAAAAGCTAGAAGACTCACCCAAAGAAGTCCGGAAGAGAAACGGCGTGGAAGTCAGCGTTATCCTGCCAGTACGAAATTGCTGGAGGGTGCGTGGGGCTGAAGAAGAAGAAAACCTGATCCTCGATCATGGCGAAAGTTGGGCGTTTAGCAGAATTCGACGTCTCTCACCTCGAGAGGTGGGAATCTTATGTGGCAAGAGTCGAGACGTATTTCCGCATAAACCAGATTCGAGAGGAAGGCTTAAAGGCTGCCACATTGTTGTGCGTTTGTGGGCAAGACGCCTTTGAGATCGCCGAGAGCTTAATCGCCCCGGACTTGCTGGAAACGGTATCATACTCCGACCTCAAGAAAACTTTAAAGGAACACTTCCAGCCCAAGCAATCTGTCATGGCTTGGAGGCACATATTTCAACAGAGAGATCAGCGAGTTGGAGAATCAGCAAAAGATTACGTTGCGGCCTTGAGAAGAGCAGCTAAACCGTGCGACTTCAAGGACTTAGAGGAAAGACTGCGCGATCGTTTCGTGTGCGGACTGAGAAACACAGAATTACAGCAGAGACTGTTCACCAGGGAAGATGTTTCCTTCCAAGATGCTCTGCGAGAGGTTTCGGCTGAAGAAGCTGCCGGCGGGGCGGTCAAGAACATGCGGCCTAAGCGAAACGTTCCAGAGACTGCCACTATTCACAAGGAAGACGTGCACGAGGATTCGGACGAAGATCCTGAAGAAGAGGTGGACAAGCTTTACCAAGCAGCTGGGAGAAGGTCCAAGGATCGTCAGGACAAGGGCCCAGCTGAGCTTCGTTGCCTCGGATGTGGTGGACGCCACAAGCGAGCAGAATGTCGGTTTCGTTCCGCCATTTGCC
>NW_015386350.1:13981-30043 GCF_001527695.2 Protobothrops mucrosquamatus
CAATTCTTCCTGGTTGTTGTTGATAGCCATTCCAAATGGCTGGAGGTCGTGCCTGTGTCTTCTACCACAGCCGCCAAGACTATTCAAGTGTTGAGAAACATTTTTGCTGCACACAGGTTGCCAGATGTTCTAGTGTCGGATAACGGTCCTCAATTTACTTCTACTGAGTTTCAGGGATTTCTCCGGACCAACATGATCCACCACGCTGCTTCGGCTCCCTTCCATCCTTCCACCAACGGTCTGGCTGAACGGATGGTCCGCGTCACCAAGGACGCCCTCAAGAAGCTGACTTACGGCAACTGGCATCACAGGTTGGCTGACTTTATTTTGGCACATCGTACTACTCTGTGCACTGCCACGGGTAAGTGCCCGGCCGAACTCCGCTGGGGTCGTCGACTCGTGACTAAATTGGACAGGCTGCATCCGGAACGTGTAGCTGCACAGGTGTCTCAGCCACACCCACCACGGGTCCTACGTGAAGGCGATCCTGTCTGGGCCAGGAATTATGGGCCTGGCCACCTCTGGGTACCGGCTGTGGTCTGCAAAGTCTCAGGGCCTCTATCCTACGAGGTGTCCCTGACAGACGGCCGCGTACTTCGCCGCCACATTGATCAATTACGTGTGAGGCGGGACTCGCCTATGGTTCCTTCTCAGTCTCCTCTAGGGGGGGAGGAGGAATGGGAAATGCATTCTGGGATTCAAAATCAACAGCCTACGTTGGCTGTGGGAAGGGAAACGGGTACTCAACACCCAACTTCCACAGGTGCTTCAGGTAGCAGTTCTTTGGAAAGGGAGTACATAGACACCTCCACACACACTCCAGCCTGGGAGTCCCACCGGTGGCAGACTAATTATCCACCCCTAACAAACAATACTCCAGACACGGAGAATACCTGGGAGCATACTCACAACTCACAACATGCAAGAGAGCAGGCAATACAAAAGGGAAACACGTTCCTTGCTGAAAGGGCTCAGAGAAGGATGTCCTCACGCATCAGGGCTAACAGGGAGGCATCCCTAGTCCCTAGAACTACAGAAACGAGCCAGGAAACCCGCACTCCTTCAGGAAACACGGGAATGAACTCAGAGGGGTTAGACAACTCCATTGAGGGTAGATCAACCAGGTTTAGCGACCAACAGGGCTCTGACTGCTCAAATACAGGAGACGAGCTGGAAAGTCAAGCTGAAGTCACTGGTCATGCACAGGGCACTTCACCTAGTACAAGCAGCAACGGGGATAATAATATAAACTCTCCAAGTCTGAGAAGGTCGCTCAGGGTAAGAGGCCCTCCCAAATACCTAGCCGATTACGTAAGGTGAGCAGGTACATAGCAATAGCTAACCTAAAGGTACTGGCTGGTTGTCTTTAAGAAAACAAGGTCGGGGGGCCATTGGATCTGGTTCAAAGGAACAGTCCCACACCTTATACATTGTGTAACATTAACTCATCATTAATTATATTACCATCTATAGGATGGCGTCCATGTGGGCGCAATATTATTTCATCCAGGGGGAAGGGGTGTTGTGTCCTGAGCCTGCAAGAGGCAGGCTCGGGACGTTGCAAGACTCCCGGGCATTTGCAGAAGCTGCCCGGGACCAGACTGAGCGGCGCCGGCCTTGTGCGCATGCGCAAGGCGGGAAAAGCCCGCCTCATGATTGGTTGAACTTGCCCGGGGATCAGAGGGTATAAATAGAGCCCTGTGTGCCTCTGCTCTGGTTGTTCGTAGAATGGAAGCAAACAATAAAGACTTGTTGGAGATGCTTCGTCTCAAGCGCCATTATTCTCCGGACTTAACAAATTCCATTTGTGTTTTCAACTTTTTCTTTTGTGGGTCAACACGTAACTCAGATTCCAAATTGCTAAATTGTTCTTTCAATCTGAGCTGTGTTTGTTTCTTTTCTTTATTCTTTTTAGCCACATAAGTTATAGCCAAACCTCTGAAATATGTTTTCGCCGTATCCCATACATTTTGAATAGAGGTGTCTTCTTTCTTATTGATTTTAAAGAAACATTCCATTTCTTTCATTGCTAATTATAATAATTCTTTTTCTTTCAGTATGGATTTATTCAACGACCATCTTAGTTTTTTCTTAGTTCCTTTCCAAATCATGTTAATTGGATTATGATCTGTCCAGATATATTTCTATTTCTATTTCAATCTCCTGTATCATAGTCTTTAACTCATAAGAGGTCCATATCATATCAATTCTTGACCACAATTTGTGCCTACTCGAGTAAAACGTATATTGTGTTTTATTTGGATTCATTTCTCTCCATGTATCTTGTATACATAATTCTTCTTTCATCTTTAAAAAAGATTTGGGTAGGGTATTTCCCCCTTTTTTCCCTTGTTTGTGACTTTTATAATCCTGTTTTGGATCAGCTATTACGTTAAAATCTCCAAGTATACAGAGATTTTGATAGTTTAATTCCACTAATTTATCGTATACTTGCTGAAAGAACTGATCTTGCTTCTCATTGGGGGCGTATACCATGACCATCAAAAACTGTTTTTGATTCCATGTAATTCCCACCATTAATAGTCTCCCTTCATCATCAATATAAATTTGTTTTGGGTTCATCTTTTCTTTTATGTAAAAGGCTACCCCTCTTTTCTTTTGCAATGCCGAAGAGAAATAAAGTTTACCTATTTTTGGTTGTTCTAGCAATCTAGAATGTTGTCTTTTAATATGCGTCTCTTGAAGGCAAATTATATCCAATTTCAATTTTTGTAGTCTATGAAATATTTTACTCCTTTTTGATGGGGAGTTAAGACCATTTATATTTATTGAAAAGATTCTAGTCTCCTCCATAATTTTAGTTATAGCTGGATCTCAATCTTCTAGGGGAGCTTGTCTGCCTCTGATCTTTGGGCCTTACATCTTCCTCTGATTGGGTCTTTTGGGGTTCTTCTTCCATTTGCTTTGATGTTCCTGCACCCGTCATTTCCTCTGATTTCTTGGATTCACAATTGCCTTTTTCCAAAAAAAAAGCTCTATGATTGTTGAAAAATTCCTCTGCTTGAGATGGGGTGTCCAGTCTATATCTTTTCGAGTCCCAGAAGATTAATAATCCTTCAGCCATCTAAAATTCACTCCTTTGTTGAACAATTTCCTTGTTAAAAATTGATACTCTCTTCGAGGTTCTCTTATTCTTCTAGGAATCTGTTTCAGAACCACAAGTTTTTTATCTTTATATTTCAGTAGTTGATCTCTTATTGCTCTCAAAATCTCATCTCGTGTGAATCTTTTGAGGAATCTTACATGGACCTCCCTGGGAATGCTAAATCTTCTTGCGTAGCTTGAATTAACTCCAAAAAACTGATCCATTTCTCGTTTCATTTGGTCCATTTCCATTCCAAGTAGTTCCGCCAGTATCTCACTCATCAACTCCAACAAGTTCTCATCCTTCTCTTCTATAATATTTTGGAATCTTTAAAAGTATGATGCTCTTTCCATCTCCATTACGGCCATATTGTATTCCAACTCCGCATTAGCTTGCGCCAATCTCTGGTTTTCCTCTTGCAGAGCTTCTAATTTCTGATCAACCACCGCTGACTTATCTTCTATTTTTTGCATTCTTTGTTGAGTGTCTGTCATCACCTGTTGAAAGGTTTCCATTTTTTGATCCATTTTAAAAAGATCATTTTTCAAATCTTCATAATTTTTATCCAAATCTTTTTTCATTTCCATTTTAGATGCAGCAATTGCTTGGAGTATCATTTGCATATCTTTTTGTTGCGTTTCCTGTTGTAGAAATGTCGTAATTGATTTTTGGGGAGCTGGACTCACCAAAGTTGAGGCAGGGGTCAAGGAACCCTTCTTCACCCCTTTAGCCAAATTTGAGGCGGTCATTTTCTAATTGTTGTTTTTATTTATAATCCAGTAAGGAGCCCAATGGCTAATTATAATCCGCCAAATGGCCCAATGGCCAATTGTAACCCAAAGCCCTCCTATTATCAAGAGACAAGGCCAAATATGATTGAAAAAAAAAAGAAACAAAAACCAATCCAATAGGGAGATAATTAAAAAGAAAAAGAAAAACAACTTCCACAACCAACCAAATCTTGAAAAAAGAGAAAAGGAGAGTACATATTTATATCCAAAGAGGAAGACTAAAAAAGGGTGTAAAAAAAGGAACAAAAAAGAAAAAACCAACAAAAGAGACAAAAATAAAAAATTCTAAAAGGGAAAAAATTATAAGCAAGAGAAAAAAAGAACAATTTATAGTCCAATTACAAGTTAAAAATTTATTCCGTTGCCAAAAAAAAGAGAAGAAGAAAAAGGCCAATAAAAGATTCCCTTCTTTTGTAATTTTCCTTATTATAGGCAATATGCATACTGAAAAGTCTCTTTCAGTATCTTTAAAAGAGATAGGAATGTCTGGGCATAGAGCCAAGTGTCTGGGCATTGAGCCAAGTTATGCAGCTGAATAAGCAAAGCTGCCGGCAAACAGAGAGGAGAAAAAAAATTACAATGTAACCACCAGGGGAAGCTGTCTCTTTCCCCCGGGTGTTTAAATAGAAAAGAAAAAGTATTCAAAATGGAAACAAAGTTTTAAAGTTCTAGAAGAAAACAAAAAAGAAGCAGTTAGCGTGGCTTTTCCCAGTTAGGATGTTTTCTTTTCCTTCTACAAGTGAAATAGTTTCTCCAGTTTAATTTTGAAATAGTCCAAGTTGCTTCTCCTTAGTAAAATCGCTTAAACCACCGCTTGTACAGGAGGGGGGAAACAAAAAACCCTCCTCTTTCCTCCCTTCAGCTTCCAGCTTCGAATTAAAGACAGATTATTCTTTCCGATAAAGTCCACTTTACCAAAAGAACAGAAACATAGTCTTACCCAGCCAGGCTGCTTGCTTTCCAAATCAGCTATTTTCTGTCTCCGACGATCAGCTGATTAATGGCGGCACGCATAGATGCACTCTGCCTTTCTTTTGCTGGTTCCAGGGACTGCTTTGGGTTCGGCAAGCTGGCTACCACCGGCTCCCGTTCCTCAAAGGTTCGTCCCTCGGTGGCCACCCTCCAGGGTGGCATTTGGCCCTAATGGGCCCGCCAGTGAAGAAAATTTGGACCTGGGGAACGGACAATTGCTCCCCAGCGTCTGGTCACTGGCATCACCAGAAATCCTCTCAAAAGGCGAGTTATATTGCCATAATGATGTAATGAAAAAAATTACTAAGGACTATTATGAGACACTCTATAAGGCGGAGTTGATTTCTAAGAAGGCAATACAGGACTATTTAAAAGAAGCAAATCTTCCAAAGGTGCCCGAGACCATGCAACATATGTTAAATGAGAAAATAACAATGATGGAGATTACAGAGGCAATAAAAAGGCAAAAGAAGGATAAAACTCCAGGACTTGATGGACTTCCTGCAGAATTTTACGTAGCCCTCCAAGATATAATAAGTCCGATTTTGAAAGATTTGTGCAATGAAACCTTTTCAGAGAAAAAAAATACCAAATTTGTGGACTGAAACTAATATTACTTTGATACCCAAAGAAGATACTGATTGCACACAAATTAAAAACTATAGACCAATATCTCTACTAAACGTAGACTATAAAATTTTCACTGCAATAATAGCGGAAAAAATGAAGAAATTTTTGACTGAATTTATTCACTCAGACCAAAATGGCTTTTTGCCCAAAAGGCAGATAAAGAATAACCTAAGGATCATCTTAAATGTTTTGGAATATTATGAAAATCATCCTGGAAACAGATAGCACTTATATTTCTTGATGCACAAAAAGCCTTTGATAATTTAAATTGGCAATTTATGTTTTAACAGTTGAAGGAAATGGATTTTGGTGAAAACTTTATAAATGCTATTCAAGCAATTTATAAGAAACAAACAGTAAGGATACTTTTAAATGGAGACTATGCAGATGGTTTTGATATTAAGAAAGGCACAACACAGGGATGCCCATTGTTGCCTTTGTTATTTATTCTTACACTGGAAGTGTTGGCTAGGAATATTAGGCAGGATATGGAAATCAAAGGACTGGAGATAAAAGATCAGAAATATAAATTACAGGCATTTGCAGATGATTTGGTTTTTATTCTGGAAGAGCCATTGGAAACAGCCACCAAACTCTTGCAGATAATAGAGAAATTTGAAAAAGTGGCTGGACTGAAAATAAATAGGGAAAAGACTAAAGTTTTAACAAAAAACCTAACAGACAAACAGAAAAACCAATTTGTTAAAAAGACAAATCTTCAAATAATTAAAAAAGTTAAATATTTAGGTATTCATTTAACAGCAAAATATACAACATTAAAAGAGGATAACTACGAGAGATTAGTGAAACAAATAAAAGCAGATTTGGAAAAGTGGAAAAATCTTCAATTATCATTGTTAGGAAGAATAGCGACTGTTAAGATGAATATTTTACCAAAGCTACTTTTCCTATTCCAAACAGTTCCTGTTAAACTGACTAAGAAATTTTTTGATGATTTAAATACAACAATACTGAGATTTATATGGCAAGGAAAGAAAGCAAAAATTAAAATTAAATTACTACAGGAAATTAAAGACAGAGGGGGCTTTGGACTCCCGGACTGGAGACTGTATTATCAAGCAGCGATTTTGCTCTGGCTTAAAGAATGGATCACATTGAGAAACAAATGACTTCTGTACTTAGAAGGACATGATTTGCAATTAGGCTGGTATGCATTTATGTGGTATGAGAAAAATAAAGTACATAAATACTTTCAAAACCATGCTATAAGGAATGTATTGCTTTCAGAGTGGGAGAGAATTAAACACCAAATCTACATGAAAATACCTCAGTGGCTTTCTACAATGGAAGCGTTTGCTTACCCAAATTTAATTAATTATGATAAACTCGTTACTTATAAAGATGGGCTGGATAAGGATGGAAAACTTAAAGACAGACAAGTTTTGCAACAAGGTATTGATTTAACATGGTGGTCGTATTTGTAAATTCAAACAAGATATGAAAAAGATGTAAAATTAACGGGACTTTATAAAGAACAGTTACCAATTAATAAAATACTCCTAACAACAGATGAAAATTTGATTTAAAAACTTTATAAATTTCTGTTAAGTTGGAAGATGGAAGAAGAACAAGTAAAAGAAACAATGATAGTATGGGCAAAGAACTTTGGACACTCTATAAATTTAGAAGATTGGCAAAAACTTTGGGATAGAAATATTAAACTTACTAAAGCAGCCTCATATAAAGAAAACTTATATAAAATGTTTTATAGATGGCATATGACACCAGTTAGATTAGCAAAAATGTTTAAAAATGTTTCGAATAATTGTTGGAAAAGTAAACAAAAACCAGGTACCTACTATCATATCTGGTGGGTATGTCCTAGCGCAAAGAAATTTTGGTTTAGGATCCATCGATGGCTGGAAAAAATGACTAAAATACAAATAGAATTTAAGCCTGAATTGTTTTTGTTAGGATTATCAGGAACTAATTATGGAAAAGAAAATGAATATTTAATACTACATGTATTGACAGCGGCGAGAATAGTATTTGCCCAATTTTGGAAAAATGAAGATTTGCCATCTGATCAGACTATAATTACTAAAATTTTAGAATGTGCAGAAATTGATAGATTAACTTTAGAGATCAAAGTGAAAGAAGACTCTATCTACTTTAAAACATGGGAAAATTTTATCAATGGTTAGCAATATGATAGAATGAGAAAAGATTTTGAAATTAATTTGGTTGAACGTGATTCTAAGCATTAGTGATTATAACTTATTAATATTTTATTAATTATGGTTATTTAGTAAGATGAATATTATTTATATCTTTTATTCTTATGGTTATTGTTAACCCAGTTTATTATAATTGTTTAGTACTATATAAGTGATGTTTATTTGATTTTGGTACCCGGACAGTAACTTGCTTGTTAAGCATGGATTTTTTGTTGTACCCACCCCCAATTCCCTTGCGTTTACCCTTTCCTATACCCCTATTGATCCCATCCCTTTCCGATCCTTATAAAACCCAATAAAATACTCAATAAAAAAAAGAACTGGCTTTTCTTTTCTTTTTTTTCCAAGTTTTTTATTAAGTTTACAATATTACATTTACATACAGTATTTGAAAAGTAGCGTGGTGGCTGAGCACAGTGATTCCATTACATTTGAATATCATCAGTACAAATCTCAAAGTATTACAACAACTAATTCCCTCTCTTTCCCTCATAATATCTACTGTCATATTCGAACCAATACAATTCTTATTCTATCAATCAAACAAAAAGTACCTTTCTAATATTCATCAATAATCTTCAGTCTATACATATCTTAATTAATTTGACATTCCACTTTTTAGACAATAACCTAGTAAGTTTTTCTTAACTTTAATTTCCCATTGATATTTAAGTTTAACGTTTAATCTTTATCATTTCCAGATTTTAAATGATCCCAATTTCTAAGTCTCGTATCTCACATTTGGAGCTAATACTTTTTTTTTCTTCCTTCTACTTCCTTTCTTTCTTCCTTTCCAAAAAGAGGAAAAAAATAAAAAATAAAAATAAACCACCAACATTTGTACCACAAACCCATATACAAATTTAATTATTATTATTTATACTTCTAAGTTTTACTTAACCTTTGTCTCAACTCATCACAATATCTTAAATTCAAATCTTAGTTATTTGTAAACATTCAAACTTTTAGCCAATCAGTAACCTGATGGTTAATTTTCCCTTAATATTTTAATTTAACATTTAATATTTATTTTTTCCAGATTTTTAATTAAACACAATTCCTTTATCCCAATTGCTCATACATTCTAATATTTAAAATACACATCTTGTATATAAATTCTACCATCTATCTTACCAATCTAATAAGACAGTATAATATTCTTATTTCAATATATTTCTAGATTTTATGTGACCAAAATTTTCTTTATCTCAAGTCATTACAATATCTTGTGTTCAGAATACATACTCTATCTATTTAGATATATTCTATTTTAGATCTCATGTATAGATCAAAACCCCAATCTTTTTCAATCTTATTCTAGCTTTTTTTCTCTGCCAGATCATTTTTCATATCTTTGCCTTTAAATCATCAAAAAAATCTCCTTGTATTGTTGTGGCTATTGTTTGGTGTTGATAAGAGCGTCCAGTTGATGTTTTCTTAAGAGGACTAGTTGATTTAGCTGGTAGTCTCTTTGTTTTTCCAGTTCGATGCAGTTGTCCCGAAGTATTTATCTTCTCTTTCATCTGTTTTTCTTTTTTATCTTCAAATTCCTTCTGGTTTATAAGAAAAGTCCTTTCCTTGTTCTCTATTATCAGTTTCTTTTTTGTGTTTTCCATTGTCTATATTTGTTGAGTATCTAAGTCTTCTGTCATAGCATTTAGTTGTTTCACTTTCTCTATAGAATTCTGGATTTTCTACATCTGTACCCATATGGCTTTTCAGTAAAGTTATACTCTTGGAGAAAAAATGTCCCAGGAGTTTCTTTTGCTCTTTAATGCAATGGGATGGCTGACATCAAGCCAGTTCTCACAGTAATAGCCTACCTGGATTCCACCAGGAGGTCAACCTCGAGATGTCAGCTATAGCAAAAGACACGGAAGAAAGAAAGAAGCCAGAAAAGATCCCAGCTCAGGAAGAACTGGAGCTGCTTCAGGCTGGAGCCAGGTGCAGGCTGCTGGTGAGTTCCCAAAAACAAGACCCAAGAAGTCTGAGCAGCCACCCACTGCCATGAAGGACCGAGTGAGAGATGCCCACTACCAGGGACCAAAAACCTGCTGGGTGACGAACGTGGGCAAGGCAGTGGAGGCCAAAGACCCCATTTTCCTAGGAGTTGTGGAAACCCCAGGCCCCCTGGCAATTCCCTCTCCTATTTTTCAGCCAGCATGACCAGCAGCTGTGGCTGCAGTTGGAACCCCGATGCAAGTGACAGCAGCCTTCACCACATCTCCTCCTCTGTTGCATCCAGCAATATTGGTGGTGTTGGTCATGGTCAGGGCCATGGCACCAGTGTTTGCAGCCAGGTTCTCAGCACCCGTATCGGTAGTGGCAACTCGCATTCCGTCCCTGGGATACATCCTAGTGTGGGAGGAATTACAGCCACCTCCCTTGGTGATCCACTTCTATGGGCACTCAAGCCATTTAGCCCATTTCTTGGCTCAAGCCTGGCACCACATGGAATGCTATGGAGCAATGTATTCATATGATGTGACACAGGCCCATGTCATTGCAGTCAACCTGGAAGATAGTGCTTCAGAGTGGCTAGTGTCACTTCATGATGAGGGCACCCCGAGGTAGATGACCTTGACACTTTTATGCAAGCCCTATGAACAGTTTGAGTACCTCACGTTGGCCCAATGTACGGAAGCCCATATCCGTGCCCTAAAGCAAGGGACTGGTGACAGAGTACATCTAAGACTTCTGCTGCCTAAACAGCGACCTGGGAGACTGGCCTGAGAACTTGCTGGTCTACCATTTCTGAGAGGGGCTGAATAAGAAACTGTACTGGAATTGCCTACCCTGGGGGTGTGCATGACCTGCGAGTGTGGTACCGTGTGGCCACAGAGATAGAGATTAACCTGATCGAGTTCCACGAGCACACTGGGCAAGAGAATTGGTCCTGCTGGCCAGCAGAGAGGCAAGCAGCTCCTAGGAAAGATGGAGTGTGCTCCACCCAGAGATGGCAAACCCCGCCAAAGCCTTGCTGCTGAATGCCTTGTATCACGGCTAATGACTGGTTCCCCCCTTCCAAGCCAACCAAAGACGAAAAATGCTCTGCTGAAGCCAAAAGAGAAAACACATGCCGGGAGCAGGTTGTAGAGTTCTCTGCTCTGGCCAGTGAAGGAGAGGGAACTCTGGTCTCTGTCAAGACAGGACCAGTCTTCTATGAGAGTGACAGTGAAGGAGAAGACAACCTGATGGTAAGTGGCACCATCATCCCCATGACTGCTAGGCTGGAGATTTTGGTGTCCTCCTCAGGAGTAATTTGGCCTTACTGGACCTGGGGTGCACCAGGTGCCTGGTCAGCCCCCAAGTGGTAGAGGAACTAGGAATGAAGCTAAGGAAGCTAAGGAAGCCCATAGCATTTTCCCAGCTAGAAGCTCGATAACAGGCGGAGTGTCAGCAACCTGCCTAACCTAGCCTGTGAAGCTAAAAACCAGGATCCAAACAGAGATTATTCGATTTTTTGTGGCCCCGGGATTACAGAGGCCATGGTCCTAGGCCTAGCGTGATGGGAAAAAATGGAGCCCATCTGTCAATTGAGATAGTGGCAGATGCAAAGGAAAGTATCCAACCAGCATGGAACTGTTTTACTAAATGATCTGTGTGTACATGTTGTGCCATCACCCATCTGGCACCCCTTCCATTGAATTAAATACTGCAGTTTCCCTCTATGCATCCTAGAATCTGCTTAACCTCATAATGCATTCCCCCCCCTTTCACTATTGGGGCGGGAGTTGCCGTCCCAACTGGCCACAACGTGGATTCTTTATAGGGTTTTAACAAACTACAATGAACTACAGGATGTACTTTCCCCAACTACTTAGTTTCAGTTCCACCGTTACCAGGTTTATCACTTTCACTATGGGAAATGGACCTATGTACTTCGGTCCTAATTTCTTGCAACTTTGTCTTAAGGTTTAGATACTTTGTAAATAGATATACTTTGTCTCCCACCCGGAATGTCTCCTGCAAGGGCTTGTTTCTTATCTGCTTTTTTTTTCAGCTGCTTTAGTTAGGGCTCTCTTTGCATCATTCCACACTTGCTGGAATGAATTCACCCAGTCACTCAGGGTGCTTGAAGAGGGGGCTTCCTGGAGGCATTCGGGCATTGGCATGAACTCTGCTCCAGTAGCCTACTTGAATGGAGTAAATCCGGTACTACTGTGTACTGCGTTGTTGTGCACTACTTGTGCAAATGTCAGTAATTCTGCCCAATTCATTTGCTGATAATTGATAAAGCAATTGCAGGTATTGTTCTACTATTGCATTGGATCATTCTGCCAATCCATTAGTACTTGGATGAAAAGCCGAGGAGAGGCCCTGAGAAGACCCTATTGGCTTTACAAATTCCCTCCAAAACTTAGCAGTGGACTGACCCCCCCCCCGGTCTGAAATTATGCACTTCAGCGCATAATCTTCGGTAGATGTGTTATAAGAATAACTTCACCAATTTCTGAACTGAAGGAATCCAGTACAAGTGATGAAATGAACTTGCTTGGAGAACAGGTCAACCACCATCCAAATTACTGTATTTCCCCCACTCTTGGGCAGCTCCACAATAAAATCCATGGCTATTTCCTCCCACCATCTGGATGGGTCAGCCACCTTCTGCAATAGTCCTGGACTTTTTACTGGCAACCTTTTACTGGCTGCACACATCGCACAACTCCCTACATAGTCCTTAATGTCTTTCTTCATCTTTGGCCACCAGAATTGACGATTGACAAAGTGCAGGGTCTTCAGGAAACCACAGTGGCCTGCTAGCTTGGCATCATGACCCCATTGCAGGACTTGCAACCGAAAGCTATCTGGGACATACAATTTGCTTCCCTTCCATGCCAATTCATCTCTCATAGTCAACTCTGCCTGGTGAGCTTTGAACCATGCATCTGTCTGTAGCTCCTGCTTCAGCTGCTGGGTAAATTCATCAGTGGGGCTTAAGCTCCCTCTTTTCTTCTGCTACCTGGTTGTCGCTTGCGCTGCTAGCTGTTGGTCAGGGATGACAGAGCTCACCATCTCCTGCCTCAAGCTCTTGTACTGAGGCATGAGGGATAGGGCATCAGCTAGGAAGTCCCCCCCCCAGAATATATTTCAGTTCAAAGTTAAATCCTTTGAAGTATTGCGCCCACCTGACTTGGTTAGGGGAACGCTTATGGGGGATTTTCAGGGCTTCCAAGTTCTTATGATCAGTCCATGGGTGGTTTTGCCCCCACCTCCAGCAACTGTCGCCCGGTTAGTAATGCCCATTATACTGCAAAAGCCTCTTTCTCCCACACTGCCCATCTCCACTCTATCTCACTCAGCTTGTGAGACATGTACACACACGGCTGCAGGTTTCCTTGTTGTGTTGAAGGAGCACAGCTCCCACTGCCACATCGCTGGCATCTGCCTGGATGACAAAAGGCTGATCAGGATCCGGGTGTTTTAAAACCGGCTCTGCAGTGAACAGCCTTTTTAATTTCTCAAATTCTGTTTGCAGCCCATTGTCCAGTTCAAGGATTGGCTTGCCTGGGACTTCTCCCCCCCCCTTCCAGTTTTCAATAACTTGGTAATTGGCAAGGCGGTCTTGGCAAAGGAGGGGATGAATTGACAGTAGAAATTTGCAAACCCCAGGAAGCTTTGTAGTTGCTTCCAAGTCCAGGGGGCTTGCCACTCCAATATAGCTCTAACTTTCCCCAGGTCCATTTCTATCCCTTTGCTCAAGATGCGGTAGCCCAAATAGTCCAATTTGGATTTGTGAAACTCAATTTCGACAACTTAACATACAGCTTAGCATTCAATAGCTTTTTCAGTATCTGACATACAAGTTTCACATGTTCCTCCATAGTTTTGGTGTAAATAAGTATGTCATCAAGATACACCAAACCCCTTTGTAGAGGTGCTCATGCTCCTCATTTATGAGTTGCATGAACACTGCAGGGGCTCCTTGCAGTCCAAATGGCATCACCTTGAACTGGAAACTCCCCAATGGACAGTTCAAAGTAGTCTTCCACTCATCACCCTCCTTAATCCTCACTCGGTAATATGCCTCTCTTAAATCCAGCTTGGTGAACATCTTTTCCTTGGCTAGGTGACTCAGCATGTCCTTCATCAGGGGTAGGGGGGTACATATTTTCCACGCACACCCCATTAATCCTGTGAAAATCAACGTACAATCTCAGCGACCCATCTTTCTTTTCTTTAAATAGAACCGGGGTGGCAACTCTTTTTTTTTATATTAAAAGTTTTAAATAATTTTCCATACCATATCCCACTTCCCTCCCCCCCTCCCCCCTTCACTTCCCAGAGCTGGTTACAGGGTTATAAAAACAAAATCATAAATTAAATAACATTACCCAGATATACTACAATCAAATCCCATCCAAACATACTTTAACTCTACAAAATAGATAAATCTTAACACTTTACCAGCAAAATAATAATATAATTAATAAATATATAATTAAACATTATTACTAAAAATAATATAAATTCATCCATAATAAACTATTAATAATAATCTAAAATTTACTCATAAGCTAAGTAATACTTTTCAATCTCGTATTTTTTCTGAATATAATCAATCCATCTTTTCCAAACCAAAATATATTTTCCTTGAGATTGATCCTTCAAATAAGCGGAAATTTTTTGCCATTTCTGCTAAATTAGACACCTTAATTCTCCATTCTTCCATAGTAGGCAAAGAATTTTTCTTCCAATATTGCGCTACCAGTAATCTTGCAGCTGTTATAAGATTCAACATCAAATTCATTTCTTTAGGATCTTCCGGTGGTGATAGGCTGCACCAATGGCGGCTTTTGTTAGCCGCCCGCCTGGGAGCGCGTCAAAGCCTGAAGAGACAGCGTGCAACAGCTGTCTCTCGGCTAGGAACCCCGTCCCTCGAGTGAAGAGGGGGGGGTGAGCAAGTCCGGATAGGCTTTGAGCTCCCCTTCACCCCGGTTTTTCTCTGATCGGGGTTGAAGGGTGAGAGCTCAGCCGGAGTCTGGATGTTCTCCGTGCCCCAGGACGCCTTCGCTCCTTTCCATTTGGAGCGAAGCCAGATGCAGCGCCCACCTCTGCTACTGAAAGCTACTTGGATTTAAACTATAAGCAGACGGAACTAAGCAGGAGGTTTGGAGTAGTTTCGGTTTATGTGGAATCTTTGAGAATATATTAACATCTTCCTTTTTGGCAGGGACTTAGAGTGAGAAGAAGATGGCTGCGGAATTGCCGTTTCTTTGGAACTGATAAGAAACTTTCACTTTTTACTTTCACTCTCCTCTGGTTACTAACTGGATAGAGATACATTGTGGTTTTTTTGGTTCTTGGAAAGTCTTAGTTGTAAAGAATTTGCAATGTCTACTTGTTGATTCTAATGGATTACTGAAGTGTTTTTCAAAGAAGTTTGGAGAATGGCTTTAAAATGGCTGCGGAATTGTGAAAGAAAGAAAGAAAGAAAAATCCACACTTTTTTTTTGCTGGCTAAATGGTTGTATTGTAAAGAATTTTTCCTTTTATTTTTTGAAAATGCCTTTATCTTCAATTACAAATGACTTACAGTATGTTTTGAAGCAAGCAGCAAAGCAATTTATTGTGGAAGCTGAAGATCGTTGGGTTAAGAAATTAGAAGGATTATGTGAAACTGTTGCATCTGTTTTTCAGAGTTTTATAGTTCCAGATTGTACAGAGCAATGGGCGGATAAGTTATGTGAAAATGTTGAAGAAGATGTTATGGAAATAATTTTAAATGATATGTTATATAGTAGAGATCTGGAAAATGATAAGCATGAAAAGTTGGGAAAGGAAGCTGTAGCAGATCCGGTTATGGTCCCGGTGTACCTCCCTGATGAAATTTTGAAAAAAAAAGCTTATAGAGTCAATTTATGGGTCGTGCATCAGAGAAAACCAGCTGGAGATGTTGCTGCTTGTGTTTTCAGAAGATCTTGCTATAATGGAATCACACAGGCTTATTATTTGCAGAAATTTCGGACACGCAAATATCTGATTGTTAATGAAAAAGGAAGATTCATTGACTTTGAAGGTTGATCAGCAATGAGTAAAAGAATGGAGAGATCCAGGAGGATAATCTTATATGAACGTTTTGAAAGTTTTTTATTTTTAAATTTTTTTGATCTGGAACTGATCTCTTGGACATATTCTATTTGAATTAATAAGACTTAAAGGATGGAAGTATTTGATAAAGAAGAGTGCAGATGAATATACTATTAAAATTTGTTGTAAAAAATAAAAAAGGAAGAAAATTTTACTTAAAAGATATGTATTTGAGATTAAAAAAGAGTTTAGATGATTAATGATATATAATTGTATTATTCTAAAGGATTTATATTGTCTTAGAGGAAGTTAAAGATGGTTTTTTAATGGGTTT
>NW_015386350.1:31849-52395 GCF_001527695.2 Protobothrops mucrosquamatus
AACATTAGAAGCTGTAATATAAACTCCCAAGTATTTTACCTTTCTCACTATTTCAAAACCTGTCAACTTAACTAAGATATCTTTATCCTTCATAGACATATTTTTCGGTAATATTTTAGTCTTATTATTATTTACCTTGAAACCAGAAACTTTCCCATACTGGGCTATAATTTCCACCAAGTCCCTTACCGAGTCTATCAGTTGAGCTAATGTCAGCACCAAGTCATCAGCAAAAGCTCTTAACCTATAATCATTCTTATTTACATTTATTCCCTTTATTATAGGTGATTCACGAATTTTAATCAATAAAATCTCCATTGTTAAAACAAATAACAATGAAGATAATGGACATCCCTGCCTTGTACCCTTCTCAATTTTAAATGCCTCTGTTAACCCCCCATTAACTATGACTTGTGCCGATTGTTGTTGGTAAATAGCCCTAAGAGCAAACAATTTTTTTTCCCCAAAGTTCATTTTCTCTACGACTCGCAATAAAAACCGCCAGTCTAGTTGGTCAAATGCTTTTTCAGCATCCAAAAATATAAAAGCCGCAGGGATTTGATTATTCTTATCCAAATACTCAATTAAATTAACAATTTGTCTTACATTATACTTCATATATCTTCCAGTTATAAATCCAGATTGATCACTATGAATCAATTGCCTCAACACTTGCATTGCTGTATTCATCAAAGCGTCATGTAAATCCTTAAGTGTAAGTGCGGGTGGTGGGGGAGAAGGTGGAGGCGTCTTGGGCTTAGGTTGCTGTGAACTTTGAACAACCGGAGAAGAGATCGGACCTTTCAGAAGCGCAGAAATTCCAAGGCATTTTGAAGCCATTTTTTTTTAAAAAAAAACACGCTTCTTATAAATTTTGTATAATCTTGTAAAAGCAACAGTTGCAGAATATATATATAAAAAAAATAGAAAACTTGCACTTTATATAAGCTAGCGAAATCTGTTACATTATTTCGTTGTCTTCACTTAAACACCAAGCAAAAGTGAAAGTCTCTTAAGTATCATTTCAAACAATGAAATGGCTTTCCGCGGCCATATTTTTCTTCTTTTAATTTAAATCGTAGATGAAGAAGATACTTGTTTATTTTCTGAGTTAAAGTCTCAAATTATCCAAATTCCAATCCTCCTGTTCAGCTCCATCTGCTTTTTAATTTTACTCACTGTCTCTTTAATTAGCAGATGTGGAAGCAGCATCTAGCTTTGTTCCTAAGAACAAAGGCAACCCGAGGTGCGGAGAAAACCCAGACTCCAAGGGAGTTCTCACCTTCGTTCTCCCAAAAATTTTTTTAGAGAACTAGGGAACTCGACCTCTATCCAGGAAAGCTCACCTCCTCCCCTTCACCCGGGGAGAGAGGCTCCAAGCCACGGAACAGCTGTTGAACGCCGTTCCTTCAAGCTTTAACGCATCCCCGGGGCGGACGGCTTAAAAAGAAGCTGCCATCGGCGCGGCAGTCACCACCGGAAGTCCGGGGTGGCAACTCTTGATTTCGCAGCTTGGATGAAATCCCTTGCCAGATTCTTATCAATATAGGGTCTTAACTCCTTCATCTCCTTTGGAGTCATGAAGTACAATTTCGATTTGGGCAGCTTTGTCCCAGCCAAGATTTCAATGGCACAGTCTGTGGGGTGATGGAGGGGAGGATGTCACATTCCTTCTCACTGTACACCTCCATGAGGTCTTTGTAGTCTCTGGGAACAGTGCGCTCCTCCTCCCCTCTCTCTAATGCTCCCTTGCTGCACTCAGCTGATTTTACTTCCTTGAGTTGCTTTCCTTCCCTGCTGGGCTTCCCCTGGATTCGCTTTCTCATGACCATTTGTTCTATGGATTTCTCCCAACAAATTCTGGGGCCCCATTTTGCTAACCAGGCTAAGCCTAGGATAATCTCTTCAGCCCTTCGGGAGGACCACAAAGTAGATGGTTTCCCTATGTCTCCCCATCTCTAGCTGTACTGGTTCAGTTAGGAGAGAGGCAGCCTCTCCCCCAATTAGTGAGCCATCTACCTGGTCAAACCTAAAGCTTTGATGCTTACTTTGACCTCAAGGTGATTTACAGGTCCACTCACCATTGGATCATCTTCTCCCTCACTCTCACTGTTGTAGAGAACCATTCAAGGCACCTCTTCGGTCGGACTTAGATCCTTCCCAAAAGAACTGAGTCAGAAGCTGCTCTGGCCAATGTCTCAATCTCGCCACAATCCTGTGAAATTCATGAATGTACTCTTATCACTGATCTGGTCCCTTGCCTGAGTCTTCTGACTTCGATCTCCACCCGTTGGTTCTGCGCGGGGTCTCCAAAACGTGTCTGAAGACTCCCCAGTAATACGTCTGGAGTGGCTAGCTCAGGGGCATCCTCACCATGGAGGATGGTCACCCACTCTGCTGCTTCGATTTCAAGGTTAGCCACGATGACATCTACTCGGGCTGCCTCATCCGGGTAATTATTCCCATGGCAATCAAGGTGGGACCAGACCTGGTTCAGGAAAAATGCCAATTTCTCAGGGCTCCTGTTGAAAGATGCTCTCAATGGGGGTACCCAAGGTGGTCAGGGAGCCAGTGCTGGCTGAGGTGCTTGTAATCCCCCTCTATAAGCCTGGTGCCACCCCACTTGAGCCCCAGGTTGGGGTCTTTGCTGTAGCCGCCCCCCAAAGTCCCAAGATAAGGGCCCGCCACTGGCTGTTGCAGTTGCCAGCTAATTTCTCCCAGTTGGGGAGCAGAAGCCTCTGGTATGCTGTAGAGTGGTCAACTTGGGCTGAGGCTCATCAGCGAGGTCAATCCGGTTGGCTGATCCACTCCTGCCATCACTGCAGCTGTAGTGCCATCGGATACTGGGGCGTGAGTACTGGTGCCAAGGTTGGGCTAGGAGTTGTCCCCATTTGTGATCTTGAATCTGGCCATATGTTTAGCTCACCTCCCGACATCTAGTCCACTGAACTTCTGCCTCAGTTGCTCCATCAACTGACTGCCACACTGGGGCAAGTATTGATCTACCTGCCCTCGGCAGCCCTCAGTTTCCACCATTCCACTCTTCATTCCCATTCAGGTTGAGACTGATACAACCAGAATTCAGCTTCAACGACTCTCTGCACCTTCGCACCTCCTCCCTCCATTTCTCCATCTCAGGACGGTTAAATGCAGTCACTCCCCCCGTCCATTCCAATGTCAACTCCTTCCATTCCTTGGGTTGATTTGCATTCCTTGGGTTGATTTGCAGGAGGAGGGGTCATGGCACCCCTGTTGCTCCAGCAGGGGTAGGGGTCCCCCCGGCAAAATTGCCATGGACAGCCCCCCCAGCTGATCCCAACTTCCCTGGAGTTCCGCTGGCCAATCCCAAATGTGATCCCAACATCTTCTCCTGAGTCTTCACCACCTCTCCAATAATTATCGGAGAGGGACAGGGGCTCAGGACTCCTTTTTATGTTGTTAGTTTAAAAGAGCCAGCTTAGTGTCAACCTCTGCCTGAAATCCCCACCAAGAAAGAAAACGGAGTCAAAATGTCCTCTAATGTTGTTTTTAATGGGTTGAATCATAGTGGCAAGTTAGAAAGTGAAAACTGGCTCTAATGAAAAGGTGGGAAGTGGTTAATTAAATGAATCATTCTCTTCCTCTCTCTTCTGATTGGTCAGGTCACAATGTCCAATTGAATCACAACTGTTTGTTGTGAGAAGCATTCTCTATTTGCCAAAACAGATCCTTCACTTTTCTGCTTTCTCACGATGATAAACCACCTGTGGATTCCACTCTGTTTCTCCATTTCCCCTCCTCGCTCTGTAGGCAAGCTAAAGGCAAGCAACGGTCTTAAAGGCAGTGACAGTGCAAGTCACATTTCCCAATTAAGCCTCAGATAATTGTTATGAGAAAATTCCTTCATTTCCTAGCAACCTTCTAGCATAATCTTGCTTCCCATACTAGTTATTCCAAACAAATTCCAATCATGCCTCTCCATCTGCATCTGTGGCAAGCAAAGAAATAATACCTGCTGAAACCAAGTAAGAATTTTTTGAAACTTGACAGGCTGACTCCCCTAAAACTTGGGAGAACCCTGTAACTATTATATACACGTATATACGTATATATACGTGTATATAATAGTATATAACCCTGTAACTATTATATACACGTATATACGTAACTATTATATACACGTATACACGTGTATATATATACGTAGTTTGATTATGTTTTAGTGGGGGGTTTTGTATGGCTGTGTTTTTAGAACAGGCCCGTTATTTAATTTGATTTTAGAACTGCCTATATTTATCATAGTTTTTATTATCGCCTGTTCACCGCCCTGAGTCCCGTAAGGGAGATAGGGCGGTATATAAATTCAATAAATAAATACACATTACTTCTCTTGCGAGGGTCCTGGCTTCTGGTGATACTTAGTATGGAATTGTTTTACCAAACGATCTGATTTTATGTTACGAGCTTTTACCCATCTGGCCTCTGACATCAGATAGCCCTTCCATTGGATTAGATGCTGCAATTTCCCTTCATGAATTCTGGAGTCAAGAATCTGTTCGACTTCATAATGTGTCTCACCTTCTACTACTATAGGTGCAGAGGCTGTTTTTCCCACTGGCCTCATAGTGGATCCCTGAAATGGCTTCAATAGGCTACAATGGAACACCAGATGCACTCTCCTCAGTATTCTAGAAAACCTGAGCTTTACTATCACCAGCTTTATAATTTCACAATGGGGAAAGGGCCTATGAACTTTGGACCTAGCTTCTTGAAAGTTTGCTTCAACTTGAGATACTTAGTGGAAAGATATACTTTATCTCCTACATGGAGCGTACCTAAGGAGCTCGCTTCTTATCCGCCTGTTTTTTCTGACTCTCAGCCACTTTGTCTAACACTTTCTTCACCTCGCTCCAAACACGTTGGAACAAATCGACCCATTCAGTTATTGTGCTTGAGCAGGGAGCCTCCTGTAGGCACTCTGGCATTGGCACAAACTCCATTCCCATGGCTAGCTTAAATGGAGTGAACCCAGTGTTGCTGTGCACTGCATTGTTATACACCACTTCTGCAAATGGCAAAGGTTCTGCCCAGTTCGTTTGCTGGTAGTTGACATAACAATACTGTTCCACCATTGCATTAGCTCATGCTGCACCCCCTTCGTACTTGGATGAAAAGCTGAAGTAAGCCCCTGGGAGGATCCAAACATTCTCACAAACTCCCTCCAGAACTTAGCAGTGGATTGGACCCCACGATCTGAAATGATGCGCTTAGGTGCTCTGTGCAACCAGTAGATATGCTTTAAAAACATTTTCACCAGTTTCTGGGTTGAGGGAAACCCAGAGCATGCAATGAAGGGGGTTTGCTTTGAAAAGAGGTCTATTACAGTCCAAATCAAGGTATTTCCCCCCCCCCACTCTCGGGTAGTTCCACAATAAGAAGAGGGGGTCAGGTTGTTCACCAGAGCACCAGAGGGAAGGACAAGAAACAATGGTTGGAAGCTGATCAAAGAGAAAAGCAACCTGGAATTAAGGAAAAACTTCCTTTTTTTAAAAAAACAAATTTTATTGGTTTTTTAATTAATACAAAGTGCTCAAGACACACCGTGGGGCTGGGGTAAATAAAAATCCAAAACCAAAACATACATAAGTAATTCAATCAATGCACCATATATTCCCTCTTTATTTCCCTTAAATAGCTTATATATTTAAACTATTTAAACTATTTCTACCTTAAATTTCTATTAATCCTAAACCTGTTTTAAATCTTTATGCAATTACAAAACCATAATCAAATTTAACTTCAAATATACACCTTATCAGTTCAGGTATCTCTTCTAAATATGTCCTAGTTCTTTAATTTCATCATAGATCTTATTTATTTCTTCCACAAATCTCTCCTGGTTAAAATAAACATTAATCTATCCTATACATATCTCATCCATCAATCCATCAATTTTTGTTTTGTTTTAACAAAGTAGTAACAATTTTAAATCATTTGAGTCCCTTAGATAAGAGTCTATTTTCATCCAATTAAGTATCAAACCTACTATCATCCATATTATCAAAGCGAACACATCATCTTATTAAAATCACATTCCATTAACTATTAATTCACTCCCGATCTAAGACATCTCTTCATTTTTCTTCATTCCATTATATAATATTTTTCATACATTAATCACCCATTTTTTCTTATTTCTATTCAGAAACCTAATCATTAACTCAGTCCATAGTTCTAAAATGCCTTATATCCAATATATATAATTTTAAATTTCTTTTTTCAGTCTTATTCTAGGCTTTTTTTTCTGCCAGGCAGGTTTCCACAACAACGCTTCCCTTCCAACTGGTAAATCTCTCTTTGTTGCTTGTGATGTTATTTGAGACAGTAATAAGCTTCCTGTCGTTTGGATTTCAAATGTCCATCTTTGTTGTTTCTGGTCCTCACAAATATAGATAAAATGCTTGTAGGATGAAATAAGCTCCTCTGTATCCTCAATGAGATCATCTTTTAGTGTATTTTGGTTTGTAGAGTAGTCAGGCGTATTCTGCACATCACTTTTAAAATTTGAAGAAGAATTTCTAACTGTTAGTTCTCTGGTGATCTCTTTCATTGTAACGGATTCCTCTTTAATTTCCTTTAGTTCCTCTTCTGGTATATTTTGGTTTGTAGCATAAACAGATGTAGTCTGAAGATCAGTTTGAAAGTTTGGGGTGGCATCAACTTTACATTCTGTAGTAATCCTTTTCCTTATAGCACATATTTCTTTAGAAACCTCATAAATCTTTTCCAGTATAAGCTTACAATTTAAATGAGAGTGGGGTTTCTCCATTTCAAAAGTAGTCAAAGAAAGTCTTTTCTTTATTCTTATTCTTATTATTATTTTAATGAGGGCTATAGTTAAACAGTGTCCACCCCCTCAGTTCCCACAGCTGCACCAGCTTATCTCTTCCAGGAATATTTTGAAGGTCAGGTTTTTATTCAAGAAATAGTTGCAATATTAACTTTTCACCACTAGATGTCCTCAGTAAATAAAAAAGAAACTTTTCCAGACACCATTTTTTTTCCTTTTTTCTCTCTTTTAAAGGAAAGAGTGGAGAAAGAAATATTCTTCCAATGTTAGTTCTTAATAAAATTCAAACAAGCGTTTTTTCTGTATCCCAAAATGAGTAAAAATAAAGTATAGTCTTTAAGAAGTTTCAATGCCTCTCTTCCCACACATACAGAAGCCGCTCTTTCCAAACAGGGAAATACTTCCAACCCAAGTTTTTTCAGGCAAAAAAGACCAAGTAAGGGAAAGAGAGGGACTAAAGGGGTCTCATCCGGATCCTCCGCGGTGGGTCTAATATCGCTTAGCTGTAATTGTGACTTCGGCTGGTGCAGCAGGATGATCGGCCATCTTGCAGGACGATCGTTGCTCCGTCGGCCCTAAGGAAATAGCTGGAGCCACGGGAGAAGCTGCTGCTCTCCCGCGGCCACCAGCAAGCCTCCTTCTTGGTGGTTGCCCCTCCAGGGCAACTTTTGACCCAGCAGGGGGTCTATCAAACGAAGAAAACCCAGCCGGGCTGGAGAGAAGTCCCCAGACGCGACCGGCGTCGCCGCGTACCGGAACCGGAAGTCCAAGGAAAAACTTCCTGACAGTGAGGACAATCAACCAATGGAACAGCTTATCCCCAGAACTCATGGGCGCTCCATCACTGGAAGTTTTTAAAAAGACACTGGACAATCACCTGTCTGAGATGGTATAGGTCCTCCTTCTTGAGCAGGGGGCTGGACTAGAAGACCTCCAAGGTTCTATTCTATTCTATTCTATTCTATCTCTTCTCCCTGGCTATCTCCTTCCAGGGTCTGGCTGAGTCAGCAACCTGTTGCAATAGTCCTGGGCTCTTCCCTGGCACTCTCTTCCTGGCTGCACAAACTGCACAGCTTTTCACATAGCTTTCAATGTCTTTTTTAAAATCTTTGGCCATCAAAACTGGTGATTGGCAAGATGCAAAGTTTTTAAGAACCCAAAATGGCCAGCTTGCTTAGCATCATGGCTATGCTGCAAAATTTGCAGGTGCAAGCTGTCAGGGACATACAACTCACACACACACACACACACGGAATGTACTTGAGCTCAAAATCAAATCAGTTAAAGTACTGGGCCCACCGGACTTGCTTAGGGGAAAGCTTATGGGGGGGGGTTTTCAGGGCCTATAAGTTTTTATGGTTGGTCCATACCTTGAATGGGATTTTACTCCCTTCCAGGAACTGCCTCCAAGTCAGAAGCGCACACTGCACTGCAAAGGCTTTCTTCTCCCATTTTGCCCATCGCCTCTCGATCCCATTTAGTTTTCGGGACATGTACATGCATGGTTGTAGCTTCCCCTCCTGGTTCCACTGAAGGAGGACTGCCCCCACAGCCACGTCACTGGCATCTGCTTGAATTACAAATGGCTCTTCTGTGTTTGGGTGTTTTAAGACTGGCTCAGCTGCAAACAGTCTCTTTAGCTTCTTGAATGCTGCTTGGCATTCCATCATCCCTCAAGTGCTGGCTCAGCTGGGGCTCTTCTCCCCTCCCCCATTTTTCAACAGTTCAGCTCTGCAGCTGCTTCTGGGTACAAGGGACTTGCTACTCCAAGATGGACTTTACTTTCTCTGGGTCCACCTTCACCCACTTGCATGATACTTGGTAGCCTAGGTAATCCAGGCTTGTCTTGTGAAATTCACACTTTGACAGTTTGGCATATAGTTTAACGTCCAACAGTTTTTTCAGCACCTGTCGCATGAATTTCACATGTTCATCTATAGTCTCAGTGTAGATGAGGATATCATCCAGCTACACCCACTTCAAAACCTCTTCCCAAGAAAGCAGGACTTTTGCAACATCTCATCCCAAAAGGAACTTTTATTAGGAGAAGTTGACAGCGGGTATAGAAGGCAGGATCCGAAGCAAACCCCACCCCAATAGTTCATCTGGTCAGTTCAAACGGGCCAATCCCCAGGTGTTGAATCTGCTGTGGGAACAGGGCAGACAAGGTGCCATTCCCAAGGCTGTGAAGCTGTTGTTAGGTCTTTACACCTAGTCTTCCGCAGCGAGAAATAAGCCAGATGGCCAGAGGCACATTCCTTTCTCACCCCCAGGTTGGCATCAAGGAGAAATAGTTCAAAGAGCAAGCAGATACAGGAAGCAGAGAGGATACATTGTAGCGGCTGAAGTGAAGAAAATACATTGTAGTTCCCATAGTTGCCCCCTCCCCCAGGAGAATGACAGAACCCACAGGAAAAAAGAAGGATTTAACAGAGGAGAAAGCCCCCCTCCCAATATGTGGGTTCTGACATGCCGCCCCCTTAAAAGAATGAGAGATCCACCTGTAGAGGAAACAAAAAAGGGGAGATAGATATATGGGTTATTCTGGTTTGTCAGGATAATTGGTATGGAATTTACTAAGCAGTTTTGGAGCTCTAACATGACATTTATGGACCCATTCATTTTGGAAGGGTGGTAGGTGTTTCCAGGTTAGTAAATACTGTGTGGAACTATGAAATTTCCTAGAGTCTAGGATGTCCTTGATTTCAAAATGCTGCTCTCCTTCTACCATAATTGGAGGAGGAGAGGGAGCTGCAGCTGGCCGTAAGGACAAGTTTAGTTCTCGTTTTAGTAGACTGCAGTGAAACACCGGGTGAACCCGTCTAAGCATCTTAGGGAGTTCCAATTCTACTGTCACTGGATTGATTATTCATTTAATGGGGAAAGGCCCCACAAATTTTGGTCCTAATTTTTTTAGATGGCTGCAAAGATTTTAGGTATTTAGTGGACAGGTATACTTTCTCGCCTATTTGGAACAGCTTGGGCTCTGTTCATTTCTTATCTGCCTGGACTTTATATGCCTCCCTAGCCTCATCTAAAGCTTTTCTCACAACTGGCCAGGTGTTTTGGAGTTGTGTGATTCATTCCTTCAAGGAGGGGATGGTCGGCTCGTTAGAAGGTATCTTAGCAACGGGTTGAAACTTTGTCCCATCACAACTTGGAACGGAGTGTAACCAGTGCTGGAGTGCACAGCGTTATTATAGGCAACTTCTGCGAATGGAAGCAGGTCAGTCCAGTTGCCTTGCTGGTAATTTATAAAGCACCTCAAATATTGCTCCAGTACTGAGTTCAAACGTTCCATTCCATCATTCGTTTGTGGGTGATGACTAGATGACAGTTGTGTGGTCCCCAAAAGTTCCACAAAAGCTCTCCAAAACTCCAAAATGAATTGCACCCCCTATTGGATATGTGCTGCACGAATAATTTTGCTAGTGTTTTGGCTGTGGGGATTTTCTGGCATGGAATAAAATGTACCTGTTTTGAAAATAAATCTGTTAGGACCCAAATTACCGTATTTCCCCCACTTTCTGGCAACTCCACAATAAAGTCCATAGAGATTTCCTTCCAGGGTGCTGAAAAGGTGGCCACTGACTGTAATAATCCTGGGGTCTTCCCTTGTCTCTGTTTGGTTGCTGAGCAGATGGGGCAGCTAGCTACATAACTTTCAATGTTCTTTTTTATTGAGGGCCACCAAAACTGCCACTTCACTAGGTGGATGGTTTTCACAAACCAAAAGTGTCCAGCTGACTTGGAGTCATGGCATAGTCACAAGAATATTAGTCTCTGGCTTTTTGGGATGTAGAGTTTTTTCCCCCATCCATGGTAGTCCATCATTCATTGTGCACAAGTTCTTATGGCTTGAGAACCATTCATCTTTCTCTAATGCTTGCCTAAATTCCACCCCTGCCTGGATTACTAACGGTTTTGGGGTTTTTGCTTGTGCTCGAGTAGTGACTGGTGCTGCTAATTGCTTTGATGGCATGAGTGGGTCTGTTATCTCGGGTTTTGTCCTATTGTATTGTGGTAATCATGACGGTGCGTCTGCTAGGAAATTCTTTCCCCCCAGAAAATGCTTAATGGTGAAATTGAACTGATGAAAATGTTGGGACCATCTCGCCTGCTTGGGGGATAGTTTCCTGGGTGTTTTTAAAGCTTCTAGGTTTTTATAGTCAGTCCATACTTGGAAGGGGATTTTGTTCCCATCGACGAAGTATCACCAAGTTAACAGAACCCATTGGACTGCATAAGCTTCCTTTTCCCATACCGCCCATCTTTGCTCTATTTCTTTAAGTTTCCTCGATTTGTATGCACAGGGTTGCAATTTCCCTTCATTATTCTCCTGAAGCAACACTGCCCCCCCCACCACGTCACTGGCATCTGCCTGAATAATGAAAGGTCTTTCTGGGTTCAAGTGTTTTAGAACTGGTTCCGCTGAGAATAGTCTTTTTAATTTCTCAAAAGCAGTTTGACATTCCACAGTGCACTTTAAAGGTTGACTGGGCTTCGGCTTTAGTCTTCAAGAGATTTGTGATGGGCAGTGCAATTTGAGCGAAAGAGGGGATGAACTGGTGGTAAAAATGTGTGAACCCAAGGAAGCTTTGCAGCTGTCTTCGGGTGTGGGCAGAGCCCACTCTAACATCACCCGGACCTTTTCGGGGTCCATTTCTATGCCGTTCAAAGAGATGTGATATCCCAGGTAATCGATTCTGTCTTTGTGGAATTCACACTTAGACAGCTTGGCATACAAGCGAGCTGCCCGTAACTTATTTAGCACTGCTCTGACTAATTTGATATGTTCCTCTTTAGTCTCTGTGAATATCAGGATATCGTCAAAGTAGACAAGCACCCCCTTATAAAGATGCTCCTGGAGCACTTTGTTTATTAGTCGCATGAACACTGTGGGTGCCCCTTGTAGTCTAAATGGCAGGACCCTAAATTGAAAACAGCCTAAGGGGCAATTGAACAATGTTTTTCACTCGTCTCCCTCCTTAATTCTGACTTGATAATAAGCCTCCCTCAAGTCCAGTTTTGAGAAGATCTTTCCTTTGGCCAAATGTGCCAACATGTCCTTCATCAAAGGAAGCAGGTAGAGGTTACTCTCACTCACTGCATTGAGAGATCTATAATCCACACAGAGACAAAGCGACCCATTTTTCTTTTCATGAAATAGCACAGGGGTTGCCGTTTTTGGTTTCGCTGGTTGGCTCTTGCCAAATTCTTTTCTATCAATTTTTGTAATTCCTCCAACTCCCGAGGGGTCGTGGAATATAGTTTGGGTTTGGATAGTTTTGCCCCCAGCAAGATTTCAATAGCATAGTCTGTGGGCCGGTCAGGGGGTAATTCGTCAGACCTCTCTTTGCTGAACACTTTAGCTAAATCCCGATACTTTTCTGGTATGCCTTCCAATTCCTCATCGCTCACCGCTGCCATGCTTTCCGGGCCTTTAGGCCCCCCTTTTATCTGAGCTGCTCCCTTTGTGACAAAGTTCCCTTTCAGGAACCTTAGCTCTCCAGTCCTCCAGTCTACTCTTGGGTTCCATTTCGTTAGCCACACCATGCCTAGTATAAGAGGGCACTCCATTCCAGGGGTCATCACGAATGTTAGAGTCTTTACATGGTTCCCTATAGTGAGCTGGACAGGAAGCATGGCGAGGGTCGCTGGGACCCCCCTGCAATGGACCCAACTAACCTGACCGAACAAAATTGAGTTCTTCAGCTTCCTCACCGGGATTCCTAAGTTGTCCACCAGGGTTGGGCTTATGAGGCAGCGAGTGCAGCCGGAGTCTATCAGGGGTCTTAATGCGACCTTTTCCGGCATCCCTGGACTAAACAGTTCTACGGTTCTGGTGAGGGACGTGATGGATCCACTTACCAGGGGTTCGTCCTCTGAGCTGTCTTCCGAGGACTCTGGGGGCTCTCCAGTCTGGGTTGGAGTTCCTCCCACATACTTTGATGGGGTTAGGACCTTGACAACCTCCATGCTTTTCATGGCCGTTTCCTTCGGCTTCGGCGGGGTTTTCCAGGGCTTCCCCCCTGCGACTTGGTCAGGTTTCCGCACTGGGGTCTTTGAGTGACATTCAGCTGCACGGTGTCCTTCCTTCATTTGAAGCAGCCTGATGGTCTCAGAGTGGTGGGGGTTTGCTTCGGTGGCTCCCAGGTTCCCTCCACCGGAGATTGTCCATAGGATCTTTCCAGATGTCGTTGTCTCCGGGTCCAATCGATTTCAGCTTCTTCAGCTAAAATGTACCAGTCATGGAGCTGATCAGTATCCCCCCGAAGTATGCAGGCATAATACAGGTCATCAGTCAGTCCATCTTTAAAATGACCCACAAGGACTTCTTCCGGCCAGTTGAGCCGGCTGGCTAGAGCTCGGAATTCCTCCATGTATTCTGCTACAGGGCAACGCCCCTGCCTCACAGTTTTTATGTGTTCTCTGGCCTTCCGATCAGCCAAGGGGTCTTCGAATCTCCTTCTCAGGGCTGCCATGAAGTGGTTGAAGTTCCGTAGTTCCGGAGCATCTGCATCGTGCAGGGTTACATCCACTCGGCTCCTGCCCCCTCTAGTGCCATGGTCATGATCCTCACCTGCCTGTGGTCTCTGGGGATGTCTCAGCCATACTCTTCCATGTAGCTCAAGATGTGAGCTAGGAAGAGCCCAATTTTTGTGGTTCCCTGCTGTACTTTACCCCGTTGAAGGAATTTCCAGCTGGCTCAGTGTCCATCTCCATCAGCTGGTGCAACTGGGGTGGGGGTGGCAGCTGCCACTGTTGTGGTCACAGCCTCTGAAGTGCTGGTGAAAGGAACTGGGTTCGCCGTCTCGGTTTCTGCACTGTCTTCTCCTTCAGCCAGCCCTGGATTTGCGGTGCCCCGACATGGGTCAATCTTCTCCTCTTTGAGGGAGTCGAAGGCGACTCTCAGCATGTTGATTGGTTGCTCAAGGAACCAGCTGGAATGGGCCAGTCTCTCATCCTTGTCCCTGCTGAGGTGGAGCAACCTCTCCATTTCTTGTTTCCAGCCTGGCTGGTGACTGCCTGGTTGAGAATCATCTTTCTTGCTTTCCAGTCCATCCGCCTTCTTCCCAATGCCCATTGACCACCTCAGTTTGTCTCAGTGTTCAGTGGCTATGGCTTCATCGGAGGAGCTGGAGGAATGCAAATTGCATCTGCTTGGGCCAACCTGGAGGGAAACTCCCCCCGTGGTGCCTTCTTCCTTCTCTGTGCCTAAATCCAACATAATTTGCATGGTCCCCGTGGTAAGGGTCTTCCTTCCGGGCTGACCGACTACTGAAGATGCTGCCTAATGTAAGGACCTGCGAGAATGGGCGGCACAGCTTTGCTTCTGGAGCTGCTGCCAGCTGGCCTAATGCAGGGATTGCTGCCATCACCGCCGCCTCCTGCCCAGCCCCATGTGTTGCCTCACATGGCTGGGCAGCCGGTTTTGAGCTCCGGTGCCTCGTTGGGGCCAGCTGTGGCCAGCAAGCAGCCAAGGCGGCTCTAGACACCTGGCCACCCCTCTTCCTCCTCCTCTTCCCCTGTGTGGCTGGCTGGTTGAGGGGCTCGGAGCAGCAGCCACTGAAACTTCCAAAGACCACATACTTACTCGCTTGCTCACTCGCTGTCTGCACCATCGCTTCCAAATGCTACTTACTCACTCTCTTGCCAAAACCTGCTCCTTTTATATGTTTCCCTCTCCCCGCCCAGCTCTCGCAGCTGTACTCGGACTCCACATGAATGAAGAGCGGGAGGGGAGCAGCTCGGCCCCGCGTCCCTCAGGGGCAATGGCACACATGCCCATAGAGAGGGCTCTGAGTGCCACCTCTGGCACACGTGCCATAGGTTCACCACCACGGCCCTACACCCTATCCAGTTATCTCCGGAATGGCTGTGAAGACTCAGGGAAAGATGTCTGAAAGGAGGAAGAGGAAAACTTTGGAATGGAAAGGGTCGGTGGGCTAGAGGTATTTGACAGTAGGCTGCAGTTAGTTGGTTGAGCAGCCATGGAAGATATTGTGCGACCTGGAAGTGAGGGGATGGGAGCTGGGAACAAGGTCCAGCCAACTCGTGGCAGTCATGCTGAGCCTGTCACCTTGATGTAACCTGAGGACAGTGACCACTGTGACTAGGAGGGTCAGCCAGGCCCCAGAGGGTCACCCCTCCTTAGTCTGGTGCGAGTCTAGGACTTGGGGCTGCTGGTCCTCAGCCAACAACCACCCAACCGCCCGGAATGGTTGGCCAGCCATGGATGCAACCGCCAATACCAGCTGGGCCCTTTCCTTTGTGCAGGGGAATAGGCTCTGGGGTATTGGCCTGGTCCCAAAGCCCAGCAGGCTCCATGGTTAAAAGCAACCTTCAACAGAAACCCAGAGAAGCTGGCTTTCTTGCTGAACTAGGTGTGGTTGCACCTGGACCAGTTTAGCCAGATGTATCCATACATCAAAATGAAATTTTGTTGCATACAGCTCTCAAAGGGTCACCACCTCTGATATACACTTGTTTGTGGCCAGCTCAAGTTACAGATCTTCCATTTTAATCTCTAGGGAGCGAACGATGGCAAACAGGACAGATGGAAACAGTGCTCCATGTGGATTAGCCCTCAAATTAGCTTGTATTCCTGCACGACCTCACCTCCTTTCCTTTTTCTGATCCTGTCTCTTCCACCTTTTCCTTAAAGAGGCCTTACTTCTTTTCGCCCCTGGAGCACGCTGCTGCCGCCACCAACTCCTCCAAAAGCCTTCCTCCCATCCTCTGGGCCTGCTGACAGTCTCATTCAGTTCCTTTGCTCCATAAGCCCCGGGACCTCTCCTCCTCTGCCTTCCTTTGGAAACAGCCCTAATTTGCAATAGAATCCGTCGCTGGGCCAGTAGTCAGATCTTGCTGCCGGCAGAACAATTTCAAAGTGCCAACAACTTTTAACGGTCTCACCAACAGTTCTGAAACAGGTAGAAACTCACCATGCCAGCAAAGATTATCAGTCGTATGTCATATGTTACCTTAGTTCCACCATGTTGCTCAAACCCATTAAAACCTTCCTGATCATGTGGCCTATATCCCTTAATATCCCTCCCAAAACTTTTCACCTTCAAGAGCCAATGCAGCTGCAGCCGATCCAGGCACCATCTTAGAACTATTGACTATTGACCCCTTCCTGTATCGTTTCCTCCTGATCTGTGGCTCTCAGCTTACCTCTCCCAAAACCTGTGCACGTTTGTGTGTGTGCACGTGCATGGGGGGGCTCTTACCTCCTGCACCCCACGCTGTGAGATTGGGGAGGAAAAGAATGGGAGAGATATGAGAAGCTGTGATGGGAGCTTCTTGCAGCCTTCCACAGGACTGGGGGCAGGAGCTGACGGGGGTGGGAGCTGACGGGGGGCAGGGCACGATGCGATCAGCAGCATGTTGAGAAAAAGAAACAAGTAATTCAAAAAAAATAGCTTTCATTAGTTTGCAGCCTGCCATCGCAGGTCTCTGTTGAGGATGCCGGGTTGCGAGGGGTGAGAGACAGACACTGCGCTCACACACACACACACAAACACACACACACACAAACATGTGTGCGGGTCTGGGATAGGTGAGCTGAGCCACGCAGAGGGAGGGGAAGCCTTTGCCCACCGCTGGCTGCCTGGAGCCTCTGGCAGCTTAAAAAAAAAGGAAGGAGAGAAAGAAGGGAGGGAGGGAGGGAGGGTGAAGCAATTCGGTTGGAAATGCCCCAGTTCAAAGGAGAAAGCAATTTTGTGTTCTGTTTTATCACAAACAGAACTTTGTTGGCAATCCAAGTTAACACTGGTATTCTTGAATTGTGAGCTCTTAGGAAAGTACTTCCTCCTTGTATGTTGCAAACAGCCATTTCCAGTGGGAAAAACAGGACAAAGCAGAGTGGCGAACAATATTTTCCTTTGGTATATTTCCAGTCTGAATTAGACCAAGGCAGGAGAGCCCTTTTAAGGATTATGTATTAATAGAAAAACAACTAACCTACCTCTGCTCATAAAAGCTAAAGCTGTTGCACATAAAAAACAGAGGAGCTCTGATTAATTATCACAGCCACCATTTTGACAGTTTTGCTGTACTGTTGTCTGTGGACGCCCCCACTAAAAGCACGAGATAAACTGAGCCTAGTTTGTTCTCAGTCTTTTAAATGGCCACAAACCACTAGCAAAAGTGGCACAAGGCAAGAAGGCATGGAGAAATGTTTCCCCTTTTGCATTTGAGCATCCAAGAAGGGACAGGAAAGGGGAAAGGGAAAGAAGAAAGACAAAGAAAAAAGAAGGAAATAGGGGAAGAGTAAGGAAAGAAAAAGAAGGAAAGAGGGAAAAGAAGGAGGAGAATAAAGAGGGAAGGAAGGAAGGAAGGAAGGAAGGAAGGAAGGAAGGAAGGAAGGAAGGAAGGAAGGAAGGGGATTAGAATGAGAGGGAGGGTGTGAGGGAAGTGCTGCCTTAGCACTTGGCCACCAGCAGCCCTGCTGCCCTTTTGCATCCCCTTGTCTCCTCCCCCTGATCTCTCCTGGTGGTCTCCCATCCTATTGCTGAGGATACTTTAGTTACAAAGCCAGGTTTCCTAAAATGGAGAGGGAGTGGGCCTCCCTCTGACCCACATACTTTGCCCTCCCGCACATATCATGAGCAATCTGGCCAAGGAGAGCAAGAACAGCAGCAGCAGCTTCAAGGAGGTAAACGCAGCAGGGTGCACCCTTGGGACAGCAGGGCTGGGCTGGGTTGTGGGGTCCTGGTGCCCTGAGAGCTTGAGAACCAGGCTGGGTGCTTGCCCTCCACTGCCCAGGGCTCTGGGCAGCCTGCGCTGCCATCTAGGGGTCCTCTGCATGGCCTGAGAGGGACAGCGAGGCTCCTCTGGTGGACAAGAGTTTGGTGCTCGCCCTGGTCTCGCCTTTTTCCATTGGAGACAGTGGAACCCCCCAGCCCCACCCAGACCAAACAGGTGCCCAACATAAGCGACATTGAGCTGGCCACACCACCCTGAGCAGACCCACTCCGACCACACCCCCACGCCCCCCCAAAGTCAACCACAACCCTTATATGGCCCTCAGTGAAATTGAGTTTGACACCCCTGCCCTATAGGATCATAGCACCTGCTTGCCAAAGCCCACTAAAACTTTTTTTTAACCCAAACCACATAGATTTGGCCCATGTTACATTCTATTTTCAGTTCTTGGGGAAAGAGCTAGGTCTTTAGGACATTCTTTTTTGATATAATACATTTTTATTAGTTTATCAAAATATAAAATACAAAGAATTTTAAAAAGTAATAGAAAACAAGGAGGGGGAGGGGAAAAGACAAAAAGAGAAAATATAGTGTAAAGAGGGAAAAGGAAAGAATTCCAATTCTCTTTAGCACAGTAGAAGACAACTTCCAATTCTCTTTAGCACAGTAGAAGACAACTGTCCAACAAAATGAGTTTCAATGTGGAGAAAAGCAAAGTTTTACATTTAGGCAGGAAAAATCAGAGGTACAAGCACAGACTGGACGAGACCTGGCTTAAAAACATTAACTGTGAGAGGGACTTTGGAGTCCTAGTGAACGATCACTTAACCATGAACCAGCAGTGTGCAGCAGCAGCCAAAAAATCAAATACAATCCTGAATTGTATAAACAGAGGCATAGAATCAAGATCACGCAAAGTATTAGTACCGCTTTATAGAACACTAGTAAGACCACATCTGGAATACTGCAGCCAATTTTGGCCACAAAAAAGATGTTGAGAGTTTGGAAAAAAATCAGAGAAGAGCAACTAAGATGATTAAAGGCCTGGAGACTAAAACATACGAAGAATGGCTGCAGGACTTGGGTTGGTTAGTCTAAAGAAGAAACAAGGGTGACATGATAGCAGTATTCCAGTATTTGAGGGGCTGCCACAAAGAAGAGGGCGTAAAATTATTCTCCAAAGCACTAGAGGGCAAGACAAAAAACAATGGTTGGAAACTGATCAAAGAGAGAAGCAACCTGGAATTAAGGAGAAACTTCCTAACAGTGAGGACAATTAACCAGTGGAACAGCTTGCATTCAGAAATCGTGGGCGCTCCATCACTGGAGATTTTAAAGAAGAGACTAGACCAGGGGTAGGCAACCTTGGTTCTTTTATGACTCGTGGACTTCAACTCCCAGAATTCGGGAGTTGAAGTCCACGAGTCATAAAAGAGCCAAGGTTGCCTATCACTGGACTAGACCAGGGGTAGTCAACCTTTTTATACCTACCGCCCATTTTTGTATCTCTGTTAGTAGTAAAATTTTCTAACCACCCACCGGTTCCACAATAATGGTGATTTATAAAGTAGGGAAGTAACTTTACTTTATAAAATTTATAAAGCAGAGTTATAGCAAGTTAAAGCATATAATAATAATTACTTACCAAATACTTTATGTCGGACTTTCGCTAAGTTTGGCAGAATAAATCTTTATAAAACAACTTACTGTAGTTAAATCTATCTTTTTATTTATACTTTGCATATATAGNTATACCTACCGCCCACTTTTGTATCTCTGTTAGTAGTAAAATTTTCTAACCACCCACCGGTTCCACAGTAATGGTGATTTATAAAGTAGGGAAGTAACTTTACTTTATAAAATTTATAAAGCAGAGTTATAGCAAGTTAAAGCATATAATAATAATTACTTACCAAATACTTTATGTCGGACTTTCGCTAAGTTTGGCAAAATAAATCTTTATAAAACAACTTACTGTAGTTAAATCTATCTTTTTATTTATACTTTGCATATATAGAAGCAGGAAGTCTGATGAAATTACATTTAATTAATTAAATTATTAATGAGATCCCTGAGGCTGATGCTGCAAAACTAAATACTGGATATCTGGCTCAATTTTTGTAAGGAACAAACGAAGGTCTCCTCTTTCGGAAATATTCAGGCGGTTTCTTTCTTTGGTCATAATATGATTAACAGCACTAAAGCCTGATTCCACAAGATATGAGGTAGGGAAAGGTATCAATAAACTGAATATCATTTTCCACATATTTGGATATTAGACAGGCATTTTTTTACTTTGCCATAGGTTTTCATATCCACCACTATCAAATTTATGTTTACTTTCTTCATCATATCTAATTTCTAACAGTTCTTCTTGGCAAGTTGTATCAGCCTCTTCAATATTTGTGGTAAAAGGATTTTTCATCCAGTCATACACCTTCAATTTCCAAATATCTTCAAATCGTTTTTCCATGTCCAATGGAAAAACTGAATCTGAATCTGTCAATATCCTCTGGTGTTACATCATCTTTTATAGATGATAATTCAGGAAACTGATGAAATTCTCTCTTCAATAGATTATAACGTAGTTCAAGTTTGTCAATAAATAATGACACAATACTTTGGCAACCTATAAAAGTTTTATTAGCTCCTTGAAGCTGCAGATTGACATCATGAAATCTCTTGAAAATATCTGCCAAATAAAAGGCGTCATTCTTTACTGTTTTTAACTGTTGAAACAGATTGGTCTCATTATTACTTTCAAAAAATTGTATGACACTATCATATAATGCTACAAAACGAGCTAAAGATGTACCCTTTGACAGCCACAGAACTTCTGTGTGCAAAAGTAACGTAATAAAATCTTCATTATTGTCCTGGCAAAGCTGTCGAAACATTCTATCATTTTTTGGTTTGGATTTGATCTTGTTTATGGCTCGAATTATTATAGTTAATGATGAATGGAGACTTGTACTTAGATATTTTCCTACAAGATGTTGTCTGT
>NW_015386350.1:53650-79481 GCF_001527695.2 Protobothrops mucrosquamatus
TTTCTGTCCTGGGCAAGCAGGAATGAATAGAAGGCCTTTATGGCCTCTACCTTGGTCATGAGGGAATGCCCAGTGGAGTCTGGTTTGCCCCTGATCTGTGCCTGTCACAGCAGGATGAAGAGAGAGCCTGGTTCTTGTCAGAGATGCCTGAAATCTCTATGACTTAGGGCTCTGTGCGGCTCTCAAAATGGTGGCCGCGACAAAATTAGCGGCCGCTTGTATTTCGGCCAGGCCTTCCCAGCCTTGAGGGGAAGATTGTTGTTCGATGTGTCTTTAATTTCCACCCTCTGGAGCCGAAAACAAGGCACTTGCGGTTTTATCTTGTTGCACAGCCTCTGCTGCGATCCGGATCGTCGAGAAAGTCAACGGGGGCTTCACGATGACAGCGCACTTTGGCGAGGCTGTCCAGCCTCCGAGAGCTCCGTGGGGGGTTGCCCAGCTGAGGCTAACACCCCGCACCTGCTGGAAAGCTCTGTGAGCCGATCGGAGGGCTCGATGGATCCAAAAATTTAAACGGTTCGGATTGAACCCCTACCGCCCACCCTGAAAGCTGGAACGCCCACTAGTGGGTGGTAGGGACCAGGTTGACTACCACTGGACTAGACAGTCACCTGTCTGAAATGGTATAGGTTCTCCTGCTTGAGCGGGGGGGGGGCTGGACTAAAAGACCTCCAAGGTCCCTTCCAGCTCTCTTCTATTTAGATTATATTCAAAAAGTGAATCCATTAGAACAGGGGTGTCAAACTCAATTTCACTGAGGGCCGCATCAGCATTGCGGTTGCCCTCAGGGGGCCAGGTGAATGTGGCCAGGGTAGGTGCAGCCTACTGAGTGGGTGTGGATGGAGTGGGTGTGGCCTACTGGGTGGCCGTGGTCAGCTCTACATCGTTTGCGTCAAGCGTGTCTGTGGGGGCCTGGGCAGGAGTGGGACAGATCTGAGGGTCTCTGGCAGAAGGGGGTGGGACCAGGGCAAGTGCCAAGGCATGGTCTACTGGAGAAGCCTCACTGTTCCTCTCAAGCCATGCGGGGGAGCTGGATGGTGGTGTGGGCTGCCCAGAGCCCTGGGCAGCAGAGGTCAAACACCCAGCCTGACCCTCGAGCACCTGCAGCACCAAGCCCAGCCCCACTTCCCCAAGGGGGCACCCAGCTGCACTTATCTCCTCCTCAAGGCTGTTGCTGCTGTGCTTGCTCTCCTTAGCCAGGTTGCTCATGATGGGTATGAAGGCAAGGGAGGGAGGGAGGGCCATTCCCTCTCCATGGGAGGAGACCCGGCTTTGTATCCAAAGCTTCCATAGCAATAGGATGGTAGACCCCCAGGATAGGCCAGGAGGGGATGGTGAAAGGACAGCAGGGCAGGACTAAGGCAGGACTTTCCTCAGACCCTCCCTCTCCTTTCCTTCGTTGCTTCCTAAGTACAGAGTGGTGAGAAAATATTTGAGATGAGGGAGAAAAACAGGCAAGAAACGCAGCTGGGGAGGTGTCACCCTTCATGAGGAATGAAGAAATGCACCATCGCCTGGAAGTGGCCAGCACATAGCCCTCACCTACTTCACATATCTGATTTGGTGGGCACTGGGGGAGGGGATGCCATGAGCAGCATGAGAGTCAACATTACATGTGCAATGCTGCCCAGCCCCCGGCCTGCCCGGTTTCGGCAGGCAGCGAGGCGCTCTCCTCACAGTGCCGAGAGGCTGAGCCAGGCAGCGCGAATCTGAAAAGAAGCGTGATGCCGCCCAGCCCTCAGCCTGTCTGGTCTTGGCAGGCAGCGGGACGCTCTCCTTACAGTGCCGAGAGGTTGAGCCGGGAGGTGTGAAGCTCACCAGCTTTGCACCTTGCTGCCTGTTGAAACTGGGCAGGCTGGGGACTAGGCAGCTTTGCACTTCTCATCAGATTCGCGCCACCTGGCTCAACTCTTGGCGCTGTGAGGAGAGCGCCCCGCTGCCTGCCGAAACAGGGCAGGCTGGGAGCTGGGTGGCCTCATGCTTCTTTTTGGATTTGCGCCGCCCAGCTCAGCCTCTCGGCGCTGTGAGGAGAGCGACCCACTGCCTGCTGAAACCCCTCCCCCAGAGCCCATCAAACTGGATATGTGAAGTAGGTGAGGGCCATTTGCTGGCCATTTCCAGGCGATGATGCATTTCTTCATTCCTCACAAAGAGTGACACCTCCCCAGCATGCACCCAGGGGGCAGGGCCGACGCAGCAGGGGCTGGTTCCTCGCTGTTTCCAGACAGCCTTGTGGAGCTAAGACTGAATACATTTCAGCATAGATGGCCACCACAAAATTGTACATTGGTTCCTGGCCAGCCTGGGCCAGGGCCAAGGCAGCAGGGGCCGTTCCCTCACTGTTTCCAGGATGGCTTCGCGGGCCACATGAAACCACTTCGCGGGCCACATCTGGCCCCTGGGCCTTTTGTTTGACATGTCTGCATTAGAAGATGAGACAGACAATTGGCCAGCAGTCAAATAGCAAAGCACCAGACACAGATAAAATCTCCAGTGAAATGTTTAAAGCTGCAGGAGATGACACAGTAAAAAGCATTAGCACTTCTAAGAAACAAATCAGTGTACTGTAGCCTAGAAATGGAAAAAAGTCAGTTTACAATAGATAATGTATCAATGTATCAAATTAGGCAAATCAAACCATTGTAGTAATTTGCTCAGCTAATAAAAATTTAGATTATGTGTAGAAAATGGAACTTTCATCTCAGTTAAATCAGTTATAAATAAAGGTTAAAAATATGGTTCACCAATATCAATACATTTAAAAACTGTTATTTTACCAGTGACATGTTCAGTATTACATTAGGAAGAAATGTATAAAAATAAAATATGTTTTCATTCATCAGTTTTCTATTATGTCAGTTGTACACAAAAATAATTTTTAAAGTTCAATATTAATAAATAATTACATAACCTTGCATTTGATTATTTTAATTTGTTCTGTTATTTCATTTTATTGAGTGCTGTTTTGGAAAATTTTCAACTATAATGTGGCTTAATTTAAAAAATGGGATTGTTGGACTTGTTCTAAATAGTACATCATGTACAATGGATCCCTTGACAATCAGGATTTCAGAAATAGAATCTGAAAGCATCCCTAACATGCAAGGAAAGATGCAGGGATATAGGTTACTTATTTCTGATTTGAGAATGTAGTGACAAAAATTAACAATATGGTATTTTGGTTACTTGACTGAATGTACCTTAACTCCTTTAAAGGAGATCCATTGAAAGATAAGTTTGATTTTGGCCAGCACACATTTATACCTCACAAAAATGTGCTAATTTTTTAAAAGGTGCTGCTGTAATAAACTCCAGTGAAGAGTGCATATACAGGTAGTCCTTGACTTACAACCACAACTGAGCCCAACATTTCTGTTGTTAAGCAAGACCGTTATCAAGTGAATTCTGCCCAATTTTATGATCCTTACTGCCATCGTTAAGTGAACCACTGCAGTTAAGTTAATAACACGATCATTAAGTGAATCTGGCTTTCCCATTGACTTTGCTTGTCAAAAGATTGCAAAAGCATGAGCCCAGGACACTGCAACTGTGATAAGTACTGTGTTTCCCCAAAAGTAAGGCCTACCCCGAAAATAAGGCTTAGCTTGATTTTTTGGAGTGGGCCTAATATAAGCCCTACCCAAAAAATAAGCCCTACTTTTGGGGCGAGGAACACACTTAAAAATCAAGCTAGGGTGGGGATGGGGGTGTGGAGCTGCCCCATGCACCCCACACCCACTTACCTTGCAATCAGTCCTCTCCTTGCTGGCCCACTTCTTCTGTGGCATCTTCTCCAGCCAGGCCTGCATTTCTCAGTCACAGGCCTTTCCGGAAGGCCTGTGCAGCTGAGAACCGAGCTATGGATTGAATCCATAGCTCAGTTCTGCAAGACCTCTGCAGCTGAGGACCGAGCTATGGATTCAATCTTACTTTAGCTTTCCAGACTTGTAAAGACCATAAATGCGAGGCTTGGTTATAACGTTACTATTTTGTCACCTCATAACTGCAAACGATCACTAATGAGGCAGTTGGTAAACCAGGACTATCTGTTAATAGCAATATACTATGCTGTTTCTACCATGTTTTGCCAAAAGTAAACCCGTCCCCAAAAGTAAGCTCCAGCTGATTTTCGGGGGTGGGCCTAATATAAGCCCTCCCCCCGAAAGTAAGCCCTATTTAAGGGCCTGCATGGACGGCCTCCCGCCGATTCTGTCTGGTTTCATCATAGACACAAGGTAAAGGGGGGATCTGCCAATGCCTCTGTGATGAGGCGAAGCCGATGGGGGGGGGAATCTGACCTACAGTACCGGTATACCGGTTCCTTATTGCTGCCCGGGTTGTTCGGCGGCCTCATGGCAGGGGCATTAGGTGCAACACGTGAGGCGGCAAATGGCCAGTTTCGATGTGATACAGCCATTTGCACCTCACGTATCGCGCCCAATGCTGCTGCGATGAGGCCTGGAGGATCCTCCCCCCTTCTGACCCATATGCCATTATACTGGTTCCTTACCGCCGCCCGGCTTGTTCTGCGGCCTCATGGCAGCATTGGATGCAACATGTGAGGCGGCAAACGGCCAGTTTCAATGTGATGTGGCCATTTGCCACGTCACGCATCGCGCCCAATGCTGCTGCGATGAGGCCTGGAGGATCCTCCCCCCTCACCTGATGGCAGGGGGAGCGCTAGAGACTCAAGGAGGAAGGGTGGTGAAGCAGGCGGGCATCCTGCCATTAGCACCCATGCCGGCTGCCCCTTCTCCGTGGAGTCGGAGAGCTTGGTACAACAACGCCCAGATGTCCTTGCTCCCCCCAGGAATTGCATTTCTTTGCTTGCCTGACTCCCAGCCCCATGCCATTTCTCCTTTGCCATCCGCCGCCGCATGCAGGGAAACAAAAGGATTTTTTGGGAAAAATTCAATCAATCAATTCCAATTTTGTGAGATCTTTTTTTTTTTTTGCGAGAAGTTGGAATTGATTGATTGACCTTTTTTTCCCAAAAAAACCTTTTGTTTCCCTGCACGCGATGGCAGCGAATTGCGAAGGAGAAACGGCATGGTGCTGGGAGTCAAGTAAGCAAAGAAATGCAATTCCTGGGGGGAGCGAGGGCATCTGGGCGTTGTTGTACCAAGCTCTCCGGTTCCACGGAGAAGGGACAGCTGGCATGGGTGCGAATGGCAGGATGCCTGCCCGCTTCACCACCCTCCCTCCCCCAAGCCTCCGTAGCTTCATCTGCTGTTTTGGTGGCTCTGTAGGCAGAGCTGTGAAGTTCTCTTTTCTAACAGAGAAGAGAATGGGCAGGTGAGGGGGAAAACCTGCCCCACTTGTTCCGTGGCCACTTTCAGTTGAGCTGCATTGTGCTCGCCAATGGCCTGCCTACCCACTTCATCACCCTCCCTCCCCAAGCCTATGGCGCTCCACCTGCCAGTTTGGTTGGCCTGGCAGCCCCCATCTCAGCATCCTGCCTGCCACCCAACACGGCTGCCCCGGGGCTGCAGGGGCTGGCCTGGCATAGGAAGGGCATGCGCTCTGCCCTCCCACCCGCCCCGGTACCGTACCTGGTCCTCCACCATGCTCTCATCGCCGCATTGCTTCTCCACCCCATGCAAAGGCCCCACCCCACCCCCACGTGCTCGCGGCCTACTGCCGTAGTAGTGGCAAAAAGTAAGCCCTCCCCGAAAGTAAATCCTAGTGCTTACTTCAGAGCCCAAAAGAAAGTAAGACTGGGTCTTACTTTTGGGGAAACACGATAGATATTTGGTTTTTCTTTGGTGTTATGGGCTACCAAATGAAATAAGGACAATAAAGAATGCATTATAGCTTTGGATTCCAAATTTCCAGAAGTTCAAAAAGATTGCAATTAAACTGCTAAGGCTTCTAACAAAGTTCCATCCACTTTTTATAAATCTTTCACATATTTTCAACATTTTGTACATGCATATTTCAACTATTATAATAAAAAATATGCAATTCAACACTTGCTAGTAATTGCTATTTTAGAACATTATTTTTGATAGCTAATTTCGTTCCTATGAAATTAGAGATTTTTTTAAAATATACATTCTGGCCAAACGTTTTAAAACTTGTTGCCTAATTTACAATAAATACCAAAGTATGCTAGAAAATGTAAAATGAAGTTCAGTTCTAATACTTTATTTAGTATTCCACTATTACCCACTGGTAAAGTATCCAGACTGCCCATTATGTGGTTTCCATGCAGACACTACACACTTTCCATTACAGGAAAGAAAAGTTAGCATGTCCAGAAACTGACATCTTAGACCTATGTGAGTTACAATGGGGAGTTCAGTGTTAAGCACTCTAAATATCATAATGCCTAAATAAGGCTAGGATGTAAGTAGATTTTAATGAACTGTAAGAATTCTAAGATAATAGTTCATAAGCTCATATTTTGCAGTGATTTTTCCTCCTTTAATAACCAAATCAATCATCAAAGTTGTATTGAGAGTTATGTATATCAAATTGAACCTCAGGTAAATATAAAAATCCAGCCACGTTTTGCCACTTTATTATGATAGGATGTTTTTTGCATCTAAGATACTTTAGGCTTTTTGTTCTCTATGATACATAGCAAAATGTGCTCAGAACTGTGGGAAATTTGAAAACACATTCATGACATAACAATTCACTTTAATTTAATGGTCCATTATTGAAATATAGAGGAAATATATGAAGATCTATTGAACATGACCATCCCAAACTTTTTATTCTGCCATGAAGTTCCTTAGTTGTATGTTGTTGCATATTAGTACCCGATGTTCTCCAGTATGGCCATGCTGGCTGGAATTGAGAAAAATTACAATTCAGAACTGTTATAGAATATCAGATTAATGAATTATTTATAGCAATATATAATAAAAATACTGAAAATCTTAAATTTATTTCCATTAAGTAATCTTGCATAGAGTGAATATTCTATTTGTCATGTGCAGTTTACAATTAAATATATGTAAAACATGATTGTCAAATCTAAAATATAAGACATAAAAACAAAGGCACATATAGATTGTCAATTATCACATATTTCTTTGAAACAAAGTAACTTGTGAGCTTTGTAAACAATGTAGTCTTACACTTTTAAAGTGAAGACAGTGCTGACTTAATTATTCCTTCATTCACAGTTTAGTAAAATTGAGATTAGCGATGACAATATATTTTGCCATTCCTAAAACATAAATGCCTTCATATTTATGGTTCTTTTCAGCAACTGAATGAATAATAAACCTGAATACAAATATATCTCTAATTCACTGCAGTAATGTGTACTAATTCAACTTCAAAAATTCCTACTAAGAAAAGTTTTATAAAGAATAATTCAAGATAAAACCATAAAAATCTGGTACAAAATATAATAACCAATCCCCCCCATCCACTGTTAACATCACTATGCAAATCCTAGCCTTTTTGAACTTGTAGCCTAATGTCAGATGCAACTATGTTAGACAGGGGTCCCCAACCCCTGGGCTGTGGCCTACTACTGATCATGGCCTATTCGAAACTGGGCTGTGCGAAGCAGCACTCATACAAGTGGCAGACAAGCGCAGGCAAAACTGCACTTGTGCAAGCGGTAGGCCCTTGCACTCAAGCACAAAGCTCCATTTGCATGAATGGAGCCTTGCGCATGAGCATTCTCTGCTCATGCAAGTGGAGCTTCACATGTAAGCACAAGCGCCCTCTGCTCAATTGCCCTCCGCTTGTGCACGAAGCTCCATTTGCACGAGTGGAAGGCCTGAATGCCTGTCGCTCACACCAATGGAACTGTGCCCATGTGTGTGTGCCTGCCACTCATACTTCCCCTTCTGCACCAGGCTACCAAGGTGGAAAGGTTGGGGACTGCTCATGTATGATACATGTGTGGTTTCATAAGTCATGTTCTATCATTATTCCCAACCCTCAACTTGTAGTTGCCTAAGATGATCACTATCTTCATTTTGTTCTCAATGGAAGATAATGCAGACTTCAAATAACAGCATATTAGAGCATACCATTTCTTTAGAAATGACCTTCGAGCATCAAATATTCTCCTACAATGGTCTGTTCAATATGAAAGTCTGGAGAGCAGAGCTTGCAATAATCACCTTTCCTTAGTTCTTCTGATACTAAGGTCCCTTATACTTTTTGTGAGTTGTTTTATGAACACTTTGTATATTCTTCCACAGTATGTATGTTGTGTCTTTTGTAATTCCTGTTCAAGAGGTAGAAGCAATGCATGTAGAAGGTCGTCTTCAAATGAATACTGGAAAAGTATTAGAAACATTGTATTGATAAGCCAGATTTGCCAATGCCATTCCAACAATGCCAGGTTTTCTGATGTAGTTCTGAAACTACTGTTATACTGCGTTTTATAAATATGTTTTTCTAAGTAAAATAATCTAGGTCCAGTAAAAAACCTGCCCCTATTTTTAATATTCTTAATCCTCATCAGGCAAGGCAGCAATATCATCTAATAATTCATAATGTCCTGTTACTATCATTTTAAATGAAATTTAAAAACATGTACAAACCACAAATATTCACCCAAGATACATAAAAATCATACCAGCACTTAAATTAATGCATTAATTTTTGTAGAGCATATTGTTCTGATAAAGTGATTTTAGTCTGAAATATATATAACTTCCCCCAGGGTATTCAAGTGATATATTAATATATAATATATTGAGTAGAAATAGCATAGAAATAGCAATCTATAGAATCATTAAAGAAAGGGTACTTTCATTAAACTGAATTATAAACACACACAGACAGTATATAATGCAAACCTGAAGTAAAGGGTTTTATACTCTTCAGTTACAGGTTTGTTTAATATGTTATAAATGAAGTAATATATGCAAACACATAATTACAAATAAAATAACTGCTAATTTGCTGGAATTGTTCTGCATAACTTATGTTTATGCAATTGTTTTGCATAAACAAAATCTGATCATAAATAAAGCCAACAGTTTTCTTCTCTTAATTGGTATTACTCAAGGGAATTTAGAAATTATATTTTTATGAGACCACATTTTCTTTTGGTGTAATGGATTCTAAGGCCCCCAATAGTACTTTTTTCATTTTTATACCTATATGGTAACATGCCACAAAGCACCATTAAAATATACTATTGATTTTTGAAGATTATATATAAGATAGGATGAACATTAAAATAAGCAATATTGCTGCATTTATAGCTCTTCAGTGAATATACTGAAAGACTGATAGTTTATTAGAAATCTTATTTTGCAGAACTGGAAAACTGAATAGTTATGCTAAGCATCTATAACAGGGGTCTTCAAACTTTGCCCTTTTATGACTTGTGGACTTCAACTCCCAGAATTCCTCAGCCAGCATGCCTGGCTGAGGAATTCTGGGAATTGAAGTCCACAAGTCATAAAAGGGCAAAGTTTGAAGACCCCTGATCTATAATATTAAAAAGGTACAAAATAAAATAAGAAAATTAGAAGCAACATATTGCATGGAATTTCTTAAGCATAGTATTGGGCTCCTGAGTCAAAATAATCTATCTCACCAGGTCTTGATGAATTTAAAATTAAAAAGCTTAATACTATCAAGTTTTTCAGTGTCTCACTGAAATCAATATTGTGATTATGTCACTTTGGCCCTTCTGTATAGGCCAAAGCTTTACTTCTTTCAAAGTCTATTTTATTCTTGAATATTTCAGAACAGATTCTGGAATGCGCACTTTCAATGTCTTTATTTATTTTTAAAAATAAAATAAATAAAAATTATTGTATAACTGATGGTAATAGATTTATTGGAAGGCTTGAGGTAGACTTCTCAGAATTATTTTTAATTTTAAAAGTTCAGATTAAAATGTTTACTTACATTTTTAATTGCATCATAAACAGCACGAAATGTTGGCTGCTTATCATCATGGTAAACTCCTCTATTTCCATGAAGAATGAATATTCCTTCCTTTTCTGCCTCCTGGCAATTGCTCCCATAAATACAATGGTCGGGCCGATAGTTCCATTGGCAAGGAAAAACAAAAAGGCTTTCTATAGTGAACAACAAAAAATCCTCCATTATAATGTTTCGAGGCAGACTGTTCATTGAAGGACTTAGGCCAGTGATGGCAAACTTTTTAAAGACCGAGTGCCCAAAAACTGGCCCCGCCCCTGCTCCACCCCCTCCCCCGCCCCCACCCTGCCTGCCCGCAGGGCCACTCACCGCCTCCAGGGCCCGCCGCAGATCGCCATGGCAGCCCAGCAGCGCCATGGCAGCCACGCCCTCTGCCGTGCCCTGCAGCATCAACTGTGCATGATCGGGCGTGAGGGCAGAGTCTTGTCTACGCTGCCTGGCTGCCATGTCCTTGGCTGTGCTGCTCCACGTGGGCCACACTCGGGGGCGACTCTCCTCAGGGGGGCTGCTGGTGAGGAGGGGGTCGCGGGGGGAGGCAAGGTTCTGAGTGCCGCCTCTGGCACCTGTGCCATAGGTTCACTACCACTGACTTAGACTATAAAGTCCAAGCCCTTATTCAATGGAAAAATCAAAATTAAAGTATGTCTAACAGATTGCTGTCCAGACTATACCTGAATACATACAACAAAGTGAAACTTACACCCTCATTTGATAACTGGTTCAACTGTTGAAATGTGTTACCATTACAAAAAATTCCCTAACACTGAACTGAAATGTCTTCCTCCAACTTAATACCATTATTCTGTGTCTGGCACTATAGGATATTAAAGAAAACGTAATGGGCTTGAAGAGAGCTTTATTTCCTTGTGTCAGCCATTTTCTTTTAAAGCAAAAAACACCCTGCCTCCTTGAGGTTTTTATAGGACTTAACTGTCTAATCCCCTAACCATTCTTCTTGCTCTTTTTACTTGTCTGTTTGTCTAAACTCAACACAGTAACAAGGTGAGGTGTATCAGAACTATTCCCAATTATTTGGATTTGAAAAGTATAATCCCAATTATACTTTTATTAATGTAGTGGCCTGCCTTCCCCTAACAATGCAGTTACCCAATCACTGTTACAACTTTTATAAAAGTTTAAAATATGGGCCTTGTGGACAATCAAAATTCAACTGATACGGTAGTTTAGTCAAACCAATACAGTGGTACCTCAGTCCTCATCATTAATTTGTTCTGGAAGATGCGCCAAATACTAAAACTGATGGGTACTGAGAAAATCATGTGACTTACTATGTGACCTGCTATTTCGGCCAGAAGAAATAGCGAGTTATGAGGCAGCCAACACAAGCAAGTTCTTCCTTGCATGTCAACTATCAGGAGAAAGACGAGCACCAGGACAAGATTTCTGCTTCAAAATGCGTTGAATACCGAATTTGACAAGTTTTGAAGCAGTCAAGTGCCGAGGTATGACTGTATATGATTAGCATGGGAGCACTTTAAAACAGAGTACATTTGTATAACACAAATAGCAATATCATTTTAAGATTCAGAATTAAAATTGCATTTTTAAAAGTAACTTACCAGGATTATGAAAAAACATAATGTTCAAAAGATCCTGATCTCCCCATGTTATATTCAACTTGTATTTTTTCAGCAGCGGCATGAGAATATCTTCCCAACGTAATTGTACTGATGTCATATCATTCTTCAAAATCAAAATACCAGAATTAGAAGTAAGAGGATGTAGATCCTACTTATGATAAAATATATGCTTCTTTAATCTTTATCATACAATGCCTCATTTTTACATAGTATTATGTCATGGTAATAAGTCTTTCTGAATTAAATAGGCAATGTTTTTTAATTATTAAATATTTATTAAAAAAAATAAAACCCAAAAGCATATTCAGTTTAGATTCTACCAGATTAAACTACAAACTTCTACAAAAACAAGAAATATACACAAGGCTCAATATAAAGTACTTTCCAAAAATGAGTAAGAAAGTATATGCAAAAACAGAGATTTATGTATTTTAGTGTTGTCTAACAATGCACAAAACATTACTAAACAAAATAATGTTCAGCTAACCTAAAATACCTAAATTTGAAAATAGCACACATGAGTCTAAAGAATAGTTTCAATTTTCAAATACAAGGTTAAAACCTGGCTTTTCCTATTGCTTTTTCTTTCTTTAATAAAATCTACCCTTTCCAATTTTTAATTTTAGAATTTTACAAATTACATATGGAATCCAAAAGCATGCTAGAAGGCACCTGAAAGTCATATTTTCAGTTCAAACATTCTAAAATTAAAAATTGGAAAGGGTAGTAGATGTTGTATTTCTGCACCGATTTGGAGTTTATATAAAAAGTAAAAAAAACTAGACTACACTTTTTTACATTGGAATGAATTATTTCATGAGTTTATCACTTATGAACATTGTCCTTACAGAGGACATTTTGGACAGATTGTGAGAATGAAACAAATGTCTTAAAAAGACTGTACATAAACATAATCTTAAATGCAGTGTGTTTATAATCATTCTATAGCTTTAGGTCAATAGTCTATTGGCACCACCTTCTGGTTAGATTGCATCCATACTCATAGTACAAATTACTGAGTGAGTTTAACATGAAGTTTCAAGATTTATTTATTTATTTATTTATTTATTTATTTATTTAATTTGTATCCCGCCCTTCTCCTTACGGACTCAGGGCGGCTGACAGCCTTATAAAACAGATACAACAATAAAAATACCCAGTTTAAAACCTAATTAAAAAGAAATATTTACTGTGGCCTATGTCAATTAAAATTACTCTTAAAACCCCACTAAAAATTCCCCTAGGCCAATCCCGCTTGTNAGAGCCATGTCTTTAGGGCGCGGCGGAAGGAGGGGAGATCCGGGATCACCCGGATCTCTGGGGGTAGTTCGTTCCAGAGGGTGGGAGCTCCCACCGAGAAGGCCCTCCCCCTGGAGGTCGCCAGCCGGCACTGTCTGGCTGACGGCACCCTGAGGAGACCCACTCTGTGGGAGCGTACCGGCCGATGGGAGGTAATCTGAGTAGGTAGGAAGCAGAAGAAAAATGAAAAAATAAATGACAAAAAGTATTTCATTAAAAAAAACATTAATTGAGAATCAAGGGTATATGATGTTTATATAGGATTAATTAGAATCCATTGTGATAATACTAAAAAACATGCTGTTTTAATTTACAGAACAGTACCTAAAATGAAAAAGAACCAAAGCACCCTACCTTGAAATATTTTCTTCTAATGCGGGTCATGTTCATTAACATTACTCCAGAATTGATTCCAGTTTTTCCATAATATGGGTGCCTAGCAAAGCGATTATACCACCCAATACGAGGTTCTTCATGCTCTGGTGCCATAGCAGCAATCTGAGTAGAGTTGAATTTTTTCAGGAAAGACCAGATATCATCAACAGGTCTTAAGAGCAAGATGTCTGTGTCAACATACAGTAGAGAATCCACATTACTGAGGATTAACTGTAAAAGAAAAAAATATGAAACAAAATTAACATCAAACTGTGACATTTTATTCAATAGCTATTGTAAAGGATTTATTTATGATTATTGAACTACAAAAGTAGGCATTTAAACATCTCTTTTTTAAATTATCTATTTTTTATTCTGATGAACTGAAGAATAAAAGCACATTAACTATGAGATGATTCCCTACAGGCTGAATTTAATTTTTTAAAATAAGCTGTTACATTAGCATTCAATTTATTTTTGAAGTGTTTTCCTGCTTTTAATACTGGAAGCTGTTAGAGCACACTTATAAAAAAGTTGCTTAATCTTTTTCATTCAATATAAGGCTCAAAAAAGCCTAAACTGTGTTTATCTGAATGTTCCAATAAAAAAGAATAAAAATTATAGTCCTAGGCATGAATTCTAGGTTGATAAGACATGGCAAAATAGGACTGTCTCCAAGGTAGTATCTATATAGGAAGAAGCCCAAAAGAATAGACTAAGGTGGGCTAAGGCCGCTGAAGTTGATGAAGTATATTAAAAACAATAAATTCTTCACAAAAGATAGAAGGGAAAAAAAACAAATTAGCTGCTAAGTGAAGATGGCAAAATAACAACAATAATAATAATAAACTGTAAAGAGGAGGATGAACTGACAGAAATATAGATCAGGGAATATACATTTACTGTAAATGAGCTTAATTTCAAAAAGCCAGAAGAATTGCATGAGATGGTATTAAAGGAACTTGCTAATTATCTAGCTGAACTTTTACAAATTATGTTTGAGAAAGCCTGCGAACTAATTGCCAGTGGGCAAAGGTTGCTCCCATATTCAAATAGGATGAAAAAAATGCAAGAACCACAGAATTTTCAGTGTTATAGTGATATCTGAGAACATTCTAGAATAGTTCATAAACTGTATTTTTACGTCTGTCTATCCATTTTATTGGATTTAAACCCATTCCAATCATTAACTGACTTTGAGCAGCTTACAATACTATCTAAATAAACAGGATTAAAACAACAAAGAAATTTTGTCAGGACTCACTTCAACTAATCACCCAAGAAAGCAGAACTCTTGAAACAGGTATGTCTCAAAAGGAACTTTTATTAGGGAGTAGTGATAGCAGGGAATGTAAGGCAAGATCTGAAGAAAAGCCCATGTGAAATGATATAATTAAAGCAAGCAATATGCCCCCTCCCACCAAAGTCATAATGTCCGTTTGAACTCCAGCCAATCCACAGGTGGCTTGATGGCCGGCTGACTGGTACGGTAGGCTCGCATCTCAAGGTCTTCTCCAGCTTTCGTTTCCTTGCAACTGTCTCCTAGATCAGGGCTTTTCAACCTTTTCACCCATTGTACCACTTTTAGGATATGGCAACATCCGAGTACCACCAGTCGCCTAGCAAGGTGTCAAAAACTTGATGATCCCTACCCCAAAAAAGGAAAAAAGTGATAAAGTACAGGTAGTCCTCGATTTACAACAGTCCACTTAGTGACTGTTCGAAGTTACAATGGCACTGAAAAAAGTGCCCCCCCCCAAGCACAGCCGAGCAAGGCACATGCCTGCCCACCCGGCCGCACTCTTCCTCCTGTCCGAGGTTTTCATTGTTGTGAGCATTTCTGTTGAGGATTGGCAGTGGGGGTGGGGTGGGGGAGTGTTTGGTTTTTATTCCCCCCGTCTGCTGGGTAGTTGCAGCAGGTTTTGGTCACTTCACATGACCCTGGGACACTGTGACCGTCATAAATATGAATCAGTTGCCAAGCATCTGAATGTAAATCACAAGACCCTGAAGATGCCGCAACATTCCAGCTGATCGGCGCTTCTTCTGGGCTCAGCAGAAGCGCCAGGATCAGTGCTGCTTTCCAGCTGATCGGCGCTTCTTCTGGGCTCAGCAGAAGCACCAGGATCAGTGCCGAGCTCCAGCTGGAGCCTGGCGCTGATCCTGGCGCTTCCGCTGAGCCCTGACAGCCCTGCAGCTCCAGTCATCTCTCGCTCAGGCTTGTGCGGTGCTGCCACTGGTTCAGTTCATTCCCCTCCCCAGCTACCACTTTTCTAGGATGGTCGCATACCACCTGCCAGGTGCCAATGTACCACAGGTGGTACCCGTACCACTGGTTGAAAAGCCCTGTCCTAGATAAGGATAACATTCCATACTCAGAGGGAGGAGGCCAGACAAAGAAAGAGGAAAGTGAAAGTTACCAACATATTCCCCCCATGCACCCCCTCCTCCAATAGAATGGCAGGCCCCAAAAGAATAGAAGACAAAAGAGAATAGGTGAGGGGTTTGGGGGTCTGACAGAAATAACCAAACAAATCAATGTTATATTGTACATTAAAACATTTTATGCTCATGAAGCCCTGATTCATTTTATATTCTGATACAGGATGAATCTTCATTCATTTTATCCTCCCCCCCAGGCTTAATAAAATAACTAGTTTTGATTGCTTACTGTTTTAAATGAAATGCACTATAATAGTCCAAATGTAAATGCCCATGAAAAGGACTTTTCACTCAAGAAAAGGTAATTGCTGCATCAGATGAAACTATGAAAAGTCCTTGTGACCACAACTGTCACTTGCTCTTTTAACAGGAGCTGTGAATTTAGGAAAACCTTATTATGAATCTGTTCAGTACAGGGATCAGAACTCCATTCAGAACCAGAGATGAAATATCCCTTTAACCAGATAACTTCGAAACACCAGGCCACTCTGTATTTATTCTTCTCCATCCTGGTCCTTACAGCCTCTAAGCAGTGCAACTGCAGAACTGTATCACATGTACATCCCAAGGATACAGCACACCCAGATATTATCAAAGTAAAAAGGCTGATCTGTTAGATAATTTTAATTTCTCTATTGGTGAAAAAATAAATCAGAAGCTCTCACAGTTGACTGCATTTAGCTGATTCAAATAACGTCTTTATATTCATATCTGTAGAGGTGAGAGACAGATAAAGGTGGTGATCGGAAAACTGTCCCTTCTGACGTGTGCCCCTCCTCTCTGCATCTATCTCCCGCTCTCAACCGCATCTATCTCCCGCTCTCAACCGCCCTGAGTCCTACGGGAGAAGGGCGGTATACAAATTAAATTAACCAATTAACCATTAACCATAGCGATGTGAAAGTGCGTAGCTCTGTGTGACCTTGCTTGTCTGATAACAGCTCGCACCAACAATGCCCACTTTTCCCTCTTTCTGGCCTCTTGCTTTCTATCCTTAAGCATTGGTAAGGAGATTAACCAATGAAGTGCTCTTGCTGGGCTGTTGCTTGTAATACTGTATATAAAGAATAAACTGCTGCGTGTCAGCAGCCATTATTTGCACCCTGCAATGACTGAGCACTGATTACTACACATATCAAAATATTTACAATACCATACATTCTTCTTAGCAACATAGCACAATGAAGACTTCTTACAGAGAGATGCAGAGACAGAACTGAGACTGGAAAATCCAGCTCCTAACTCAATACCTTTTTGCACAGACTCAGTAGCACTTTCTTCACATTGGCTGACTGAGTTACCACATGACTCTTCCTGTTCATGAATATTCCAACATGATCAGTAAGCACATTGTACACAATGCAGTAATTACTAAAAGGCAACACAGATGTATCAAGCAGTCATAACGGATTCTACTCCACCCCACCTTTTTAAAACTTGTACAGGTAGTTCTCAACTTACAGTCATTCTTTTAGTGATTATTCAAAGTTACAACGGCACTAAAACAAGTTATGACTGTTTTCACACTTATAACCATTGCAGTATCCCCATGGTCATGTGAGCAAAATTCAAAAATTGGCAATTGGTTCATATTTATGACAGTTGCAGTGTCTTGGGGTCATGTGGTCACCTTTTTTTACCTTCTGACAAACAAAGTCAATGAGGGAGCCAGATTCTCTTAACAATCATGTTACTAATTTAACAACTGCAGTGATTCACTTAACAACTGTGGCACAAAAGGTCATAAAATGGGGCAAAATTCACCTAACAACTGTCTTGCTTAGCAAAAGAAATTTTGGGTTCAACTGTGGTCATAGGTTAAGGACTACCTATAACCTCCTTAAATTGTGGCAAAGCTGTTGTTTTTAGCAAAATATCTGATAGAAATCCCATATTATTCTGTATAGCAATTAGGAAGTCAGTCTAAAATTAAAGAAATTCACATTATTTAGCATTAAACACAGAAAACATGGGGAAGATATGGTAGCACTCTCCATTTGGAAGGACGCAGACAAAAATGGGCAAGATTGTTTGAGAGAGTGTGAATATTATACAGAAAAAATGAGTTGTGGGAAGGCATGTTGCAACTGAATGTTAGAAAAACCTTCCTAACATTCAGAGCAGTATGATAGTGAAGCTAATTACCAAGAGAAATGGTGAGTTCCGTTTCATTAGATGTGCTTATGTACAGAATGCAAAATATCTACTCAGAATACTTTAATTTGAATTTCTATATTGGGCAAAATTTTGGACTGAAAATCTAAATTGCTCTTCCCAACTCTATGATTTATTTTGTTTAACGTAAGCTTTGTGCTGGTGATTCCTTCAAATTTCTGTTGGTTGGTGAGTAAAGTTGGTTTTCCTTGGCTTATTAGAATCTTTAATTTTTTCATCAATTTATTCATGAGAGAGGAAACTGCAAGACGGTACATCCCTACCAATCAGAATTCCAGTAATACTTCCAAGCCAAAGCAATCATCATTAGTGTGGAGTCACTGGAACATAATACTGAAACAGGAATCTCAACCTACAAGGAATCTCAGCCTACAAGGAATCTCAACCTACCTCTTCATATTCAATCTGATTATACTTCAACTTGGTAGTGCTGCTTACTTTTGAAAGGGCAGAGCTAGTTCTCCACATTATTTCATTGTCATAATATGTCAAATAAATAACTGAAGAGGTTAGGTTTTATGTTCATTCAAAGAGCAATAGCTTACCAAATAACTCACTTTTTTCTGGAAGCATATTTATTTATTACATTTATATGCTGCCCATCTCACTCTGAAAAATGACTCAGGGCAGTTCTTTAAATGTATAGATTTAATAAAATAACTTATTTTTCACTTATGACTAGAATTATTAATTTTGCTTAACAACTACCATTGCTACTTACTGGTAGGAAAAGTCTTTGAGAAGCACAGGGCTTGAATAATTTCTTCCATTCTGCTGCATTCTCATTTGGAAATGAGATGGGGTAGAGAGTATAATTAAATTTTTCATTATGTGCCAAATTATCAAGCTGAAAAAAACAACATATTTTAGTATTTTTGTATCAAAAGCAAGATTAACCAATTTCTAACAACTCTATTTCTCATTTTGGTTATTAAACAGTATGTTTTCAAGCCTATAAAATTAAATTAAGATTTGTGAAAGAATAGATAATACTAACAATTTCTTCCCTATTTTATTGGATTTATATGCTACCTTTCTAAAACAAATGGTACTCATTATATTTTACAAAGAGGGTGAAAATATCTTGGATCAGTCACTACTTGCAATTCATGAAAAACAGAGAAACAAATCAACATAAAATGTATCTTAAATGCAAATAACTTGTGTTTTAGAAAACGGTGTTTTAAAAAACTCTTTATGCAAATAATTGGGAATACCAAATAACCAAACTCACAGCTTATCACAAATGCATTTTCTATCAAAAGCACCTTGCCTGTTTTTCAATTTCATACAAGACAGCTAGTATTTGTATATTTAAGGTAAAAAAAATGTATGGTTCAGCCGGATACTAATGTTGCCAAACTCAGGTTATATCAGAGGATAATTGAGACACATTCAATTCATAGGATAAAGATCTCTTCATATTTAAGGCAAGTCCAGAAATCACAATCTCCTGGTTTCTAGACCAGCATCTTAACCACTACACCAAACTGGCTCTGAGTTTTATATAAATTTAAGAGGCTATGTGTTTCTTATAAGACTACACTTCTATCATGGTGCAAATGTTAAAATGTTATGAATATTTTATAGATAAAGGTAGTCCTTGACATGACCACAATTGAACACCATAATTTCTGTTGCTAAGAATAGAATAGAATAGAATGGAATGGAATGGGATGGGATGGGATGGGATGGGATAGAATAGAATAGAATAGAATAGAATAGAATAGAATAGAATAGAATAGAATAGAATAGAATAGAACAGAATAGAGCTGGAAGAGACTTTGGAGGTCTTCTAGTGCAGCCCCCCGCTCAAGCAGGAGAATCTATACCAGGGGTAGGCAACCCAAAACAGTCAAAGAGCCACTTGGACCCGTTTCCCACTGAAAACAAAACACTGGGAGCCGTAAAACCCTTTTGATATATATCATTTATATATTTTTTAAAAATTTGGATTGCTAACAAAGAATTGAGGGAGAATGGAATAGCTATTTTGAGCTTTTTAGCTCTCATTTGGGCTGACAGGGTGCATCAAAAAACACTTATTTGATATTGATAAGGGCGTTCAGTTGCTGTTTTCTTAAGAGAACTAGTGGATTTAGCAGGTCGTCTCTTTATTTTTCCAGTTTGATGCAGTTGTCCCAAAGTATTTATCTTCTCTTTCATCTGCTTTTCTAAAAATAGAAGTTTAAGGAAGACCAAATATTCTTTTCAGGAAAGGAACAAGAGATAATAGTCAAAGGAGGGGCACAAAAGGTGACAAACATAAACAACTCATAGACTCAGAAGACAGTATCGTAAACCAACAAAGTGGAAGAGATATTTTAAGACATATCTACTAAGAAATCAACTTCAGTATCAAACTCGAAGCATACTTGGATAATTGCTTTTAACATATAAAGAATTTGTTCCTGTACTTCCTCTGTGGGAGAAATTCATTCCTGTTCTTCTTCCATTGTCGTGTATTAAACTAAACAAAAAGCTTACAATCAGAAAGTCCACCAAGTAAAAAGCTGAGCTGAGTTTCTTGCAGATGGTGCTTCAAGGTTGCTTTATATCTTATCTAAATTAAAGCTATCAACAAGTCTCTCTTAAAGAATAGCAGGTTACAGTCTCAAATTTAGCCAGCAAACTCAAGTTAGTTAGATCTTTTCAGTTTTCTTTTCTCCCTCTATTTTAAGGGGGAGAGAAAGAACCCAAATCTTCGATAATAGTTAAGAGTAAAAATCAGAGAAGAAGAAAAATAGAGAGTAGAAAGTTACAAGTCTTATAATCCACCAGTTTTAAAAAATAGAATTCCAATTAGGATCCCAGTATTTTTCCAACGTTTTAGACTCCCAAGTGGTTGATAGCTGCTGTTTCTGGAGGGAGGGCTAAAATCCCCCTTCCCTCACCACAGGGGGGAAAGTACTTTAGCAGCTTATGCAGGTAATTAAGTAATTAGGATGTAAGAGAGGTAGATCTCACCCAATCCATTCCACGCTGCTTTGAAGTTGCCAGATGTTAATGTGACTTCGGCTGTTAGCAGCCTAGGGACGAGCCATATTTCTATGGCCGGTCCTTTTGTCCACCGGTTTGGAGAGATTGCCAGGTCTAACAGAAGCGTTGCTGCTCTCCTGCGATCCAGCAAAACCCCCTCCTTGCTGATCGCCTCTTCAGAGCGATTTTCGGCCCTTTTCAGGGCCCCCTAGCGATGCAAAACTGAACGGGGGAGAGAGATCTCCCAGCCGTCCATGGCGGCTGCGTGACGAAACCGGAAGCCCAGGTCCCTCCACCCCCGGGCGTGCGCACGCTCCATCCTGCCTTCCCCCCTCCCTGATCCACTGCATTAGCGGATCTTTGGATAGCACTCCCCACTTATTAGGAAGACAACTACCGTTGGACCAACAGCAGATTGACCCCAACATACAGCTCCCGCAGGACTCACCGCGACCCGTTGACTAGGACTAGGGCGATTGAAGAGTAGATGGGATATGATGGAATTGGAGGAACATGGTGAAGATGGGCCACCCCCTCCCCTCAAGGGGATCGTCAGGCATGCGATGGTGACTCGGTCACGGTTAAATGAAAGAAGACACCCCTCTCCGGTGCACTCAGCACGAGGTCAGGCCACTAAACAACAGTTACGATCAAGGCAGAGGAGCCCTGAGAAGGGCGACGACCAGGAGTTGAGTGTAAAGGAAGGTGATGCCCGACGACAACGGACCGAACAATGGAGCGCTCCCAATGGGATGGCAGCGAAGAACGCTTTGAGCATATGTGGGAGGAGGGTGATCGGAACGGACAGCAGATGCCTTGGTATGGTGCACGGGAGGGAAGATGGAAAGGTGAACAACATGGGGGGGGAGAAGAATCTGTAGTGCACCTGCAAGGGACAAATGGACAGGACCGAAGTGAACTCGTGATTCAGGGGGATACTGGAGTTAATCCAGATACCCCCCACCCCCTAGGTGTAACCGTATGCAGGGTGATGAAGGAGTTACACACAGGGGAGGGGGGAAGACCTTGATCCTGAATCCACTTAATTCCGAAGCTGCCGATCGAGTGATGTGTGAGGGAATGTGAGTTAGTAATAAAAGAATGTGTATTAAAGGAGGTAAGCTTGAGTTATACTCTGAACAGCTGGGGCCAATGACGCGCTCTAATAGCCGGAAGCAGACGCTTGATAACGGTATATAAGTCCCCCCCCCCCTTTTTACTTGCCTTTTAACCCTGACGATGTCATATGTATTTTGACAAAAGCTAGGTTGATTAAATTTTATTTAAGTATTCTCTTGGTGATCATTGTTTTAACAAATGGATATTCCCAAGAGTCGTATTTTTACTTGTATTCTTAATAATTAGAGCAGTGTTGCTCATGGCAAGGCGCTGGGAAAGGACTGCATGCCGTATCTCAGCCTGCTATTGCAAGCTAACTTTCCTTCATACCTGTATACGTGAAGAACTCCCACCTAAATCTTTGAGAAGACCAGCCGTGAATTCCACTGAGTGCCAACAAGCGGTACGACAATTCCAGCGTCGTATGGTACGGGCACTCGTCAATGATCAACACAGACGAGTGGGGGTTTTGAAGACGGGGGCTTACCACCTGCGCGAGCAGTGTAATAGGGACCTATCGGAACAACATTTTCAAATGCTTACTCATCACATCCGGTTGATGGCGGAGAGAACTAGCCGACAAATTACTGCACGGCTTCAGTGCAAGATAGACACCTTACGAGGCCAAAAAGGTAATGAGGGAATGGGTAATCTGGTCCATAACTTATCTTCAAAGAACCTTACTCGCTCCCAACTCGCCCTGCTGCAGCGCGATGTAGGACACAACCTTGCCGATGCCAACTCTTTGGATTTTATCGCTGCGTTGGAGCCCGCCATGCACCACGGGGGTATGGGGGAGGACTCTGTTAATCTGGTTAGGCAACAAGTCACTGGGCTACTTATGCACCATAGGCACTATCAGGCATTAATCAGAAATGAGATAGAGGCCCTGGGGCAACTTAAAAGGGATAGTACCATTGTGATACTCCCTGCTGATAAAGGGAGAGCCACAGTGGTGTTGGACAAAGTGCATTATGTAGCCAAAGCACTGCAATTATTAAACGACAGAACAGCCTACAGAATTATTAAAAAAGATCCCATGGTGGCCCTAAAGAACAAAATCAACAAACTACTTGGTAGCTTTAAAAGAGCAAAAAAACTCGATGATGACACCCTGAGAAGAATACGGCCCAATGATTCGGCACTTCCGAGGTTTTATGGGCTGCCAAAGATCCATAAGGAGGGTGTTCCACTTCACCCCATTGTCTCATTTAGAGACACCCCCATTTCGGGGCTGGCGAAGTGGCTTAGTGATCGCATCGCCTATTTGATGAATGGCAGCCCCACCACGGTCAGATCTGCAGAAGAATTCTTGGAGAAGATCAGGACCCTTAGGGTGGAGGAGGATGAGGTGATGGTCTCTTTTGACGTCACCTCACTCTTCACCTCCATCCCCCAAGATCTAGCGTTAAAGTCCTGAAAGATCAGCTAGAAAGACAAGGAAGAGCTAGCCACCAGGATTCCCTGCAAACCAAAGATCTAGTACAACTCCTAGAGTTGTGCCTGACAACCTATTTTACTTTTCAGGGTGTCATATACGAGCAAGTAAAGGGCACACCTATGGGCTCCCCAATATCTAGCGTGGTAGCAGAGGCGGTTCTCCAACAACTAGAACAGGAGGCCATGACCCTCTACCAGCCCAAATTTTGGGCACGGTATGTTGATGACACCTTTGTGGTCATCAAACGGTGCCATCAGGCCAGTTTTATGGGGGTGTTGAATTCAATATACCCGGACATTAAGTTCACAGTGGAGGAGGAGATCCAGGGCTTGATAGCCTTTCTGGATGTTTTACTCCAGCGCTCAACGGATGGAGCTTTGAATACCAAGGTCTATCGGAAGCCAACACATACGGATCGAATCCTCCACTATTATAGTAACCATCCGGCCCCCCATAAAGCCAGCTGTGTCAGGACCCTGTTCAAACGGGTGTACTCACACTGCAGCACGGCTGAGTCAAAGGCAGAGGAAAGCAAACACCTGTTTCGTATGTGCCGGATGAATGGATATCCCCCTAGATTTATCAAACGGCACAGTATGGTACCAGAACCCCAAAATAGACAGCAGGACAAAGAACCCTCGATACGGGCCACACGAGTGTCCTTACCGTATATCAGCAATGTGTCTGAGGCCACGGCCAGGTTGCTGGCACCATACAATATAAAAGTGGCCCACAAGCCCAATCAGACTCTACGGACAAAAGTGATGCGCCCTAAGGACCAACTCCCTACCACCGAGAGATCAATGGTAGTCTATAAGATCAATTGTATGGATTGCCGGAGTAATTATGTAGGCGAGACATCAAAGAGGCTGAAAACACGCCTGCACGAACATCAATTAGCAATTAGACGAGGCAAACAACACTCGCAGATTTGGGATCACATGGCCGAGTGTAACCACCGTTTTGACTTTGAGAACACCCAAGTCTTGACCTGTGATGCCACGAAGGGAGGCCGCCTGCTGAAGGAAGCGTGGTACTCAGGAGTTGATTCCATCAACCGACACATATATTTATGTCCGGCACATCAAGCCCTAAGAACGTGGAGCACGGGTAATTGTACCAACGCCCAAAGGGAGCTTCATCGTGAACTATATGACCGGAATAAGGACGTGACTCAGACCCTTTCCCCCCTCCCTGATCCACCGCATTAGCGGATCTTTGGATAGCACTCCCCACTTATTAGGAAGACAACTACCGTTGGACCAACAGCAGATTGACCCCAACATACAGCTCCCACATGACTCGCCGCGACCCGTTGAAAGCGAGCCCTCCTCGGAATGGAAAGGTGGTGTGCGGAATAACAGACTAGGACTAGAGCGATCGAAGAGTAGATGGGATATGATGGAGTTGGAGGAACATGGTGAAGATGAGCCACCCCCTCCCCTCAAGGGGATCGTCAGGCATGCGATGGTGACTCGGTCACGGTTAAATGAAAGAAGACACCCCTCTCCAGTGCACTCAGCACGAGGTTGGGCCACTAAACAACAGTTACGATCAAGGCAGAGGAGCCCTGAGAAGGGCGACGACCAGGAGTTGAGTGTAAAGGAAGGTGATGCCCGACGACAACGGACCAAACAATGGAGCGCTCCCAATGGGATGGCAGCGAAGAACGCTTTGAGCATATGTGGGAGGAGGGTGATCAGAACGGACAGCAGATGCCTTGGTATGGTGCACGGAAGGGAAGATGGAAAGGTGAACAACATGGTGGGGAGAAGAATCTGTAGTGCACCTCCAAGGGACGAATGGACAGGATCGAAGTGAACTCGTGATTCAGGGGGATACTGGAGTTAATCCAGATACCCCCCACCCTCACCCCCTAGGTGTAACTGTATGCAGGGCGATGAAGGAGTTACACACAGGGGAGGGGGGAAGACCTTGATCCTGAATCCACTTAATTCCGAAGCTGCCGATTGAGCGATGTGTGAGGGAATGCGAGTTAGTAATAAAAGAATGTGTATTAAAGGAGGTAAGCTTGAGTTATACTCTGAACAGCTGGGGCCAATGACGCGCTCTAATAGCCGGAAGCAGACGCTTGATAACAGGACGCTTGATAACGGTATATAAGTCCCCCCCCTTTTTTACTTGCCTTTTAACCCTGACGATGTCATATGTATTTTGACGAAAGCTAGGTTGATTTATTAAATTTTATTTAAGTATTCTCTTGGTGATCATTGTTTTAACAAATATATATATATATATATATATATATATATATATATATATATATATATATATATATATATATATATATATATATATATATATATCAAACTATACAAAGTTTAATAACATAAAACATAAAACAAAACTACACCAAGCTTTCGTCGGACTCCTTCCGACTTCGTCAGGGTTACGTGCCAGTCCATGAGAGAGTCTCTTTTATACGCCATCCATCATCTGCGCCCGGCTTCTGGACCTCGTCACCGGTCCCAGGCGATTGGGCTGTGCCTTAATTATAGTC
>NW_015386350.1:86932-88431 GCF_001527695.2 Protobothrops mucrosquamatus
CATGCCATGGTGGAGGATGAGGGGGTCAGCAGGAGTGATAGGACGAACAACAGAGAGGAGGGGAGGGAAAGCGGGATGACAGACAACAGAGATGGGGGGAGGGAACGTAGGGAAGAGGAACGGAGCAATAAGGAGAGGAATGAGAGAGAAAAGGAAGTGGAAGAGAGGAAGATGGAAGTAAAAGGGGGGGTGAGAAGAGTGGTAAATTATAATATGAGTTTATTTAGTTTTCACTTACAGCAACTGAAGGCAAAGTTTGAAAAATCCAGTAGATAATTCAACTTTCCAATTTCTGAAGAGCCATGTGATGATGTTATAATATTACAGGAAGGAGCAGGGCCTGAGAAGTAAAGCATCCCTTTGCAAACACTAAAGCCCTATACAACTACCCCAAATCGAATGTTTACTTCTGTTTTGGAGTGTTTATGGAATAAAGGAATAAATTAATTAGTTTGCAACTCAGACAGTTCCTATTCCATCTTTACCCCACAGTCCACCCCCATGTCAACAGACAAAATTTATCCTGCATGTGGCAATGGATTTGTGTCTAGTTTAAATGTGAGAATGAGAGAAAGAGTCTTTTATTCGCTGTCTTCATAATTTGGGGGATAGAGCAAAATCACATTATTGACATTTGGCTATTTTACCATTTAAATTTATTAATGCCATCTTGAATTGCAAATTAATAATAGAATACATAAATTCAGTCTGTGTGAATGTGTATTGTGACAGGCCAACAGTTTTTCTTTTCTTAAAGTATGCCTGATTCACATGAAAAAGATAATCTGTGGACCAAAGCACATTGGGCTTTTGGTATATACATTTGTCTTTGTAATCATCTATGGATTTTTGAACCACAAGGATCAGATATATATTGAAGAGTAACTAATGGCAATCAGACCCTGGGATCTCTGCCAGTGTTCTCCCAGCATTATGTTGTCTCATTGAGTTGATCGAGTTGTGGATTAGCCATGAGACAGTAAAACCTTCACTAAAACAAAGCTTTATCGAAGCCTTGAAAATTCTTCTACCTTACCATTGTTTTCCAATAGTGCAGCACAGCTTGTTATCAGAGTAGACCTGCACCCTTTGGACAATGATTAATATGCTTCACTTTTAAATTACAAAAGCTATCTTATTTTCTGGAGGAAGAAAAAATATATAAATTATGTTTGAAAGCTTTTACCTTTCCATATTTCATACATAATAACAGGATGTAATTACATCTGAAGGTCTTGTAAAGGCCTACCCGCCTATTTCAATAATTAAAAAAAAAAAGACCAGAATGTTTGCAACAGTTTTTTTTTTAATTAAGAGATCTTGGACATTGCAAGTTACATGTGAAAATAGCTATATTTGAGCTATACAGCTTTCCAAATAATTACAGATAGTCCTTAGTTAACAATCATTTATTCAGCAACCATTCAAAATTAGAGCAGCACTGAATGAGTGGTACTTACATCCATCCCTGAAGTTACAGCTGTTCCAGTGCCCCTGCA
>NW_015386350.1:88531-95929 GCF_001527695.2 Protobothrops mucrosquamatus
TATATATATATATATATATATATATATATATATATATATATATATATATATATATATATATATATATATATATATATATATATATATATATATATATATATATATATATATATATATATATATATATATATATATATATATATATATATATATATATATATATATATATATATATATATATATATATGTCTTTAGTTATTCAGGTTTTCTCCCGCGTAGAATTCTAATTCTACGCGGGAGAAAACCCAAATAACTAAAGACCTACATACAAACACCCGCGAAAACCTCAGAAAACATATATATATATATATATGTATGTATGTATGTATGTATGTATGTATGTATGTGTATGTATATGTATCTTTGATAATTTTGAATATTGGAATCCCAGGTATGGACATTTAAAGTCAATCAGATAAAAATAAAGAGCTCTGGGATGTAAGGTAAAAGACTTTTTTTATTAATTGCTGAGCTTTCATTAACAACCTGTTAACATCACCAGAGCAAAGGGCTAAATGACAAGGGGGGAGTAAACGCATAAATTTACATAACAGTTAAACAACGGTTGTAGTGAGGCATGTGCACATAGCGTGCTTAAGAAGCTCTTTATGCCTTTAAGAGTGGTTTCATGTGGCCCGCGAAGCCATCCTGGAAACAGTGAGGGAACGGCCCCTGCTGCCTTGGCCCTGGCCCAGACCGGCCGGGAGCCAATGTACAATTTTGTGGTGGCCATCTATGCTAAAATGCATTCAGTCTTAGCTCCACAAGGCCGTCTGGAAACAGTGAGGAACCAGCCCCTGCTGCATCAGCCCCACCCCCTGGGTGCATGCTGGGGAGGTGTCACCCTTTGTGAGGAATGAAGAAATACACCATCGCCTGGAAGTGGCCAGCAAATGGCCCTCGCCTACTTCACATATTCGGCTTGATGGGCTCTGCCCTGGTCCCACCCCTTTCTGCCAGAGAGCTCAGATCTGTCCCACTCCTGCCCAGGCCCCCACAGGCACCCTTGACGCAAATGATGTAGAGCTGGCCACGCCCACCCAGTAGGACATCCCCCGAGGGTAACCGTAATGCTGATGCGGCCCTCAATGAAATTGAGTTTGACACCCCTGGTCTAGCCTCTTTTTAAAAATCTGCAGTGATGGAGCGCCCACAATTTCTGGGGGCAAGTTATTAAGGAAGTTTCTCCTTAATTCCAGGTTGCTTCTTTCTTTGATCAGTTTCCATCCATTGTTTCTTGTCCTGCCTGCTGGTGCTTTGGAAAATAAAGTGACCCCCTCCTCTTTGTGGCATCCTTTCAAATACTGGAATACTGCTATCATGTCCCCCCTTGTCCTTCCCTTCTCTAGACTAGCCAAACCCAAATCCTGTAACCATTCTTCATATGTTTTAGTCTCCAGGCCTTTAATCATCTTAGTTGCTCTTCTTTGTACTTTTTCCAAAGTCTCAACATCTTTTTTGTAATGTGGTGATCAAAACTGGATGCAGTATTCCAGGTATGGACTTACTAAGGCTTTATAAAGCAGTACTAATACTTCACGTGATTTTGATTCTATGCCACTGTTTATACAACCAAGGATTGTATCAGCTTTTTTGGCTGCTGCCTCACATTGCTGCATCATGTTTAAGTGATTGTCCACTAGGACTCCAAAGTCCCTCTTACAGTTACTGTTTTTGAGCCAGGTTGCACCTAATCTGTACTTGTACCTTTGGTTTTTCCTGCCCAGGTGTAAAACCTTGGTTTCCTCCACATTAAATTTCATTTTGTTGGATAGGGCCCATTGTTCAAGTATGTCAAGATCTTTTTGGATCCTAAGCTTGTCTTCTGGGGTCTTCCTGCTAGCTTAATGTCATCTGCAAATTTGATGAGTTCCCCTTCTATTCTCTCATTCAAGTCATTTATGATGATATTGAAGAGTACTGGGCCTAAGACAGAACCTTGTGGTACCCCACTGCTTTGTTGTTGTTAGTTGCAAAGTCGTGTCCGACCCATCGCGACCCCATAGACAACGTTCCTCCAGGCTTTCCTGTGCTCTACCATCTTCTGGAGTCCATTTAAGCTCATGCCTACTGCTTCAGTGATTCCATCCAGTCACCTCATTCTCTGTTGTCCCATTCTTCTATTGCCCTCAATCTTTCCCAGCATTAGGCTCTTCTCCAGTAAGTCCTTCCTCCTCATTAGGTGGCCAAAGTACTTGAATTTCAACTTCAGGATCTGGCCTTCTAAAGAGAAGTCAGGGTTGATCTCCTCTAGGACTGACCAGTTTGATCACCTTGCAGTCCAGGGGACTCGCAGGAGTCTTCTCCAGCACCATAGTTCAAAGGCCTCAATTCTTTGGCGCTCAGCCTTTCTTATGGTTCAACTTTCACAGCCATACATTGCAACTGGAAAACCATGGCCTTGACTATAGTACTTTTGTTGGTGGGGTGATGTCTCTGCTTTTTAGTATGCTGTCTAGATTTGCCATAGCTTTTCTCCCCAGGAGCAAGCGTCTTTTAATTTCTTGGCTGCAGTCCCCATCTGTGGTGATCTTGGAGCCCAGAAAGATAAAATCTGTCACTACCTCCATTTCTTCCCCATCTGTTTGCCAGGAATTGAGAGGGCCGGATGCCATGATCTTGGTTTTCTTAATGTTGAGTTTCAAGCCAACTTTTGCACTCTCCTTCTTCACCCGCATCAAGAGGCTCTTTAGTTCCTCTTCACTTTCTGCCATTAGAGTGGTATCATCTGCATATCTTAGGTTGTTGATATTTCTCCCGGTAATCTTAATTCCAACTTTTGATTCATCTAGCCCTGCCTTTCTCATGATGTGCTCTGCATATAAGTTAAATAGGCAGGGCGACAGAATACAGCCTTGCCAGACTCCTTTCCCAATTTTGAACCAATCAGTGGTTCCGTGTCCAGTTCTCACTGTTGCTTCTTGATCCGCATATAGGTTTCTCAAAAGACAAATAAGATGCTCTTGTACTCCCATCTCTTTTAAGAACTTGCCACAATTTGTTGTGATCCACACACTCAAAGGCTTTAGCATAGTCAATGAAGCAGAAGTAGATGTTTTTCTGGAACTTCGTATCTTTCTCCATAATCCAGCGTATGTTGGCAATTTGATCTCTAGTTCCTCTGCCTCTTTGAAATCCTGCCTATACTTCTGGAAGTTCTCAAATCACATACTGCTGGAGTCTAGCCTGTAGGATTTTAAGCATAACTTTACTTGCATGTGAAATGAGTGCAATGGTGCGATAGTTTGAACATTCCTTGGCATTGCCTTTCTTTGGAATTGGAATGTAAACTGACATTTTCCAATCCTGTGGCCACTGTTGAGTTTTCCAAATTTGCTGGCAAATTGAGTGTAGCACTTTTACTGCATCGTCTGTTAAGATTTTGAATAGCTCAGCTGGAATACTGTCACCTCCACTAGCTTTGTTGTTGCTCAGCTTTCCTAAGGCCCATTTCACTTCACATTCTAGGATGTCTGGCTCGAGGTCAGTGACCACCCCATCATGGTTAATAGGGACGCTAAGCTCATTCTTGTATAGTTCTTCTGTGTAATTTTGCCACCTCTTCTGAATCTCTTCTGCCTCTGTTAGGTCCCTTCCATTTTGGTCCTTTATCATGCCCATCTTTGCATGAAACGTTCCCTTCATATCTTCATAATGCAATAACATTAAAGATGACTTGTTGAGTTTGGTTTGTCATCCATCCATCTGGTGGTGCTCCCTGACCACAAGTGTTTTGTACTTATTCCTTTCCTCTCTGCCTTCTTGCCCTTTAGCTGCCTGGCCAATGCTGGGGTTTCTAGGTATGATGTTCTGATCTGGGCCCTTAGCCGCAGCTCAGCTGCTCTGCCATGTGCTCTCAGCTGCTGCTGTGAGCACTCCAGCTTGCTATTATACTTAGTTCTTAGAATAGGAATAGAATAGAATAGAATAGAATAGAAGCTGGAAGGGACCTTAGAGATCTTCTAGTCCAGCCCCCTGCTCAAGTAGGAGAACCTATACCATCTCAGACAAGTGACTGTCCAGTCTCTTCTTAAAAATCTCCAGTGATGGAATGCCCATGATTTCTGGGGGTAAGCTGTTCCACTGGTTTGTTTGTCCTCACTGTCAGGAAGTTTCTCCTTAATTCCAGGTTGCTTCTCTCTTTGATCAATTTCCAATCATTGTTTCTCGTCCTTCCCTCTGGTGCTTTGGAGAATAATGTGATCCCCTCTTCTTTGTGGCAGCTCCTCAAATACTGGAATATTGCTATCATGTCCCCCCTATTTTTTCTTTTCTTTAGACTAGCCAAACCCAAGTCCCGCAGCAGTTCTTCGTATGTTTTAGTCTCCAGGCCTTTGATCATCTTAGTTGCTCTTCTCTGAATTTTTTTCAAACTCTCATCATCTTTTTGGTGATATTGTGACCAATACTGACTGCAATATTTCAGTGGTCTTACTAGGGTTTTATAAAGTGGTACTAATGCCTCGTGTGATCTTGATTCTATGCCTGTTTATACAACCCAGGATTGTATTAGCTTTTTTGGCGGCTGCTGTACACTGCTGGCTCATGGTTAAGTGATCGTCCACTAGGACTCCAAGGTCTCTCTCACAATTACTGTTTTTAAACCAGGTCTTGCCCAATCTGTACTTGTACCTTTGATTTTTCCTGCCTAAATGTAAAACTTTGCTTTTCTCCACGTTGAAACTCATTTTGTTGGATAGGGCCCATTGTTCAAGTTTGTCAAGATTTTTTTAGATCCTAAGTTTGTCTTCTGGGGTGTTGGCTACTCCTGCCAGTTTAGTGTCATTTGCAAATTTGATGAGTTCCCCTTCAATTCCCTCATCTAAGTCATTTATGAAGATATTGAAGAGTACTGGGCCTAAGACGGAATCTTGTGGTACCTCACTGCTTATTTCTCTCCATGTGGATGTAGTGCCATTGAGGACTACTCATTGAGTTCGGCTTGCCAGCCTGCTACAGATCCATCTGGTGGTGAAGATGTCTATTCCACCTTTTTCTAGCTTACCAAGGAGTAGGTTGTGGTCTACTTTATCAAATGCCTTACTGAAGTCTAAGTATACTATGTCCACAGTATTTTGCTGGTCTATTAGTTTAGTCACTTTGTCGAAGAATGAAATAAGATTGGTTTGACATGATCGTTTTTTAACAAACCCATACTAGTTATAATTTTGTCTGCTGCTAGTTGTTCTCAGATCTGTTTTCTGATTATCTTTTCTAGAATCTTCCCAGGTATTGATGTTAAACTGATTGGTCTGTAGTTTCCTGGGCCCATTTTTTTCCCTTTCTTGAAGATGGGAACCACATCAGCCCTTTTCCAATCCTCAGGTACTTCCCCGGTGCTCCAGGAGTTTTGAAAGATGTGGTGCAATGATTCTGAGATAACATCTGCCAGCTCCTTCAGAACTCTGGGATGTAATCTGTCAGGCCCCGGTGATTTATATTCGTCAAGGTCGAATAGGTGTTCTCTTACCATTTTCTTGCTTATTTTAATTTTTGTTTCTAATTTATCTTTTGCAGTGGTTTTTTTGGTATGTTGGGCTACACTTTCTTTTTGTGTGAAGACTGATGCAAAGTATGAGTTAAGCAGAGAGAAAGAGAAATAGTTGTTAGTGAATTTTGCCCCATTTTTCTTGCTGTGATTCACAGTTAAGTGAATCACTGCAGTTGCTAGTTAGTAACACAGTTGTTAAGTGGATCTATCTTCCCCATTGACTCCGCTTGTAAGAAGGTCACAAACGGTGATTATCTGACCCCAGGACACTGCAACTGTCATAAATATGAGTCGCCAAGTGTTTGAATTTTGATCATGGGGATGTTGCAAAAGGCTTAAGTGTGAAAAATGGTGATAAGTCATTTTTTTTCAGTGCCGTTGTAACTTTGAATGATCACTAAAAGAACTATTGTAAGTCAAGGACCATCTGTACTGGATAGCCTGAACATCTTCTATAACAATTTCTAATTACTCATTTTTTTTTCAACTTTAGAGTTCAAAGAACTGGAGACAATGCAATTGCTGAATACTATAGTGTAGCTCCACTTATGACTGAGAAGATAGCAGGGGTTCAACACATCCACCAGACGGTCACACTATACCCAAATTACATGCTTTTTGCTCTTGGAAATATATTGCTTTCCAGTTATAAAGTAAAAAAAATACTTCACAGAATATAGATCTTGGCAGATTTAGATACTGAAAGCAAGCAGACTTAAGTTTAATGGAAAAATACAAACAATACAAGCGTAATCCAAGCATACATTCTTTTATGAATACTTACTATTTCTCTGAAGTCACTGTGTAATGATTCCTCAGCAAAAATATGAAACTGAAGACTTTTGATGCTGAAAATAATAGCTGATTTCAACATAGTAACAGTTTCCTCCAATCTTTCACCACAGGCTACCACCGCCAAATGCATCCTCTCAGAAAGCTGAGGCTTTGGAAAATCATATCTGATGCAAAAAATACAATAAACATTTCCATGGAGACAATATTAAATGTAAATATTCTATATTACATTTGAAACAAAGATTCTTTGTTCAAGTTAGTCATTAATGTTACTTAACCTTATCACAATTTGAGAAAAAGTAGTTATGACAACCAAGAGAATGACAGAGATGTATTTCCTGTTATTAAAGTTTTCAAGTCATTTTTTTGTAGTTTTAATTCTAAATATACTATAAAAAATATATTTTCTTACCTTATCTGCTCATAAACTTTAATTTAAAAAAGCAACTCATTTTTGTCAAAGAATGTTTTAATAAACACATTTGGTTGAGAATGCAGCCCACTTTTCCATCTTACAACAAATTTTAATATTTTCTTATATTAGCTTTTATTACTATGTTCTTTATAGCCTATACCTAACAATCTCATTTCCTGCTCCTAACATAAATGCTTTGCTATAAATAAAGCAAGAAGCAAAAGTAAAATCAACTGCAATACTAATAGCCAGAAAAAAATTGTCAATGTACACACTGTAGACACATGAATCTTTTGTAATATCCGTATCAAAATAAATTCCAATAAAAATCAAAATGTTTCAGACAATAGATTATTAACCTTAAGATGTAAATAGTAAATATATAATTAGGTGTTATTAAATTGAGTAGATATATCAATTGAAAGGTAGTCAAATTCCAGTACCAAAATTTCACTAGTATATGAATACTATAAGAAACTATAAGAAACTACTATAAGAAACTACTATGCCTCACTCATCGCGTCATCAGATAATCGCCCGGCCGCCCTCTTCAGGGTAACCCGCTCTCTCCTCCAATTGGAGGGGGGGGGACCCCCTGGAGGGGAGGGCAGAGGATTTTGCGCAGTATCTGTATGACAAAGTCGCTCGGATTCGGGAAGGCTTGGACTCCGACTGGTTGGCCCAGGGGGAGGAGACG
>NW_015386350.1:97113-163374 GCF_001527695.2 Protobothrops mucrosquamatus
ACAAGCGGGACTGACCTAGGGTGAATTTTAAATAGGGAATAATTTTTTAAAGATTTTAATAATGACACAGCCATAAATATATTTGGTTTTTAATTGGTTTTATAGGGGAAATGTTTTTTGTGTTGTTTTTTAATATGCTGTGAGCCGCCCTGAGTCCCGTGGGGAGAAGGGCGGCATAGAAGTTAGTGAAATAAATAAAATAAATAAATAAATAAATGTATCAGTTCGATACTAGATACTTCATTCTTTTTAGACTTAGATTTATTCTTGAAACTTTAATGAACACCTCACCATGTATTTTATGGATTAGAATGTTTTTATTTAAGAATTAATTTCTAGCATCTTCTATTTATACACATAAGAACAGGGGTATAAAAATAGTTCAAATACTTTTTCTTTTAAAAATCTGAATGCTTAACTGTTGCATTGAATTGAATTCAAATATAAAGCACTCTGTCTTGCGGTAAAATGTTAATTCAGTTCCTGAGTTATCTAGATAGCTCCCAAGCTGTTGACATTAAGAGGGCTACTGAAGATTTGGCTGTATCTCCCAGACTTTGGGATAGGTTGATGGTGTAACTCATTATATGGCTTCTTTGTTCATATGTCTTCATGGTGTTTATTTTTGTATTGTTCTCATCTTTTTAATTGTAAGCTGTCCAAAGAGTCAGGCAGTCTTTAAACTGTTAAATGAATGAATGAATGAATCAATCAATCAAATCCCTTTAGCTTGATAATAAATCTTAAAAGAGTGTGGAACCATGGCTCCTTAGAGGAAAAGGTTACAAAGAATGCAGTAAAGAACAGGATCCAACCTAACTTACTCTCATAAAAGAGCTTTGTAACTCATGTAGTTTCTGGCTTTTCTGTTAGTCTTGGCCCAACTCTGCTAGAATCAGATTTTAAAGCCAAAATAAAATGCTGCTCCTTTTTACTGCTTTTATTGTTTTGTGAGCTGTCCAGAAATGTGGTTCCTAATGTGTGTGTGTGTGGGGGGGTATGTACTGTATGTATGTATGTAACAGGACAAACAGGAAATCCTAGCAGCAACAGATCTTATACATACTGTTTTAAGATATTTGAGCATTGTTGGTTACCCTTAAATAGGCAAACATCTGAGATACAGTGAAACTTTTTGGGGTTTTTTTGGAAAGGAACATTTTTGGCTTCCTGTATTCCTGCCAGCATGATGTAAGATATCATCAATATGTTGACGATATCTGGCTTTACATCTTCCACCCAAGCGATACCAGAGATTCTGTCTTGGTGTCTGGAGGTTGTGGGGATTGGATGGGGAAGAACTGGCTTTAAATCAATCCTAGCAACACTGAGTGGTTTTGGGTTTTACAGCCACTTCCTTCCAAGGATTTTCCATCTTTAGTTCTGTTTGGGGGCCACACTACCTCAAGCAGAAACACTGCACAATTTGGGGGTCCACCTGGACTCCAAGCTCCTGTTCAATGAAAAGGCAGCAGCTGGGGGGGGCGCTTTCCACAATTTTGTGTTTCTGCCAATTCGACCCTTTCTTAGACAGCAAGGCCCTTCTCACAGCAATTCATGCCTTAGTCACGTCCCAAATGGACTTCTGCCATATACTTTACATGAAGCTACCCTTGAACAGAATCCAGAAGTTACAGCTAGTAGGTAACAACTCAGCAGTTATGTGCATTCCTTAATGTACATTACACCTTTGTTCTGTGAACTGCATTGGCTGTATGTTTCTGATGCTGGTTGTAAGCTTCATGGCTTAATCCAGGTATATGAGACACTGCCTCTCAGGAGAGATTGACCATTAGATCCAAAAGGAGATGAATTCTCTGGTTTTGATTTTTAAGGAGTGCCAATTGATGGGGGGCAGGAAAAGAACTCTTTCTGTTGTGGTGCCCACATTTTGAAATATCATTTCCACTGGCCCTGATCCTGTTGTCCTTTTGCAACAGTTACAGACATGGTTTTGTCACGGGGCATGGGAATCAGCGGGTGTGGGTGAGTCTGTGCAATGATTGTGCTGATTTGTTATTGGTGAATTTGATTTTAGCCCAACATGTTGTTATTTCTGGTTTTTATGCTGTTTTAAATATTGTTAACTGCCAAGTTCTGACTCTGTTAGAGCAAGGAAGAAAACAAAGGATGTATGACACAACTAAACCATAGTTCCACTATTAAACACCCAATGTTATATAATTAACCAGAAGTCATATTGTGCAAATCACAGATTAATATGATGTCCAAAGTGGCCTATAAATATGAGTGTTGAAATAATCATCATATTCCTAAAATAAGGACACATCACAATAAACCAGAGTAATTTTAATGCTACTACAATATTTCTGAAACTTACAAATCTTTATTATTCCACTAACCAAAAATAGTGATATTCTATAGAAAAATATAATTCTGAGTTTTGTCTATTAATTTTGCTTCAAGCAAATTCATTACATTTACAGTCAAAGACTTTGTATACTTATCAACAGGCACACCTCATTTGCTTTTAAAAAACTTTTGTTCCTATGTAAGCATGTACAGAATTACAGCTTCAAAGCCGAAGTACATGGTATGCTGCATGATTCTTTTTTTTTTTTCAAAACTGAGGAAAGAGAATTCAAATACCATTTTATTAGTCACATCTCTATTTGTTTTCATGACCAGCCCAGACAACTGTCCACTGTCACTTGGGGATGAAACAGAGAAATACCTATTATTTATTTTCTTATTCTAATTATAATGCAATATGAGTCTATTAGAAGCTGGGTACTAATACTGGGCCCCTCCATGGATTACTGCCTTGTCATGGCAAAGGGGCTTGCGTAATTCAATGAAGCTATGAGCTATGCCATGCAGGGCCACCCAAGACGGACAGGTCATAGCAGAGAGTTCTGACAAAATGTGATCCACTGGAGAAGGAAATGGCAACCCACTCCAGTATCTTTGCCATGAAAACCCCATGGACAGTACCAAAAGGCAAAAAGATATGACGCTGGAAGATGAGCCCCTCAGGTCGGAAGGTGTCCAATATGCTACTAAGGAAGAGCAGAGGGCTAGTACTAGTAGCGCCAGAAAGAGTGAAGCGACTGGGCCAAAGCCGAAAGGATGCTCAGCTGTGGATGCATCTGGTGGTAAAAGGAAAGTCCGATGCTGTAAAGATCTATTATCCATAGGAACCTGGAATGTAAGATCCATGAATCAAGGTAAGCTGGACATGGTCAAACAAGAGATGACAAGACTGAACATCGACATCTTAGGAATCAGCGAACTAAAATGGACAGGAATGGGTGAATTTAATTCAGAGGACCATCAGGTATACTACTACGGGCAAGAATCCCTCAGAAGAAATGGAGTAGCTTTCATAGTCAATAAAAGAGTAAGAAAAGCAATACTGGGATACAATCCCCAAAATGACAGAATGATCTCAGTGCGAATCCAAGGCAAACCATTCAATATCACAGTAGTCCACGTCTATGCCCCAACCACTGGTGCTGAAGAGGATGAAATTGACTGGTTCTATGAAGCCCTACAGCACCTTATAGAATCAACACCAAAAAAAATGATGTCCTTATCATAATGGGGGATTGGAATGCTAAAGTAGGAAGCCAAAAGATAAGTGGAATAAAAGGCAAGTTTGGCCTTGGAGTACAAAATGAAGCAGGACACAGGCTGATAGAATTTTGTCAAGAGAATACAATGGTCATAGCAAACACTCTTTTCCAACAACCCAAGAGATGACTCTACACATGGACATCACCAGACGGTCAACACAGAAATCAGATTGACCATGTGCTCTGCAGCCAAAGACAAAGAAGCTCTATACAGTCAGTAAAAACAAGACCAGGAGCTGACTGTGACTCAAATCATGAGCTTCTCGTTGCTAAATTTAGGCTTAAATTGAAGAAAGTAGGGAAAAACACTAGGCCACTCAGGTATGAACTAAATCATATCCCTGATGAATATATAGTAGAGGTGACAAATAGATTTAAGGAATTAGATCTGATAGACAGAGTGCCTGAAGAACTATGGATGGAGGTTCGCAACATTGTACAAGAGGTAGCAACTAAAACCATCCCAAAGAAAAAGACATGCAAGAAAACAAAATGGCTGTCTGAGGAAGCTTTTTACATTCCAATTCCAAAGAAAGGCAATGCCAAAGAATGTTCTAACTATCACACCACTGCACTCATTTCACATGCAAGTAAAGTTATGCTTAAAATCCTACAAGCTAGACTCCAGCAGTATGTGGATCAAGAACTTCCAGAAGCACATGTAGGATTTCGAAGAGGCAGAGGAACTAGAGATCAAATTGCCAACATATGCTGGATCATGGAGAAAGCTACGGAGTTCCAGAAAAACATATACTTCTGCTTCATTGACTATGCTAAAGCCTTTGATTGTGTGGATCACAACAAATTGTGGCAAGTTCTTAAAGAGATGGGAGTACCAGACCATCTTATTTGTCTCTTGAGAAACCTACAAGTGGGTCAAGAAGCAACAGTGAGAACTGGACACGGAACCACTGATTGGTTCAAAATTGGGAAAGGAGTCTGGCAAGGCTGTATTCTGTCGTCCTGCCTATTTAACTTATATGCAGAGCACATCATGAGAAAGGCAGGGCTAGATGAATCAAAAGTTGGAATTAAGATTACCGGGAGAAATATCAACAACCTAAGATATGCAGATGATACCACTCTAATGGCAGAAAGTGAAGAGGAACTAAAGAGCCTCTTGATGCGGGTGAAGAAGGAGAGTGCAAAAGTTGGCTTGAAACTCAACATTAAGAAAACCAAGATCATGGCATCCAGCCCTCTCAATTCCTGGCAAATAGATGGGGAAGAAATGGAGGTAGTGACAGATTTTATCTTTCTGGGCTCCAAGATCACCACAGATAGGGACTGCAGCCAAGAAATTAAAAGACACTTGCTCCTGGGGAGGAAAGCTATGACAAATCTAGACAGCATACTAAAAAGCAGAGACATCACACCGCCAACAAAAGTACGTATAGTCAAGGCCATGGATTTCCCAGTTGCAATGTATGGCTGTGAAAGTTGGACCATAAGAAAGGCTGAGTGCCAAAGAATTGAGGCCTTTGAACTATGGTCCTGGAGAAGACTCCTGCGAGTCCCTGGACTGCAAGGTGATCAAACCAGTCAGTCCTAGAGGAGATCAACCCTCTTTAGAAGGCCAGATCCTGAAGTTGAAACTCAAATACTTTGGCCACCTAATGAGAAGGAAGGACTCATTGGAGAAGAGCCTAATGCTGGGAAAGATTGAAGGAAATAGAAGAAGGGGACAACAGAGAATGAGGTGGCTGGATGGAGTCACTGAAGCAGTAGGCGTGAACTTAAATGGACTCCAGAAGACGGTAGAAGACAGAAAGGCCTGGAGGAACGTTGTCCATGGGTCGAACACAACAACACTAATATTGGCAGTTTTTCCATAGGCAGACAAGGAATAAGCAATGTCCTAGTCTCAGATCTGGGCTTTAAAAATCCAGATAAACACAAAATGAGAGCAAAGATAGATTTTTACCATTTCAATCTAAAAACTCAACATGAACAGGGGATAGAAATTAGACACAGATGTAATGTATTGCAGGGAAAAGAGAAAAGGGCTATTCAGCTCTGCCAGGGCTAACATTTGTGTATTCAATTATACCTCTTTCTGTTGATCTCCAACCAATGGGAAGAAAACAAAGGATTCTATTTTTTCCTCAAAAACATATTTCATTATCTTAAATTTTGACTAAAGTTATCAGCATTAAATTTTCAATTAAAAAATTAAAAAGTCACATAATTACAAGTATAATTACATAACTAAATATATTACAGACTTTATTGCTTTATGATATGATGTTAGTAACATTATACATTTATAGAAACAATCCACCCAAATTTGGGACCCTTTCTTAGGCTGATTAGATTATAATTACTACAACAACCAGTTAGTATGCATATTTTAAAGCAGAGGTCTCAAACCTTTTTGATTTGGTGGCCCGGAAAGGGAGGCAGGCATCGCTACGTGTGCATGGACAAATGGGCCACACATGAGCGCATGCATGTGCAAACAGCTGCATGCGAGCGCATGCGGACATGCAAACTGAGCTGCGCAGGCGTTGAGTGCTGCAAATGGGGTGGCGCTAGCACCGGTGGGATGCTCGGGGCGGTGCTAGTGCAGGTGGGATGCTCGGGGCGGCGCTAGCGCCGGTGGAATGCTCAGGGTGGTGCTAGCGCCGGTGGGATGCTTGGGGTGGGGTGGCGCTAGCACTGGCGGGATGCTTGGGGCAGCGCTAGCACCAGTGAGACGCTTGGGGTTAGGATGGCACTAGCACCAGCGGGATACTCAGGGTAGCGCTAGCATCAGTGGGACGCTTGGGGCGGGATGATGCTAGCGGTGGCAGGATGCTCATTTGTGCACTCATGTGCGCGTGTACTGGCCATCCCTTCATGCGGCCTGGCCATCCCTTCATGCGGCCTGGTGGCCAAGTGGCAGCAGCCCGGTGGTGAGCCGTGGCCCACAGGTTAGGGACCCGTTTTAAAGTATATATTATGTAAAGAAATGCATATCATTTAAAAATGGGAACCTTTTAAAAATAAATTAAATCAAAATAACTTCCATGTCTATTAAGTGTAATGTGACAGAAAAAAAACCTAAAAAGTTGGGTAATTGCTTCAGCATTTTTCTACCTTCTGCAATACTTATTAGCATGTCTAAAATTATCTAATTGAGGAATTAAGATTGTGGCAAAGCCTACCTATGGGCAACTTCCCAAAAGCAGTTCTTTCCACAAACATCAGAGGGCAGCATCCAATAGGAATTCCAGTAAGATACAGAAATATTCTTACACCTAACAGGGTAAGATAGAAACAATCCTGTATGAATATTGTGTTTTATCATTAGAGACTGCTGTGGAATATTTTACTTGCTCCTTAAAAAACAGTAATTACTAAATGATAATGCTGGTCTGTGACTGTAATAAAGATTGACTGATTGATTACTAAATGATCTGTTCCACTCCTTGAAGACATGATGTCAAGCACATAATATTCCACTCCTCTAATTTGCAGTCATAAATCACGTTCTCCAATTAGTTTGAAGGGCAAAGTTTCCCTTCCATTCTGTAGCCCACGGTTTCTTATCTTAACTAATCACCACACACATTCTTTCTCCTCCCCTCCCAGCATCATCTAATTTAACTCTAAAAATACCACACAGCTTATACAGAGAGTGGCTGCCTCTTCATATTTTGTCAAAGCAAGAACATCCAATGTTAGCAGCATTGACATCCAGCCCCCCTTACAAAAAGGATAGATCCTGTATGTAAACAAAAGCATATGTCAGGAATTATCTCTTGGTTTGTTGGGATTTTTCTCATGAAACGTTTTGATGAGTCAGTCACATCGCTGGATTTCACCCAAGTAGCTTCAGACAGCGAGTACCCCTTCCATTGTATTAGGTACTGCAATTTCCCTTTAAAAATTCTACAGTCAAGAATACGTTTCACTTCATAGTGAGTCTGACCCGCTACTACGAGGGGCCCGGATGCCTTCTTAAGGGAAGGTCTTAAAATGGAGCCCCGACAAGGTTTTAACAAGCTGCAATGGAAGACAGGGTGAATTCTCCCTAAAAGCCTAGGGAGTTTTAATTCTACTGTGACCGGATTGATGATCCTCACGATGGGGAAAGGCCCCAGGAATTTCGGTCCTAATTTCTTACTGGGTAATTTAAGGCGTAAATATTTAGTCAAAAGATAAACCTTTTCCCCAACTTGGAATGTTCTTTGGGGAGCCCTCTTTTTATCAGCCTGCTTTTTATAGGTCTTGGAAGTCTTTTTAAAAGCAGTCTTCATGTTTCTCCAAACTTCTTCCCACCCCCTCACCCATTGATCAAGTGTCTGGGAGGCGGAGGGCACCTGACAGTGTTTCCTCTGCTTTCAGGTAGGTCTACTATGAAGTCCATAGCTATTTCTTCCCATGGTTGAGAAGGGTCTACCACTGGCTGCAATAACCCGGGGTTTTTCCCTGGAATTCTTTTCATGGTGGCGCATACAGCACAAGTCTTGACATAGTTTTCCACATCCCATTTTAGCCCCGGCCACCAAAATTGCCGTCGTATGAGGTGTAGAGTTTTTAGATATCCAAAGTATCCAGCCTGTTTTACGTCATGGCTGTGTTTTAGAGCCTTGAGACGGAGGGCTTCAGGCAAATACAGTTTACCCCCCTTGTAAGCCAAACCATCCATACATGTCAGGGAGGTTTTATTGTCTTTGAACCATTCGTCGGTGAGGAGCTCTTGTTTTATCTTCTTTGCCCCAGGATCATCAGGATTAGGGGCCCTGTTAGGCGTGAGTTGGGCAGCAGTTTGTGGACTGGAGATAATTGCCTCGTTAACCTCTTCGCGTTCGATTTTGTACTGGGGCAATCGGGATAGCGCATCAGCTAGGAAGTTTTTTCCTCCCGGTATGTACTTTAGAGTGAAGTTGAAGCGGTTAAAATATTGTGCCCACCGCACTTGCTTTGGGGACAGTTTGCAAGGAGTTTTCAGTGCTTCTAGATTTTTGTGATCTGTCCATACTTCAAAAGGCACTTTGCTCCCTTCTAGATAGTGTCGCCAGTTTAACAGGCCCCTTGCGAAGGCCTCCTTTTCCCAGATTGCCCATCTCCTCTCGCTTTCAGTGAATTTTTTGGAGGTGTAGGCACAGGGTTGCAGGACCCCACTTTTGTTCTTTTGCAGTAATACAGCTCCGACTGCCACGTCGCTGGTGTCAGCTTGACTTACGAAGGGCTCCCCTGGGCAGGGGTGCTTTAGGACCGGCTCAGCAGCAAATAGTCATTTTAAATTCTCAAAAGCTGTTTGACATCCCATCGTCCATGCTAGCGGTTGGCTCAATCGCAGTTTTCCTCCTCCTTTGCCTGTACTGAGTAGTTCTGTAAGGGGTAGGGCAATCTCGGCAAAGGAGGGGATGAATTGACGATGGAAATTGGCAAAACCCAAAAAGCTCTGAGGCTGTTTGCGAGTCATTGGGGGCTGCCATTCAATTATAGTTTTCATTTTGGCTGGGTCCATTTCTACGCCCTTGTTGGAAATTCTGTAGCCAAGATAATCTAATTGGGTCTGGTGAAATTCATATTTTGACAATTTGGCATAAAGCTTGGCATTCAATAGTTTCTTTAACACTTCTCTCACCAGCTTTATGTGATCAGTCATATTCATGCTGTATATCAGGATATCATCAAGATACATCAGAACCCCTTTGTACAAGTAATCATGTAGGACCTCATTAATCAACTGCATGAATACGGTTGGGGCCCCCTGTAGTCCAAATGGCATGACTTTGAATTGATAGCTTCCCATGGGGTAGTTGAAGGCAGTTTTCCACTCATCTCCCTCCTTTATTCTCACTCGGTAATATGCCTCTCTCAGGTCTAATTTAGTGAAGATACTCCCTTTAGCCAGATGGGTTAATAAGTCCTTTAGGAGGGGGTATTTATTTTCCACACTCACCACGTTGAGACCCTTATAGTCTACGCAGAGATGAAGAGACCCATCTTTTTTTTCTTTGAACAACACAGGGGCTCCCACAGTAGACTTGGCTCGTTCAATGAACCCCCTCGCTAGGTTTTTATTCACGTATCGTTGCATCTCCTCCATTTTGACAGGGGACATAGCATACATTCTCGGTTGTGGGAGTTTGGCTCCCGGCAACAGTTCGATTGAACAATCATTGGGTCTGTGAGGGGGCAGGGTATAACATTCTTTCTCATTGAATGTTTCTGCCAGGTCCCGGTACTCGCTGGGGATGATTGGCCCGCCTGGTGGCGGTGAGGCAGCCATGTGCGCTCGCTCATTTGGTGGCCTAAAGTGTCCTGCAATGTTGGTTGAATCAGTGGGAGGTTTAGGCCCTATAGGTAGTCTCACAGTTCTCATTCCTTTCTCCCACCAGAAAAATGGTTTCCATTTGTCCAACCAGGCTAATCCTAGGATCACAGCCTCAGTCATTTTTGGGGCCACCAGGAAGCGAATAAACTGCCAGTGCTCACCTATTTCTAGGCGTAGGGGTTCATTTAATTGCGTGACTAAAGTCCCTCCCATCAGGGAGCCATCGGCTTGTTCAAACCTCACAGGTTTGGAGAGCTGTTTCACCCGTAGGCCCATTTTCATGGCAAATGGCAGGCTAATTATGCAGTGGGAGCATCCAGAATCGATTTAAGTCTATTTGTGCCCCCGACTTAGGGATTATAAGTTTGGCGGGCAGTGAAAAAGGCGGGACGTGTCAACTCATCATTTAGTCGTTCTCTCCTTCGTCGTCGCTGTCAAAGCAGGGGCAGGTCCACTTGAAGCCCCTGTGTGTGGGATATGACATGGGCAACAGATTCCTGTGTGATCCGGGTGGATTTCTCTCTCGTTCTGTTGTTGGGGGTAGGGGACTGGACAGTTTGCTGCTCGATGTCCCTCCTGTCCGTACTGGAAACACTTAATTGACGGGCCTGCAGATGGCCTGGGTCTTTCAGCCATCGCAGTCGTTGGCAGATTTTCGTGGGGGTAATTGCCATTTGGGTTGCTCTGGCTTTGGCTCGGATTCAGGTGGGGGAGGCTTCTTATAGTGGGCGAGCTGAACTTCTAGCTTCATCGCTGTCTGGTACCATTCTTGCAGCTGATCAGGTACTGCTCGATAGATACAGGCCTGAGAGAGGTGGTCATCTAATCCCTCAATGAAGTGATGGATTAGGGCACGGGTCAGCAACCCACGGTTCCGGAGCCGCATGCGGCTTTCAGCCGTCTCCTGCGGCTCCCTGTCCTCAGCCACCATGTGCAGTCTGAAAAAAAAGTGGGACTAAAAAAGTTCAACCAATCAATTCAAACTTCTCATGAAGTTTGAATTGATTGGTTGGTGGGACTGCCCACAAACCTCTTTCTTTCTTCGTACTGCACATGGTGGCCGGGAGGATTGCTGGAAAGGTGTCCCTGGTAAGGAGCCACGGGTGGCTGGTCTCGGGGTGCCTCTTCCCTGCCCGGCGGGTCTCCCCTTGCCCTGCTCCACTGCCGCCTGTTAGTCGGGGGAGCGGGGGTCTCTGTAGCTTCCCCCTCTCCGCCTGCGCCTTTCGGCCGTCTCACGTGCAGCGGATTCCCCCGCGCCTGCCCGGTGTCAAAGTCGTCCTTTTTGGTACTCCGAATAACAAGCCAACAAGCAGGAACAAAAGACTGATGGTAGTTTTAATTTACTCCATACAAAAAAAAGACAGCACTGGGACTGGATTGCTCCCAATGCCTTACATAGGTTACGAACGCCTGTCCCACCCTCAGGAAACCTGCCCCACCCTCGTTAAACTACCCCACCCCTGAAGCCACCATCCAGTGCATCAATAAACAAAATAGAGTCAGCTGGAGCGTTTGCGTCCCTTAGTCCCGTACGGCTGCTCTCTGTTGCCTTGCAGGGTTGCTTCGTTCTTCACACGAAGCAGCTGAGCCCTGAGCGTCTATCTAGGCGACCCCACAGGTGGCTTCCGGCAATGGAGGACAACAGCTGACAGCCTCCTCCCCTCCGGTGAATGTCGGCCCCGCAAGGCGAGAGTTACAGCAGCGGCGACGGGCCTGGAGGCAGGTCAGGACTCAGGAAAGGCGTCTGGGTGGCGATGGAGCCATAACGTGTGATGGCCGCAAAACGGCAATGGACCCGTGGCCCGCCGCTTGTCGGCCCGGACGGGTTGGCCTCGCGGGGTTCGACATGCGGCTCCCTCTACCAGGTATCCTCCTGGAAGGTAAGCAGAACAGTGTAAGTGGTCAAGCAAGGGTTACATCTAAGCTACCGCCTGCCCTCCCGGTCTCCCAGGGTACTTCAGATGGTATTTCTTGATCAGGCGAGGAGCCTTGACATCTGAGTCCTTTACCCATGCTTCCGACAAAGGGTACCCTTTCCAATGAACGAGATAGTAGATCCCACCCCGAATCAAGGATTTCTTAGACCACATAATGGTCTTGCCTAATGGGCCCCGGGACTTTGGGTGACCTCCCCCACCGGTTTCAGTAGGCTGCTGTGGAACACTGGGTGGATCTTGCCTAACCACCGAGGCAAGTGTAGACGCACAGCCACTGGATTAATGACCTGTGCAATCCGGAATGGGCCTATATATTTGGGTGCCAACTTCTTACTCGGTACCCGAAGTCTTATGTACTTGGTCGATAGATAAACTAAATCCCCAACGTGAAATGGTTTCTGTGCCCTCTGTTTCCTGTCTGCCTGTGCTTTAGTAGTGTCTCTGGGTTTGGTCAGCGCTTTCTTAATGACACCCCACAGCCTGCTCACTCGGCTTAACCATTCACTAGGTGAGCATGGCGGGAGGTCTTCTGAACTACACTCTGGAATGGGAAGGAAGTCCCTACCATATACCACCTGGAAGGGGGCGAACCCCATACTGCTGTGTACAGCATTGTTATACACCACTTCGGCGAACACCACCAACTCCACCCAATCCGTTTGTTGGCGGGATATATAGCTTCGGAGATACCGCTCCACCGCATTTGCCCATTCCGCTGCTCCGTTCGTACTAGGGTGGTAGGCGGAGCTGAGTCCTTGGGAGGATCCGAGGAAGCGAACGAACTCCCGCCAGAAGCGAGTCGTAAACTGGACCCCCTGGTCCGAAATGATCCGACGGGATGTCCCATGTAGACGGTAATTATGCGTTAGGAACAAACGGGCTAACCTCCGAGCCGACAGCAACCCCTTACAAGGTATGAAGTGGGCCTGCTTCGAAAACAGGTCCACTACAGTCCATATTACAGTATAACCTCGGCTTTCGGGCAGGTCCACGATGAAATCCATCGCTATTTCTTGCCATGGTCTGGTTGGGTCAGCTACCGGTTGTAGCAGCCTTGGAGGCTTCCCTATGTGAGGCTTTGAAGTAGCGCACACTGGGCAGCTTTTGACATATGGTTCTATGTCTGTCCACATTCGAGGCCACCAAAATTGCCATCTAGCCAAATGCAAGGTTTTCAGGAACCCAAAGTGGCCGGCCTGTTTCGCGTCGTGGCAATGGTGAAGGATACGGGACCGCATGGCCGCAGGAACATACAACTTGCTACCATGCCAAGCTAGGTCATCTCGCTCTGTAAGTACTCCATGATTGTCTCGTAGCCATGGGTTGTCTAGGAGGGCCGCTTTGAGGTCGTTGTCAAACCCGGTTGTCGCCGACTGGGAAACTGCTTTCGCCTCCTCCTGGCTATACGGGGGCATGATTGCCTGTATTACCTTCTCCCTCCTACTGTCATACTGAGGTAACCGGGACAATGCATCTGCCAGAAAGTTCTTTCCCCCTGGCACGTATTTGAGTTGAAACTGGAACCGGCGGAAATACTGCGCCCACCTAACATGTTTGGGAGATAACCGTTGAGGGGTCTGCAATACCTCCAGGTTTTTATGGTCAGTCCAGACCTCAAACGGCTCCCTCGCCCCCTCCAACAGATGCTGCCATGTTGCTAGGGCCCACTTCACCGCAAACACCTCTTTCTCCCAAATAGCCCATGCTCGTTCGGTTTCCGTTAGCTTTCGGGAGGTATACGCACACGGCTGCAACGCTCCCTATTTCGCTGGAGTAGAACCCCCTACATCGCTGGCGTCAGCCTGCACCACAAACAGCTTTTCCGGGTCTGAATGTAGCAACACACGCTCCCTCGCGAACAGGAGTTTCAATGCCTCAAAGGCGCGTTGGCACTCTGTAGTCCAGGCCAACGGTTGTCCGGGACGTGGTTTTGTTGTGGCTTTTCGAGTACGCAACAGGTCCATCAGGGGTAATGCCACCGTGGCGAAGGAAGGAATAAAATGTCTATAAAAATTGGCAAATCCCAGAAAACTCTGTAATTGGCGGTGTGTCTTTGGTGCCTGCCACTCCAGTACGCTCCTCACCTTATTGGGGTCCATTTCGATCCCTTCTGCCAAAATCCGATAACCCAAATAATCCAGACGTGATCGATGGAACTCACATTTTGACAATTTGACGTACAAACAGGCCTGTAACAGCTTTTGCAACACGTCGCACACTAATCTAACGTGGTCCTCCATGGTCTTAGTGTATATAATGAAGTCATCCAGGTATACAAGTACCCCGCGGTACAAGTGCTCATGCAGTACCTCATTAATCAGTTGCATGAACACCGTGGGGGGCCCTTGCAACCCGAAGGGCATTACCCGGAACTGGTAATTACCCAAAGGGCAGTTAAAGGCAGTTTTCCATTCATCACCCCTCTTTATTCGCACCCAGTAGCATGCTTCCCGGAGGTCCAACTTCGTGAACACTTGGCCTTGGGCCAAGTGAGCCAGAAAGCGCTTCATCAGAGGAAGGGGGTACATGTGCTCAACACATACCGCATTGATACCGCGGAAGTCTACGCATAGCCGTAGACCGCCGTCTTTCTTTTCCTGGAAGAGAACTGGCGCTGCTATCCGGGATAGGGCCGGCTGGATGAACCCTCGGGCGAGGTTCTTATCGATGTATCGCCGCAACTCGTCCAACTCAAGGGGTGTCATAGGATACATGCAGGGTTTTGGTAGTTTGGCCCCCAGTAGCACAGTCCGTTGACCGGTGGGGTGGTAAACTATCACACTCCTGCTCACTGAAAACTTCCGCTATCTCCCTATACACCTTTGGGAAGCCAGTTTTTTATACCGGTTGCTCCTGGGATGCTTTCATTCCCTCCTGCTTCTCCCTCCGACTCCATACCTGGTGGCCGGGGACAAAACCCAAGTCGTAGGTGGCGACAGCCACCTTCCCACCAGATAGTGGGGCCCCATTTATCCAGCCAGGCAAGTCCCAAGATTACTGCCTCAGACATTGAGGAGACCACAATAAACCCAAGGACTTCCCAATGCTTCCCCATGTCCATTCTAACTGGTTCTAAGAGTGGCTGGGGCTCCGCTCAAAAGGGACCCGTCCATCTGCTCGAGACTAATCGGCTGAGCTAAGCGAACAACCTTGATACCCACTCCCTCCACTACATCCTTACTAACGAGACAGCGGGTACAGTACTCGCCTGTACAGCCCGTATGTGGGCTTGTTAAAGTGATGGGGATTACCAAGGGGCAGATTGGCTCACTTACCATGGGGTCGTCAGCGGGGTCCATGTTGCCATACTCCGTCAACCGTTCTTCAGCGGCGGCTGGTAGCTCTTCAATCGGGGACCGTTGGGGCGTAACCCCCTCCGCTTGATGAGCCACCCGTGACCGTTCCGGGGTCTTCTTTGGGTGTGGGGCCTGGTTTGCTGGACGGTACTGGACTGCCCTGCGACACAAGGACTGGACACTCTGCCGCCCGATGCCCGGGTCAGTTGCACCTGAAACATCCGAACACAGGTTGAAAGGCAGGTCCGGGATCCTGGGGTTTCCGACTGTCGTCCCTTGGCTGCTCCACAGCTCGCCTAGGGGTGGGCAGATCCTCCGTGGCCCTCTGGAATTCCTGCAACCCCACATCCAATTCGGTTACCACCCGAATCCGTGGGAGCAGAACGACTACTGCCAGGAGCCAACCCATGCTGCCCAGTAGTCGCTGCCCCTGAGGCAGCATCCATCCAGTCCTGCCTTTGAGCCCGAGACTGCGCAGCTGAAATGCCCACCCCAAGCGCCCCTGCTTGGAGAGAGCCACTGTGAGGAGGTATACAAAGTTTTGGGCTGGCTAGCTGGAACCTTGATGAGTCGTCTGGGGCCCCAGAGGCGGGAGTACCCCTGGGCCGGGGTGGTGGTTCCGAATAGCCCGCCTCTCCGAACTGGTCACAAAGGATGTTCCGAATAACAAGCCAACAAGCAGGAAAGAAAGACTGACAGTAGTTTTAATTTACTCCGAAAAAAAAATAGACAGCACTGGGAGTGGATTGCTCCCAGTGCCTTACATAGACTATGCGCGCCTGTCCCACCCTCAGGAAACCTGGCCCACCCTCGTTAAACCACCCTACCCCTGAAGCCACCATCCGGTGCATCAATAAACAAAATAGAGTCAGCTGGAGCGTTTGCGTCCCTTAGTCCCGTACGGCTGCTCTGTTGCCTTGCAGGGTTGCTTCGTTCTTCACACGAAGCAGCTGAGCCCTGAGCGTCCATCTAGGCACCGCACTCGTTGGTCGTGCAACCCCACAGTCAGCTTCCGGCAATGGAGGACAACAGCTGACGGCCTCCTCCCCGCCGGTGAATGTTGGCCCCGTGAGGCGAGCGTTACGGCAGTGGCGACAGGCCAGGGGGCAGGTCAGGACTCAGGGAAGGCGTCTGGGTGGCGATGGAGCCATAACGTGAGGGATTGCTGCAAAACGGCAATGGACCCGCGGCCCACCGCTCGTCAGCCTGGACGGGTCGACCTCACGGGGTTTGACACCTGGCCCTTTCCCCACCTACTGCGCGGTCCTCTTGGCCGTCCTCCCGCTGCTGCTGCTGTCGGTCGCGCTGAGTGAGCCCGAAGAGGCGGCAGCAAGCGGGCAGCTGCGCCCCTTCGCCGTCATGCAGCCACCACCCTCGGTGCTGCAGGAGACCTTGGGCTGCGAGGCAGGCGGCGGGTTGGGCCCCCCCTCGTCCCCGCAGCACATTCCCCGTTGTTGGCACGGCCGCCCATGGTGCACCTGGCCTTGGCGCCCTACTCTTGCGACATCGAAGTGGCTGAGGACGCGGCCTGGGCAGCGGCTGGGGCAGGGGTAGCGGGGACCCCCAACGATGCTGCAGTGGCCGCCACCGGAGCCGCTGCCTCCCATCCTGCTCCCCCCTCCCCGCCCGTTTGGCTGAGGACACGGCGGAGGCGGCGGCTGGGCTGCATCGCCACCTCCAGAGCTGCTGCCTCCCGTCCTGCTCCCCCTCCCCGCCCGTTCAGCTGAGGATATGGCGGGGGCAGCGGTTGGCCACGCTGGAGCTGCTGCCTCCCATCCTGCTCCCCTTCCCCACCCGTTCAACTGATGAGGCAGCGGGGGCGACGGCTGGGCCACGCCATTGCCACCAGAGCCTCTGCCTCCCGTCCTGCTCTCCCTCCCCGCCCATTCGGCTGAGGACGTGGCGGGGCGACGGCCGGGCTGCGTCGCCATCAGAGTTGCTGCCTCCCGTCCTGCTCCCCCTCCCCACCTGTTTGGCTGAGGACGCAGCGGGGGTGGCGGCCAGGCCGCGCTGGAGCCGCTGCCTCCCATCCTGCTCCTCCTCCCCGCCCGTTCGGCTGAGGACGCGATGGGGCAGCGGCTGTGCCGTTCCGGAGCCACTGCCTCCCGTCCTGCTCCTTCTCCCTGCCCGTTCGGCACCTAGAGAAAGAGGAAAGAGAGAAAGAGAGGGAGAGAAAAGAGAGAAAAAGAGGAAAGAAAAGAGAGAGAGAGAGGAAAGAAAGAGGAAAGAGACACAGAGGAAATAGAGAAAAGAGAAAGAGAGGAAAGAGAGAGAGAGGAAAGAGAGGAAAGAGATAAAAAAAGAGGGGGGGAGGAAAGAGAAAGAGGGGGAGAGAAAAGAGAGAAAAAGAGGGAAAGAGGGAGAGGAAAGAGAGAAAAAGAGGAAAGAAAAGAGAGAGGAAAGAAAGAGAGGAAAGAGAGACAGAGGAAACAGAGAGAAAAGAGAAAGAGAGGAAAGAGAGAGAGAGGAAAGAGAGAGGGGGAGAGGAAAGAGAAAAGAGGAAAGAAAAGAGAAAGGAAAGAGAGAGAGAGAGAGAGGAAAGAGAGAAAGAGGAAAGAGAAAGAGAGAGAAAGAGAGGAAAGAGAGAGGAGAGAGAGAGGAAAGAGAGGAAAGAGAGAAAGAGGAAAGAAAAAGAGAGAAAGAGTAAAGAGAGAGAGAAAGAGTAAAGAGAGTGAGAGAGGGAGAGGAAACAGGAAAAAGAGGGGGAGAGGAAAGAGAGAAAGAGGGGGAAAGAGAAAAAGAGAGGAAAGAGGGAAAGAGAGGAAAGAGAAAGAAAGAGAAGAGAGGAAAGAGAGAAAAAGGAAAGAAAAAAGAGAGGAAAAAGAGAGAGAGAGAGAGGAAAGAGAGAGAGGAAAGAGGGAGAGGAAAGAGAAAGGAAAGAGAGGAAAGACAGAGACAGAGAGACCCTTTTGACATCTAAAATGAAGATAACACTGCACGTATCCTTTTTTACCTTTATTTTATATATACACACACAAATACATATACATACATACATACATACATACATACATACATATATATATTAAAGGTAAAAAAGGATATATGCAGTTTTATCTTCATTTTAGATATCAAAAGGGTTTTGCGGCTCCCAGTGTTTTTTCCCCCCGGTGGGAAACGTGTCCAAGTGGCTCTTTGAGTGTTTTGGGTTGCCTACCCCTGGATTAGGGATTGCTCAGGCCACTTCTCTATCTGACCTGCTATCTTGCGAAACTGTTGTATGTACTTCAGGGCAGGCCTGCCGGCTTGTTTTCTTTTGTGGATTTGTTCTCCTGCTTTGAGGCCAATGGATGGGTTCTCAAATCTTTCTCTCAGCACTAGGAGGAAGAGGTGGGGGTCCTCCAATTCAGGGGCTTGGTCATTATATAAATTGTTCAGCCATTCGGATGCTTCTCCCTCTAGACTGGACGCAATCACATCGACCATAGTGCATGGGTCTGCATGAGAGCACACTTGGTTGAGAAAGAAAACCAGCTTTTCTGGATCCCCATCGAAGGTTGCTCTGAATGGTGGAGCAATTAATAGCTGCTGGGCCCCCCACTGTCTCTGTTGCACCCCCAGTTGCTGCTGGTCCCATCCTGACTGCTGCTGCATGCCCAGGGGTTGCACGTTCAGGGGCTGTAGCCATGCCCCCTGCTGCTGTAGGCCCCTCAGCGGTTGCTGTATGTTCGGGGGTGGTGACCAATCTCCTTGCTGTGGTCGTCCTCCCATCAGCTGCTGATCTCCTGGCTTCTGCACCACCCCAAGCTGTTGCAAGGCCTCTATTAGCTGTGGCAAGCTCAGAGGTTGCTGACCATAAACCTGCGGGGGATGCCAAACTCCCCATTGCTGCAGAGGCCTCAGACTGAGGTTCCCTCTCTGTGTAGGGCTGGAGGCCCTGGCAGGGGAAGACGGGGTCTGGAAGCTGTCTGATCTGCAATGGAGGGGCTGTAGGCTCCTCTCATCAGGAGTTGATTTCTGCTTCTCATCTCTAGCTTTTCAAATCTTTCCAGTGACTCACCCGAATCTTCAATGGCAGACGATCTGGTAGCTCTCCACCGGTCTGCTTTTGAAGTCTTTGAGGGTGGCAAGGCAGCCTCTAGGCTTCTGGAGTCTCCACAGCTAATAGAGGCCTTGCAACTGGGCTGGGCCCGGGCTGACGGCCAGATCAGCTCTTCTAGCTGCTTGGGTCCTGCCCCGGTCTGCAAAAATTCATCTTCCCACAGCATGCTGTCTATTGCTTCCTCCTCTGGGGTATCAGCAGCTGCCAGTCACCATCTTCAAGCAGGTTCTCTTTTCCCATGATGAAATTTTCCTCCTGAATCTTTGCCAGCTTCTCTCAAGTCTAGAGACAGTTCAGGACCCCAGGTTGTTTGAAAAGAAAGAAGATCTTGGCATGATGTCAATGTTCCGACTAATGAAACACTTCAAAGAACTTCCAGGCATTGTTTATCCTAAAAAGTCTTTAATCGTGAAACAAAGTGTCGGCACAGCATGGTGGATGCCAAGATCTGAATTCCCCTCCCCTGAGCACATAATATTCCACTCCTCTAATTGCAGTCATAAATCACATTCTCCAATTAGTTTGAAAGGCAAAGTTTCCCTTTCGTTCTGTAGCCCGGGGTTTATCTTAACTAATCCCCACACAAATTCTTTCTCCTCCCCTCCCAGCATCATCTAATTTAACTCTAAAAATACCACACAGCTTATACAGAGAGTGGCTGCTTCTTCATATTTTGTCAAAGCAAGAACATCCAATATTAGCAGCGTTGACATATAACTTCCCCTATGGTAGTATCAAGATAAATCTAATGGGAGTAAAAAGTTTAACTGAAAAGCCTAGTATCAGTGTAATGCCAAATCTTACAAAAATTAAATCCAGTGGTACTTAATAGAGAAGTATGAACAATTCCTTAATATCTGCCATATCAAATATTTACTATGTTTGCTATTAAACTTGTTTTTATATTAAAATATTAGTACAGAACAGATGCTGCCTATAAATAATAAAGTCAGTGACATACAAAAGAGAAAAAAAATAACTTTTAAAAGACACCCCAATGAACATGGATTTATGTTTTAGTGCTATTTTTGCAGTCATTTCCATTTATTGCTTGTGAATAATTTACTTTCTTCTAATATTCTATTTGCACAACATTTTGGCTAGTGTCTATTTTTTTTCTATCAAGAACCACTTGCATTTTAAAAATCATGTATTACACTGTGTTTCATAGGAAAATAAGTTGCAAGTTGCTAAGCCAAAAACTAAACGTATTTCTAAGAAGCACTTATTTCTTCTTGAATGTTCACCAGGCTAAATTAATATATACAGTATTTAAATTGTAAATAATTTTAAATTTTAAAAATGAGCTTGAATTGCTATGTAGCCAAAGTAGCATTGTTTATACCTAAGATTGAATGGGTACTGAATGGGTACTCCCCATTTAATGCATTCTTCATGAGAGGAGATGCTAAGGATTCCCAATGAAGTCAAGTGGATGGATCTCAGAATCTATGCTTTTGGGGATCTTTCCTCTGTGGAATACTATGCATGTAAAGGCATATGGGGATAAACATTTGGTGATTAATAATGGATGGGAAGTATCACAACTTGAGTTTTAACAGATTATGCTTTATTATATTTTTATGAAAACTAGATGGGTTAATATAGATATTGATTACTTACACTGATACTTTTATGATGGTAAACAGCCCAAATTCTTTAATATTTAGACTATACAAACTGCTATATGGATAAATAAAATGCTGGAGTACTTAGGAAACATTTTTATAAAAACACCAAGATAAAACACCAAGTAAATATTCAAGTAGAGTTAAAATGCTGACTATGGTGAAAGAGATGAGGAACGGAACCAACAGGAAACTGATGCAAGGGAAAGTGGAAAGGGATATTATTATGAAGATATTGCACAATTGGATGAAATATTACTGTGGGACAATCATACTTGTATATAATCCATATTAAATACAGCAAATTATTGTTTAACAAATTATGTGCATAGTAATTATGCTACATAAATTTGGTAGGATAATTAAAAATGAAAAATAGTATTGCCTCAATAGGTTTTTTCTTATGATCAACACACTTAATTCTTTAGTGCTTTTCATACCATATATAATATGGTACTAACAAAATAGTTTTAAAAAGTGAATCGCATGGAATATACAGACATACAAAAACTCAAAGTTACAGGTTTGACTTTGTAAAAAAATGAATTTGAAATTATATTGTGTGGTAGTGCCAAGGTTTATAAATTGTTATTGTTATTGAAATTAAACTTGGAGAATGAGTATGTTGAAGCATTGCATGATCCAATGGGTAAATTTTTTTGAGTATAATAATTGCACAATGGACAAAGGGTTTAAACATATGGACGTGTGGATGAAGGGTTTAAAATTTACATTCAATTATAATTTAAAAGAATTTTTTTATAAAATGTGCCATTTAACATTTATTGCATATTTAACACCCAATAAAACTGTCAAAGATGTATGAAGGTATTTCATATGTCTGTTGGAAATGTAAATGTAAAGAAGGAGCTTTTGATGGACTGTTGACAAAGCAAAAAAAATCTGGGGTAAGATTTATATTTTGATACAGAAGGTTCTTAAAATGAATATAAAAATCAAGCCAGAAACTTTTCTCTTAGGCTTGATGGACAAAGAACTTGAAAAAAGTCTGGAACTTTGCTGTTATATATGTTGACAGCACAAGAATGCTTTTATGCACAAAAATGGAAAGATACTTTAACTCCCACAATGAATGACTGGCTGGAAAGACTGATGGAACTAGTAGAGATGGCTAAATTAATTGCCTTAATCAAAGAAAATAATAAATCCAGCTTTGTTTTTACTTGGAAACCACTTCTGGATTTTGTGCTTGAGATGGAAAAAAAAATGAAACATTGACTTTTGGTTTTACTGATTAAGTTGGTTGTTATAGAAATAGCTAATACATATTAAGTGTGTAAAAGTAAAAAGTTGAGGCTGTGATGTTGCTATCTTGTTCTACTGTGTTAAAAAGAGTTGGAAGTCAATGGTTTTTTTTTTTACCCTACACATCTTTCTCTTCCCTGCCCTTCATTTTTCTACTATTTTTATTTTCTTTTGCATTTATATAATAAGCATAATAAAATTATTAAAAGAGAAATATATTTTGTTTTTCTTATGATCAACATACTTAATTCCTTAGTGCTTTTCATACAAAAATACATCATATGGTACTAATAAAAGAGTTTTAAAAAGTGAATCACATGGAATATGGAGACATACAAAAAAAACCTACGTTCATTAGGAATTGGTAATATGCATTAAAATCAGTGAAGCTGATCTTTAGTAGTGTAATTCATCAGGAAATGTAGGCTTTCTACAGATGGTTTCTACATTCACCTCCGATACGCATTTTTAATATTTAGAAATGCAGTCGCAATAGACTATACACTGTCAAACTGTACTTTATAAAAAATGCTAACAGGAATACAGGCACTAAAAATATAATTTAAATTCTCAGTATTTCACAGAGAATTTTAAAACTCATTCCTGTGTAAGCAGAAAGCAGCTGCATATGGTTTATTATAGATGACAATTTCTGTGATGTAAAACAACTGTGCTTCCACTAATTAATGCCAGAATTACATACTCTACAACAGGGGTAGTCAACCTTTTTATACCTACCACCCACTTTTGTATCTCTGTTAGTAGTAAAATTTTCTAACCGCCCACCGGTTCCACAGCAATGGTGATTTATAAAATAGGGAAGTAATTTTACTTTATAAAATTTATAAAGCAGAGTTACAGCAAGTTAAAGCATATAATAATAATTACTTACCAAATACTTTATGTCAGACTTTCGCTAAGTTTGGCAGAATAAATCTTTATAAAACAACTTACTGTAGTTAAATCTATCTTTTTATTTATACTTTGCATACATAGAAGCATGAAGTCTGATGAAATTACATTTAANTCCGGGCGACAGAGGCTTTTTCCACCATCCAGCCCGTGCTCTCAATGCAGAGAGAAAGAGAGCCGAGAGCGCAGGCGCACATGGAGAGGCGGAAGGGAGCAGTCTGGCCCCGCCTCCCTCCAGGGTGATGGCGTGCGTGCCCACAGGGACGGCTCTGCGTGCCGCCTGTGGCACGCGTGCCATAGGTTCGCCACCACTGCCCTAACGCAAAGAAATATTGGTCTAAGATTCATAGATGGCTGGAAAAGATGACGAAAATACAGATAGAATTGTTTTTGCTAGGAATATTAGGACCTAATTATGGTAAAGAGAATGATTATTTAATATTACATGTTTTAACAGCTGCAAGAATAGTATTTGCCCAATTTTGCCCAAAATCTGATCAGACTATAATTATCAAAATTTTAGAATGTGCAGAAATGGACAGATTAACTTTGGAGATGAAAGAGAAAGATTCAATTTATTTTAAAACTTGGAAATTTTTTTTATCAATGGTTAGAAATATGATAGAATGAGAAAAGAGTTTAAAATTAAATAGAATAAATGATAGGTTTTTAACTAAGCTTTATCTTCTATGTTAATAACATTGTTATTACTAGTGACTTTAAATACTAGTGATAATTAGAATTAGTTGATATTTTATCAGTTATGGTTATCTACTTAGAGGAATTATATTTATTAATTTTTAGTTATATGATTATAGTCAACTTCACTTATTATAAATGTTTAGTATTATATAAACTATGTTTGCTTAATATTTAGACCCAGACGGTAGTTTGCATGGGATTATTGTTGGGGGTTACCCCATTACTGTACCTACCTTTACCCTATCCCGAATCCCTTATTCCCACCCCTTCCCATACCCGTACTGACCCTATCCTTTCCCTACCTGCATAAAATATAATAAAATATTTATAAAAAAAAAAAATTACTTCAATAATGGCAGAGAGACTGAAAAAATACTTAGTTGAATTCATACATCCAGATCAAAACGGCTTTTTACCAAAGAGACAAATTAAAAACAACTTAAGAGTGATAATGGACGTATTAGAATACGATGAACTATATCCAGGGAAACAATTAGCATTAATATTTTTAGATGCCCAAAAGGCATTTGATAATGTTTCCTGGCAATTTATGATTCAGCAACTACAAACAATGGACTTTGGAAAGAACTTTACAAACATGATAAAAACAATATATAGCAATCAGACAGTAAAAGTGATTGTGAATGGAGACTGTACTGAGAGCTTTGAGATAAGAAAAGGCACGAGGCAAGGGTGTCCACTATCCCCATTATTATTTATTTTTACGTTGGAAGTTTTAAATAGAAGGATTAGACAGGGTACAGAAATCAAAGGATTGAAGATAAAAGACGAAACATATAAGTTACAAGCATTTGCTGATGATCTAGTACAGGGGTAGTCAACCTTTTTATACCTACCGCCCACTTTTGTATCTCTGTTAGTAGTAAAATTTTCTAACCGCCCACTGGTTCCACAGCAATGGTGATTTATAAAATAGGGAAGTAACTTTACTTTATAAAATTTATAAAGCAGAGTTACAGCAAGTTAAAGCATATAATAATAATTACTTACCAAATACTTTATGTCAGACTTTCGCTAAATTTGGCAGAATAAATCTTTATAAAACAACTTACTGTAGTTAAATCTATCTTTTTATTTATACTTTGCATACATAGAAGCATGAAGTCTGATGAAATTACATTTAATTAATTAAATTATTAATGAGATCCCTGAGACTGATGCTGCGAAACTAAATACTGGATATCTGGCTCAATTTTTGTAAGGAACAAACAAAGGTGTCCTCTTTCGGAAATATTCAGGCTGTTTCTTTCTTTGGTCATAATATGATTAACAGCACTAAAGCCTGATTCCACAAGATATGAGGTAGGGAAAGGTACCAATAAACTGAATATCATTTTCTACATATTTGGATATAAGACAGGCATTTTTTTACTTTGCCATAGGTTTTCATATCCACCACTATAGAATTTATGTTTACTTTCTTCATCATATCTAATTTCTAACAGTTCTTCTGTTGTATCAGCCTCTTCAATATTTGCGGTAAAAGGATTTTTCATCCAGTCATACACCTTCAATTTCAAAATATCTTCAAATCTTTTTTACATGTCCAATTTAAGTTCGTTGAGGTGGCTACTGAATCTGTCAATATCCTCTGGAGTTACATCATCTTTTATAGATGATAATTCAGGAAACTGATGAAATTCTCTCTTCAATAGATTATAACGAAGTAGTTCAAGTTTGTCAATAAATAATGACACAATACTTTGGCAACCTAGAAGAGTTTTATTAGCTCCTTGAAGTTGCAAATTGACATCATTAAATCTCTTGAAAATATCTGCTAAATAAAAGACATCATTCTTTACTGTTTTAACTGTTGACACAGATTGGTCTCATTATTACTTTCAAAAAATTGTATGACACTATCATATAATGCTACAAAACGAGCCAAAGATGTACCCTTTGACAGCCACTGAACTTCTGTGTGCAAAAGTAACGTAATAAAATCTTCATTATTGTCCTGGCAAAGCTGTTGAAACATTCTATCATTTTTTGCATTGGATTTGATCTTGTTTATGGCTCGAATTATTATAGTTAATGATGAATGGAGACTTGTACTTAGATGTTTTCCTACAAGATGTTGTCTGTGCACCACACAATGAATACATAAAACATTTGGCACTTCTTCCTGCAAATAAGCAACAAATCCACGATAGCGACCTACCATTGATGGTGCTCCATCAGTAGCGCATGCAACAATATTATTCAAAGGAATATTATTTTTTGTAAAGTATGATTTCACAGTATTAAATATAGATAATCCTCTTGTATCTGTAATGAGATTTATTGCGAATAGCATTTCTTCTCGTAATGTATTGTTTTCATCAAAANTAGCTTTTACCACTTTTTGCAATTAATTGTGAAATGCGATAAGCGGCAATTAATCCATCTTCGTTCGCTGCATGTTGTTTCTTAAATGATGCAACGATTGTTGAACGATTTTGAAATTTTTTATATATTTCCTGAAAATATTCAATGGGCTTGTCCTTATCATTTGGATGCTTTGTAGAAAGATGTTCTCACAATCGACGTGGCTTCATTGCCTCATTGGATAATGTTTTATGACACAATAAACACATTGGATGTTGTTTATTTATAACAGATTCTATGAAACCCATCCTCAGATACTCTGGCAAATAGCCACGAGCGTATTTCTTTTTTTGAGACATGGACTCACAATATTTCACAATATTTTGTTTGAAGCTGTAGGCACGTGCTCACTCTCATAAATCTAACTGCGTACTGACCAGTGCGACCGCAAACAAAAGAGCCTGCGCCATGTATCGAAGTCTGCGCATACTTCTCGTGCATTGTGGATTGGGTTTGGGGGGGCGCCGGCTACCAGCTCTGCTTGTCTGTTACAGCTGGGTGGTGTGGGGGGAGATGTGCGAGCTATTCTGAAATGAGGCTCTTTTGTTTGCGGTCGCACTATAGCGCCATTTAGTTTCACTTACGTAACGTGAACTAAACTCATGCGCGGGCGATACAAATGGTATATTTTCAGAAATTTAAATTGTCACGGGGAATTTTATGAAAACCTAATGAAAATGTTTTTAAATAATGCTATGAAATTTTTTTAAAAAGTCAATTAAATTAAAAAAAGGAAAGTGCTTCAGTATCGGACAAAACCCCTACCGCCCACCATGAAAGCTGGAACACCCACTAGTGGGCAGTAGGGACCAGGTTGACTACCACTGGTCCAGAACTACACTGGAGGATCTTGTCAATGATCTCAAGGCAGCTGGGACCATAGTCACCAAGAAAACAATTGGTAACACACTACGCCGTCAAGGACTGAAATCCTGCAGCGCCCGCAAGGTCCCTCTGCTCAAGAAAGCACATGTACAGGCCCGCCAATGAACATCTGAATGATTCAGAGAACTGGGTGAAAGTGTTGTGGTCAGATGAGACCAAAATCGAGCTCTTTGGCATCAACTCAACTCGCCGTGTTAGGAGGAGGAATGCTGCCTGTGACCCCAAGAACACCATCCCCACCATCAAACATCGAGGTGGAAACATAATACTTTGGGGGTGTTTTTCTGCTAAGGGGACAGGACAACTTCAATACATCAAAGGGACGATGGACAGGGCCATGTACCATCAAATCTTGGGTGAGAACCTCCTTTCCTCAGCCAGGGCATTGAAAATGGGTTGTGGATGGGTATTCCAGCATGACAGTGACCGAAAACACACAGCCAAGGCAACAAAGGAATGGCTCAAGAAGAAGCACATTAAGGTCCTGGAGTGGCCTAGCCAGTCTTCAGACCTTAATCTCATAGAAAGTCTCTGGAGGGAGCTGAAGGTTCGAGCTGCCAAACGTCAGTCTTGAAACCTTAATGACTTGGAGAGGATCTGCAAAGAGGAGTGGGACAAAATCCCTCCTGAGATGTGTGCAAACCTGGTGGTCAACTACAAGAAATGTCTGACCTCTGTGATTGCCAACAACGGTTTTACCAACAAGGGTTTTGCGAAGGGGTCAAATACTTATTTCACTAATTAAAATGCAAATCAATTTATACCTTTTTTGAAATGCAATTTTCTGGATTTTTTGTTGTTATTCTATTTTTCACTGTTAAAATAAATCTACCATTAAAATTATAGACTGATCATTTCTTTGTCAGTGGGCAAACGTACAAAGTCATCAGGCAATCAAATAATTTCTTCCCTCACTGTAAAAGACATACTGATGTAGGAGAGGGCCTAAGATATAATTAAGGAAGCTCTTGGTTCAAACAACCTGGCAGTAGCCGTAAGCAAGTATTTCTCCTTCATTCTCTCCCACTCTATCTACAATTAGAGGGTTATTATAATTATCAATGCATTCTAAATTGCTAAAAGCACTGGACAAATGCTACACAAGTCCTATTTCAAATATTAAGGCAGAATACCAAATTCATTTCTACTACTAGATAGGACAGTTTGATCCTGGGATGTTGCAAGAAATAAGAAAGATGTGTTATTGTATCTGGATCTTCATTAATTCCATTTCCAACATAACTGAAATTGGGCTAGGAAAAACTACGAAAAACTAAGACTCATTATGCTTGACATTTATTATGTCTTGATTAGATAATATAATTAAGTTGACTTCCGGTTCCACTACGCGGCGACGCCGGTCTCGTCTGGGGACTTGTCTCCATTCCAGCCGGGTTTTCTTCGCCGGTAGACCCTTAGTGGGTCGAAAGATGCCCTGGAGGGGCGACCACCGAGGAGGAGGCTTGCTGGTGACTGCGGGAGGACGGCAGGTTCTCCCGTGGCTCCAGCTATCTCCTTAGGGTCGACGGAGCAAAGATCGTCCTGCAAGATGGCCGATTACCCTGCTGCACCAGCCAAAGTCACAATTACACCTAAGCGTATTAGACCCACCGCGGATGATCCGGGTGAGACCCTCTTTGCCCCTCTCTTTACCCTACTTGGTTTTTTTTATTGCCTGTAAAAGTTTTTTTTGAAATTATTTCCCTGTCTTGAAAAAGCAGCTTTTGTATGCGTGGGAAGAAAGGCGCTAAGAACAAAAAAAATTAAAGACTATATTTTATTTTTATTCACTTTGGGATACAGAAAAAAAATGTTTCTTCAAATTGTACTATTATTTTATACTGGAAGATTATTTCTTTCTCCACTTTTTCCTTTAAAACATAGAAAATAGGGGGGAAAAATGGTGTCTGGAAAAGATTTTTTATCTACTGAGGACATCTAGTGGCGAAAAGTTAACACTGCACTGTTGATTATTCTTTGGAGAGAAGGACTTGACCTTCAAATTACTCTTGAAGAGAAAAGATAAGCTGATGCAGCTGTGGGAACTGAGGGGGTGGACATTGCTTAACTTTTGTTAACTACAGTCTCTACTAAAAGAAAAAAAGGATCTTCTTCAATCACTATTAAAATGGAGAAACTTTATTCTCACTTAAACTGTAAACTTATATTGGAAAAGATCTATGAAGCTACTGAAGAAATATGTGCTACAATGAAAGGGATTACTACAGAACTAAGAGCTAACTCTACCCCAAACTTTCAAACTGACTTTCAGACTACATCTGACCATTCTACAACCCAAAACATATCAGAAGAGGAATTAAGGGAGACTAAAGAGGAATTTGCTACAATGAAAGAGATTACTACAGAATTAAGAACCAGAAATTCTCCTCCAAACCTTAAAATTGATTTTCAGACTACATCTGACTATTCTACAAACCAAAATATATTAGAAGATAACTTAATTGAGAATAAAGAGGAACTTATTTTACCTTACAAGCATTTCAGTTATATCTTTGAGGATCAGAAAAAGCAAAGACTGAGATTTGAACCTTTAAAGCAACGAGGCTTCAAGGATAAGAGAAATAGAGGTCCAATGCAGAGGTCAGGATGCTTTCTACTGTCTCAAATGACATTACAAACAACAAAGAGAGACTTATCGGCTGAAAGGGAAGCTCTGTTATGGAAACCTGCTTGGCATAAAAAGAAGCCTAGAATAAGACTGAAAAGAGAAAGTTAAAATTATATGTAATGGATTAAAGGCATTCTAGAACTATGGATTGATTTTAGCATTAAGATTTTGAGTTAGAAGTAAGAGAAAAATGGGTGATCACTAGAATATATATATTAAATAGATTAAGAATGCATTTTTTGGAATAATAGGTTTATTTGTATGAAAACTATTATGTAATGGAATGAAGAAAACTGAAGAGGTGTTTTAGATCTGGATTGAATTAATAATTAATTGAATGTTATTTTAATAAGATGATGTGTTTGTTTGATAATATGGATGTTTTTAGCTATGATAATTGGATGAAATTTGAATCTCGTCTAATGGACTGAAATGATTTAAGGTTTGATATTACTCTGTCAGCTTAAAGAGATTGATTGATTGATGGATTAGATATGTATAGGATTAATATTTTATTTTAATTACAAGATATTAGTGGAAGAAGAGATAAACAAGGCTTATGATAAAATTAAGGAATTAGAATATACCTGGAATGGATACCTGAATTGATAATGTGTTTATTTAAAGTTAAATTTGATTATGGTATTGTAAATTCATAAAGCTCTAAAACAGGTTTAGGATTAATAGAAATTTAAGTTAGAAATGGATTATCTTAAATATGTTAAGCTATTTGAGGGAAAGAGAGGGAATATTTGATGTATTGATTGAGTTATTTATATATGTTTTATTTTTGGATCTTTGATTACCCCAGCACCACGGTGTGTCTTGAGCACTTTGTCTTAAGAATGAAAAAACCAATAAAATTTGTTTTTTTTTAAAAAGATAATATAATTAAGTTGATTCTTTTTCAGTTTGCCACAGCTACTTTATTTAATGTGCTTTACCAATTTTTTGTAAAAAGATGTATTTTTGCTTTTGTGTCTTGGTGCAATTATGGTGGAAAAATTAAGGTAGCAACTGTATTTTAGTAGCACTATCTCTCACAATTTGGTCTTATATGTGAGAAGAAAGTATTACAAAATGTATAAATTAAGGCAGAAATGATCAATTAAATATTATTCATGCCAATCCTGCTTGATTTTACTATCAGGAACAATTGTCATTTTCAGATATCAGAAACCCATGTCATAGAAAAGATAAAAATACAGATAGTCCTCGAGTTACGAGTGTAATGGAGCCTGCCCATTGCACTCGTAACTTGAAAACTTGTAGAGTGAATCTCATACCTCAAACGAGATCACTCCCTTGCTCATTAAAACGCACACGGCTCGTTAAGCGAACATGAGGTATCTCAGGGTGGGGAAGGCCATGGAGGGCTTAGTGATGGAACAGGCCCCCAAGGCCTCTCTGACCCACTAAGATACCGCATGCTTCCCCTCCCTTCCTGCCACGCCGGACTCACCTGGAAAAGATCCATCTCCTCTCTGCTATGGTTCCTGTTGCTGCCCAGATCTGAGGCTGGAGGATGCTTCCACGCACCCCCCCCTGCAGCCCAATCCGGGCTCCAGAGGCTTTTTCCAGGCCGCTGCCTCCTGGATCTGAGGCCGGCGAATGCTTCCACAACCCCCCCCACAGCCCAATCGGGCCTGAAAAACACCTCCGAAGCCCGGATTGGTCTGCTGGGGGGTGCGCGGAAGCATTCCCTGGTCTCAGCAGTGGTCTGGAAAAGGCCCCCAGAACCCGGATTGGACCACTGTGGGGCGCAGAAGCGTTCCCCAGCCTTAGATACGAGTGGCAGCGGCCTGGAAAAGACCTCCGAACTCTGATCCAGCCTCTGGAGGCACGTGGAAGCATCCCCCAGTTTCGGTTCCGTGCTCTGTTGCAGAAAACAGAGGCCTAAAGTATCATGAGATCATGTGAGATCAGTAGCATGAGATCTCGCCCCACTGATCTCATATAATCTTGCGTTACTTTAGGCTTCCATTCTCTGTAAACGCACTGAAGGCCTGGAGCAGCCAAGAAAGTGAAGGATCTCGATCTTTGTAGGGTGAGTATTGAAGGCCTGGTGCCTAGGGAGACCCGGGGTGAGGGTGGGGAGGGAGGGAATAACCAAGATGAATGTTGCAGAGCCATTGCGGTCACTCGTAAGGGCGAACAACTGCTGTGGTGCTGCAATATTCATAACTTCGGGACTTGCTCGCAAGCATTAAGGGGCGCTCATCACATAACTTTGAATGAGTGTTAAGTGAACTCTTGTAACTCGGGGATTACCTGTAATGTTTTTCCAACATTCTTAATAGAAAGCAGAGCAAATTTTAGTAACAGACACTGCAACTGGTGTAAATGCCAAAAGCCTGAAATGCAATCCCATGAGTGCAGGGGTGGCATAGCAGTCATAATTTCAAGGATGGGTTGTAAATAACTTTTTTTAAGGCTGTCATAACATTAAACAGTTGTTAAGTGACTGGTCATAAGTCAAGAACTACCTGTATTATGCTGTCCTTTATTCCACTTAACAACATTTATTTATTAGTATCCCATCTTTATTATTTTTAGAAAATAATTCAAAGCAGTGAACATATCCATCACACCCTCCTCCTCCTATTTTCCCACAAGAACCCTATGAGGTTGGTTGGGCTGAGAGTGACACTTAACTGGCTTTCATGGTTAAGGAGGAACCTGAACTCATGGCCTCCCATTTTCTAGCCTGGTGTCTTAACTACTAGACCAAACTATAATAGAGTTCTGTCTCAGCCTGATTTTCTGTTTCTTTAGTTCACTTGTTCCTTGTCCTATTGTATCAGAGGTCCCCAATCTTTTGGACACCAGGGACCGGTTCTGTAGAGAAGGGTTTTTTTCATGGACTATGGAAAACCCCATTTCTGCCCTCTCTGGATTGTCATACGATGAAGGGGGAGGGAGATGAGCAGAGGGGTTTTATGGCCCTCACTTCCTCCATTTCAACTTCAAAGGGACTGAATGTGGATATCACCAAAAGGACTAACCATAACAATGGGGCTATTACCTTTCATGTACTCCTCTCTGAAGTCTCCTTTCCCGGCAGTGAGGAAAAGGGGGTGAGAATGTAATGCCTGGGACTGTCGCTGGAAGAAGGGGGTGATGGGGTGGGGCTACTGGGGGACCCCGTAAAACCTTGAATGGGAGAGCTTGGACCCCAAGTCCTGTCTAGAACACCTGCAACCATTTTCTCTTAATAAATGATGCCTGTTGGAAGAACTATTCCAAGAGTTCTGTTTTCTTAAGATGCAAAATGGGCTGGGTCCTTACATTAGACAGGACTTGCAGAATTAGTCCACCTGGAAGGGAGACCCTTACCAGGGGACTTTGCAAAAATTACCATGTCAGACGGCGAAGCAGGGAAGGGAGAAAACTCCCCGGAAAGGGAGCCGCTGCCCTGACTGAAACCCTGCCAGATGTTGGGATCTGAGAGGTCAGATTCCTCAGGAGAAGAGGTGGTGGAGACACGGGACCACAAACCTCGGTGGTCAATGGGCGTCGGAAAGGTGAGTGGGAAAAGAAGTCAAGAAAGGTGACCCTGAGACGGGGGAGCCAACCAACCAGAATGGAAGCAGGAGATGGAGAAATCCCTGCACGCAAGTGAAGAGGAAGGGAGCTGGGCACCATACTCGGGCTGGATCCTAGAGAAAGCTGTCGACCTGATGAAGAGAACTCTCAGCTCCCTAGGAGAGGAGAACTCTGAGCCCTACGGCCGCCCCAGCTCCTGGAGCCACAAAGGGAGAGACACCGAGGGGGAAGTGGAACCTGCAGCCCCGGGGACATCTGCTGATCCAGTAGTCCCCACCTCCAGCCGACCCACAGACGGCGATCTGGATGGAAGACACTACCACCGACAACGAAGGCACCAATCCATTCTAAGACGTCCGCCGCTGGACGTGAAATTCAAAGGGGAGCCAACACGCTTGGGATTTTTCCTAACCCAAGTCCTCAGCTACATGGAGGAATACGGACGGGACATCCCCAGCGACAAAGCCCGTATCCGGATCGTGCAATCTGCCCTGGACGGGCCGGCCGCAGATTGGGTGGTGAACTTGCACGACTCCAATGCCCCAGAGCTCAACGACTTCAACCGTTTCATGTCCTCTCTGAGAAGGCGATTTGAGGACCCCCTGGCTGATCACAAAGCCCGCGAAAGGATAAAAACGATGAGGCAAGGCAAACGCCCGGTAGCCGAATATACACAAGAATTCCGGGCCATTGCCAGCAAACTGAACTGGCCGGAAGACATCCTCTTTAGCCATTTCAAAGACGGACTAAATTATGACCTATATGACGCTTGCCTGCCCCGAGGGGACCCACACCAACTTGAGGAATGGTACGTCTTGGCAGAGGAAGCAGAGATAGACATATTGAAGAAGCACCGCCGAGGAAAACAATGGAGCCGCTCACCACCTGAGTTGACACGCGAACCAGTGAAACCATTGGCTACGGCCAAGAAGCAAATGGGGTGTTTCAAGTGCGGGAAAGAAGGGCATCGAGCTGTAGAATGTCGCTCAAAAGCCTCCCAACACAACCCAGACAGATCACCGGCCAGCAAATCCGGAAACTCTCCAGCTAAGCTAAAAGAACCTGCCATGAGAATGATGGAGGGGGGGAAAGAACTCCAGCCTACACCGCAGGGCCGGTGGATGCCTCAGACGACAGCTCGGAGGGCGAACCCCTGGTAAGTGGACGCATCAAACCCATCCTCAAGACAGTGACTATATTAATTCCCCCCATGCCCGAAGCCGTGAAGGTGAAAGCCTTAATAGACTCTGGCTGCACCTGCTGCCTCATTAGCCCAACGCTAGTGGGGAATTTGGGCATTCCGTCGAGGAGACTGGAACAACCAATCTCATTTGGCCAGTTAGATGGGTCCATAGCAGGGGGGGTGCCAGCTACCCTAGCCACTTTACCAATACACCTCTCCCTGGGCAAACATGAGGAGGACATAATGTTTGTGGTGACCCCAGGCATGGAATGCCCAATGATCCTAGGGATGGAATGGTTAAAAAAATGGAACCCCTGGATGAATTGGAGGATGGCAGAAATCAAAGTCCCGAAGGAGGACCCCATGGACTTAAAATCCCAAGGGGGGCTACCAGAATTAAGGACAGAAAAAGCATCTATGGGAGAGGAAAAGGGACTACCAGAAATACCAGAGGAATACAGAGACCTTGCTGAAGTTTTCAGTGAGGAGAGGGCGGATGAGCTCCCCCCCGCACGACCCACGGACTGTGCCATTGAATTCAAGCCGGGGGCAAAACTCCCGAAGCCCAGATTATACTCCATGAGCCCAAAGGAGAAGGAGGAAATGGAAAGATTCATAAAGAAAAACCTAGAAAGGGGGTTCATTGAGCCAGCCAAGCCTAAAGTGGCTGCCCTGGTCCTCTTTAGAGAGAAGGACGGCTCTTTACGCTTATGCGTGGATTATAGGGCCCTGAATACAATCAGTGAAAGCAACCTATACCCTCTGCCCCTCATGAAAGACATGCTGTCACACCTCTCGAAAAAATTTTCTAAACTAGACCTAAGGGAAGCTTACTATCGCGTGAGAATTAAGGAAGGGGATGAATGGAAGACCGCATTTAACTGCCCCATGGGGTGCTACCAATTCAAAGTCTTGCCATTTGGATTACAAGGGGGCCCCACAATATTTATGCAATTAATCAATGACGTTCTAAGGGAGCACCTATTTAAGGGGGTCCTGGTTTACTTAGACGACATTCTTATCTTCACCAAATCAAAAGAGGAACATGTCAACCTAGTCAGAGCGGTTTTAAAGAAACTGCGAGCCGCCCACCTATATGCCAAACTCTCGAAATGCGAATTCCACCAGGAAAAGATAGACTACCTAGGTTATTGCATATCCCCACAGGGCATTGAAATGGACCCAGAGAAGGTCAGAGCAGTATTAGATTGGGCACCACCCCGCACAAGAAAGCAACTACAAAGTTTCCTGGGCTTTGCAAACTTTTACCGCCAATTCATCCCCTCATTTGCTCAGATAGCCCTGCCCCTCACTAACTTACTAAAAACGAAGGGAGCATCCTCAGTAAAACCTAGACAGCCACTAAAATGGACAATGGAATGCCAAGCGGCGTTTGTGAGATTAAAGAGACTTTTTTCTGCCGAACCCGTACTGAGGCACCCAGACATGGATAAGCCCTTCGTAATACAGGCAGATGCAAGTGATGTGGAAGTGGGGGCCGTACTATTATAAGAAAACGATGAAGGGGTATTGCAACCCTGTGCGTATACATCCAAGAAACTCACGGAAACAGAACAGCGCTGGCCCGTATGGGAGAAAGAGGCATACGGGATACGTTGGTCATTACTCACGTGGTGCCAGTTCCTTGAAGGCAACAAAATCCCCTTCCAGGTGTGGACTGACCACAAAAATTTGGAAGCCCTGAAAACACCCAGGAAGCTCAACCCCAAGCAAGCCCGCTGGTCCCAGCATTTTCACCAGTTCCAATTTAAGCTCAAACATTTGCCGGGGAGAAAGAACTTCCTGGCAGATGCACTATCTCGCATGCCCCAATATAACAGCACGCGAGCCACTGACTCTAAACCGATGATGGTAGAATCACAACTGGCAGCGCCAGTAACCACCAGAGCCCAAGCTAAATTAAAACCACAGCTGGGCAGCCAAACTGGAATTGAATTCCGGAAAAGTTTGGAAACAAATGAATGGTTCCAGAAAAACAAAAATGTGTGCACAATGAGAGACGGGTTGCTTTGGGTAGGGGAAAAGTTATATATACCAACAACCCAAAGAGTCACATTCATGCAGCTTTGCCACAACACAAAATCAGCAGGGCATTTTGGATTTGTAAAAACATTACACTTAATTAAACGGCAATTTTGGTGGCCATCCATAAAAAAGGACATAGAAAGCTACGTGGCCAGCTGCCCAAAGTGTGCAACGGCAAAGAGGTTGCAAGGGAAATCGCCCGGACTATTACAAACAGTGGCAAATCCCTCAGCCCCTGGAGGGAAATAGCCATGGATTTTATAGTGGAATTGCCAGAAAGCAATGGGAATACTGTTGTCTGGACGGTCACGGACTTGTTTTCCAAACAGGTGCACTTTATCCCTTGCCAAAAGATTCCCACCGCAAAAGCCTTAGCGAAACTTTTCATCCAGCACATTTACAGATTGCATGGGGCACCCCAACGCATCATCTCTGATAGGGGAGTGCAATTTACGTCTGCATTTTGGAAGGAATTTTTATCCCTCTTAGGGACCACTCAGGGACTGACATCTAGCCATCATCCACAAGGAAATGGGCAGTCTGAAAAAGTGAACTCAGTACTTGAGCAATATTTAAGATGTTTTATTAATTTCCAACAGTCCGATTGGATGGACCTACTCCCTTTCGCAGAAGTTGCCTACAATAATGCAGTCCACTCCAGCACAGGTTACACTCCTTTTCAAATATCTACCAGTCAAAGTTTCAACCCCATGCCAGAATTAACCCCAAATGAACCGACGATCCCATCACTGAAAGAATGGATGGAACAACTACAAAACACCTGGCCAATAGTTAGAAAAGCACTAGATGAAGCTAGGCAGACATACAAAGCACAAGCAGATAAAAAAAGGGTTGAGCCTACACCATTCATTATAGGAGAAATGGTGTACTTATCTACAAAATACCTAAAGTCCCTACAACCCTGTAAAAACCTTGGACCAAAATATATAGGGCCTTTTCCAATTAAAAGAATCATAAACCCAGTAACAGTAGAATTAGAATTACCAAAAAATCTCAGGCAAATACACCCAATTTTTCATTGCAGCTTGCTGAAAAGAGAGCATCAGTCATCGTTAAGGCCAAAAATCCCCCCCCCACCTCCAATCATGGTGGAGGGCGAACAACACTTCGAAATAAAGGAAATCCTTGACTCTAGGAGATATCATGGAACAACTCAGTACCTAGTTGCATGGAAACACCTCCCTGCCTCACAAAACGAGTGGGTCCATAAACGTCATGTCAGAGCCCCGAAGCTACTAAAGAAGTTTCACACAGAGTATCCTAACAAGCCTGACTAACTTTTATACCTGTTTTGTTTTCTTTCAGGTGGATCTATCTTATTTTTAAGGGGGCAGGATGTCAGAATCCAATTATAATTCATCTCTAGTTATCGACTATGGAAAACCCCATTTCTGCCCTCTCTGGATTCTGTCATACGATGAAGGGGGAGGGAGATNCTTTCATGTACTCCTCTCTGAAGTCTCCTTTCCCGGCAGTGAGGAAAAGGGGGTGGGAATGTAATGCCTGGGACTGTCGCTGGAAGAAGGGGGTGATGGGGTGGGGCTACTGGGGGACCCCTTAAAACCTTGAATGGGAGAGCTTGGACCCCAAGTCCTGTCTAGAACACCTGCAACCATTTTCTCTTAATAAATGATGGCTGTTGGAAGAACTATTCCAAGAGTTCTGTCTTCTTAAGATGCAAAGTGGGGTGGGTCCTTACACATAGACAAGAATATTTGCATTAATTTACAGATACACAGGAGAAGGGATCATGTGTAATGTTAAAAACATTTTTTCTGTATTATGATCCTTTAATTTGGAAGGCTGTAATCTTTTTCACTGATTAAATCAAGAAGCATAATTATTTTCAGACAAGACTATATGAGATCTCTATATAATGCAGCAGTAATCACACAAAGGGAGGGATCAGGTATCATGTATTTTCCTTGGACATATGATTATATCACTGTAATAATGTCCTTTTAAGTCATATTTAAAGCTACATTTTAACAGCAAGTTGGAAGAATATGCATGTGGTTTTGTGGCCACTAGATGTGTACTACAGCTTTGCATAACACTGTATGCATTCTGACAGTCATACCCAGAAGACCTGGGGTGTCTGTGCCTTGAAGCAGTCTAAACAAATATTCAAGTGGTTGAGGTTGCTTCAAGGAATTGATCAAAAACTAATGGCCTTGCTGAATTATTTATACCATCCTATCCTGCTGCCCTGGTTTTAATGAAAGAATTCAGGAAATTACTGAAACTGGTGCCAAGTTCTTTCCTACCAAAATTGTAATTCAAAGATGTTAGATTGGAACATTATTTTAAACATGGAACATCAATAAATAAAAGTAGCAATTCAGCAACTGTGCTCACAACTTATCACTTCTGAAGCTTGTTCAAAACCAAGATAAAGTTTATTTAAAGAAAAGTAAAACATTAAAAAGACAATTTCCTTCAAATCTGAAGTAGTTTTTAAGGTAATTTCCCACTGCCTTCTTCCTAAAGGTGCTTTTTCAAAAGGCAACTGAACTTTGTTTTTCTTTGAAGATCTTTTGCTTCTCATTCAAGAAGCAAATCTGCTTCTCATCCAAGAAGCAAAATGTCTTCAAGAAAAAACGAAGTCCAGATGCCTTTTGAAAAAAGCACCTATGGGACAACCATGACCAGGATGACTAGCTCCATAGACACTGCCTTCTTCTAGCATGTTTTTTCATGTTTCAATTTAAGTTTCCTAATGGCCTCCCATCCATTTGACCCTTCCCTAGCTTTTCAAATGAGTCAAAAACATATCTGACTTTTATGGCATTTCATATTACCTGAGGAATTATTATTCTTTGCATAAGAGTTTTTCAATAGTAAAGCTACAATCATATACATGCAGATCTGCCAAGTGTGCATAGAAATGTACAGAACACTTGCCATTCATGATTTTGTCACCTATACTAATTCCTATCTCAATTTTCCATTGATCCTTTTGCAAATCCTTACATAGACAAAATGGAACTATGAACACTTTCCTGCTGAGAGTGACGAAAAAAGAGGCTCTTTTCATTGCGCTCAGAAGGAAAAAATATTAAGGAGGAAGAGGAAATAAGATTAAAAAAATTGGAGATTGTTATGATGAAATCCTGACTAGGAAGATTTCTACCTCATTTTATCAATGCCACCAAACCAAGCAAGACCCCTGCCAAATGCTCACCTTAGGTAGGATTCCGCAAAATGTTTAATATCGATCCCCAAGGTCGATGAGAGAACCCAAAAGTTGATAATATTCCTGTTAATATTATTATTCGTAGTTCTATTAGTTATAGTAGTATTTATTAAATTATTTTCATATAATAAATGTTTGGGGGTTTTCATGAAGGGGTCGATAGGACATCTTTGCTAGGATCTATTACTGTAATAGCAACTCTTAGCAAGGGGCCACTTTAAGAGCTTTCCTCTTTCTTAGGTAACCACCAGCAGCCCACCGCTCATAAAAGAGGGAACCCCCCCCCATTTAGGAAGAGCCTCTCGGGGGGAAGAGACCCTTTCTTCCCTCCCCAAGCTTAAGAGCCGAGCTATATACCTCTCCGGCCCCGACCGCCGCTCTCTCTCGCCGCGGCCTGCGCTTCCCGCCACAGCTCCCCAGGGTGTGTCGCCGCCACTTAGTTGCCTCCGGACTGGAAAGGCAGAGTCCCCATGGCGCCGGGGCGCCTCCTGTTCCAGCGACAGAGCCAGTTGGCTGAACGCGTACAGCAGCGAGCACAAACCGCAGGCCAGGCACAGCAACACCACTCGCGCCAGCCGCCGCATTCTCCCGCGGCCCCGGCCGCCAGCTGCAGCCGGGGCCTCGCCAGGAAGTGCCAATCCCAGCTGCGGCCGGCAGCAGGAGTTCCGCCGCAGAGCGACGGCGCGTCCCCAGCCGCTTTCAGAAACGCGGGAAAGGCGGCCGACGCAGCAAGAACGACGACGGCGCCACTTCGTTCCCCGACGCTAGAGGAGGAGGAAGAGTGGGGAGCACTCCGTGATGGAGGATGGCGGCACCAGTTAGGTGGCTCGGCCTAAGCGAGGAGGAGCCGAGCGTCTAAGGCGGTTTGGAGGCGGTGGCAGTGGGTGGGGTACGCTGGGCCCTGTGTCTGGCTGCTTGGATGGAGTCACTAAGGCAGCCGAAGGCTCGTCCTGGAGCGGAGACGTTGACCTAGAGCAGGGATGGGAAACTCAAATTTCATTGAGGGCCGCATCAGCATTATGATTGCCCTCAAAGGGCCAGATGGGCGTGGCTGGAGGAGAGCCGAGGGGCGGCAGGACTCCTGCTGGATGGGGCTGGTGTTGCTGCCAATTCCGCCGCTGTGTCTTTGTAGGGAATGTATGTAGGGCGAGGCAGGTGGCTGGGAGGTGTGGCCTGGCTGTGGAGCCCCGAGGTGCGCAAGTGTGGTGCAGGTGGGACGGGGCCGAGCGCGGCTTATTGGACGCCTCGTGCTGACATCCAGCTGCCCGTCACTGCCAGCCAATGAGCGGCAGAGGGGCCGAGCTGCTGCTGGCCATTGCTTGCCCCCCCCCCATGCTCGACGCCCATGGAGCACCAGGGTAGGCTGGGGCTAGCTCCTCGCGGTCTCCTACGGGTAGATGTAAACGGGCCGGATCTGGTCTGAACTAGAGATTCCCTGAGCAAGTGACAAACGCTTCTGGCGGTAATGGGACAACATGCCATTGCCAATTCACTGCAGCCAACTTGCTGTGGCACAGTTGCCATGGACAACTCGCCATGGGACAATACTGTGCGACAATTTAACAATTCTATTTAATTATTTAAAATAAATTAAAAATTTTAATTTTTACCATTTACATTTCATTCTGTACTTCCTTTTGCATCATTTCTTCAATGATTCTTTTCCATAATTTCTTTGATATTAGTGTAACTTTTGTCTCGCAACGAGTTGTCCTATGGCGAGTTGGCCGTGGCAAGTTGTCCCACAGTGAGTTAGCTGCGGAAAGTTGGCCATGGCGAGTTGACTGTGTTGAGTTGGCCATGGCAAGTTGGCCATGACATGTTGGCTGTGCATATTATCATAGACCCCTTCGGGCATCCAAGGATTGATGTTAATTAAAGTAAAAATGGCAGAGGAGCTGATTCTATCCACAACTATTGCCTTTATCCCCAAGAAACAGTCCCTAAAGCGAAAGTTCTGTCATCCCCACAGTGCGGTTACTTGGAAGCCGATTGATCCGAATTAAAATTAGGCAGTGCTTTTTGTAAAAAAAAAAAAAAAAAAAGTGCTGGAACTCACACACGTCATACAACCTGCCTTGTGTACTCTACAAGGTTTACCTTTGTAGTTGAAAAAAAAAACCCTTCAATTTTCAGTGTATCTAAAAGACTAGGATTTTGTTCAAGGTAAGTTAATACTATTAATGTTACCATGCACTGTGTGGCTTTAAATTACAAGAAGGCATTTTATTAATCTTTTGGGACATTTACCATTGGTGTACCCATTTAGTTTAATGAGTGGAAATGTCAGCTTTCTATGTGGAATGAAATTGGCCCAATAAAACAAAATTTGGTTGCTTGTAAAAGATTGAATTATTTTTAAGAAGTTGTCAAACAAGGTGGAAAAATTTACATTTGGAGTTTAAGATGGATATTGACTTGAAACAAATTAAAGAGGAAACTTTGTCAGTGAACAGATTACTTTTAATTTACCTTTAAGTTAAACCCAATTTAATAAATAGATCTGATTAAACCTCATACTGTAGGTCAACCTTTATATCTGACCAATACATAATTAATATATATTATTAATACCTCCAAATCACAAGACATTGGCTTTATTCTTCCCCTCTGCAGTTTGAATATAAAGTATAAAAGACTAAAAAGAGATTTTTGTAGACATCCCACCCTTTGAACTACCCAAGAAACTGAAACAGCAAAGTTTCATTGTCGGGCAAGCTTCCACACCAGCCGCCTTTCTTTCCTCTCACTTTGCCTCTTTTTAACCTCACACCCCACCTTCTGTAAGGGAAGGCAAAAGGTTCACCCTCTCATGAAAGATGGCCTCCATGTTTATGTGTCTCCCACTGCCACCATCGGCTTCCACACCACATGGACCGACCCAGCCAATCAAGCCATGCTCTGGCTATGGTGCTCCGGCACCTCATGACTCCTAGAGGAGGCAGACAGCGTCGGAGGGGACCCCGCTTGCACCGTACCACCAGCAGGGCATTTTCAAAAACAAACGAGGATAGGAAGGGAAACAATAGGAAAAGAAGGCGACTCTGGAAAATCCATTGAAAAAAGGTGCCGGAACTCCGTTCCGGTGCATTCTATGACAAAAAAGGCCCTGAAATTAGGAGAGATGCTATATTACAGCATTCATAGTGGGTTGCTTTTGTTTTTGTTATAGGTTTTATTAATTTTTAAGAATTACAACCTTTAAAGCTTAGTAAACAACATGTTGTCTGGGTTCACATTTTTAACATTAACTTCTTCAATATAAATCTATTCAGTACTGCACAATCCTGTATTTTTTCCTTGATCTTTCTTTCTTCCCCATATTTTTCCCTTTTCCCCTTATTAAACAATTACAATTCTTAGATGTATACAAAATTAGATATAGACATCTTCTTCATATTTTACTAATATTATCGAAGTAACAATAATATCAATTCATAAGTCAATATCCTGTTTCATTCCATACAGCATTAACCTTGTGAACTCTCAAGCTTCCTCCTTCCGTTATAGACTCAAGATGGACAGTATTTAATATTTATTTGCTATGTATATGTAGGGGTGTGGGTCTATACATATGTTGTACATAGTATGTTTTAGGTGTGTGTCATGTATGTGTTTCACTTTGAGAGCTGGCAACTAAATTTCATTTTTGATGTGTGCCGTTTTGCCCACAGCAAAAAAAATGACAATAAAAGTTATCTATCTTATCTTACCTTACCTTAATTTACAACTTACCTTATCTTGTGCTCTTATTAAAGTTTGATTTCCCATATTTAAAGTATCTTTGTCAGTTATGATTTTCTCAATATTAATTACATTTATATAGCTAAAATTTTTATTCATACCAATCCTCCTCTTATTTTCAAATTTCCCATATCAAGAGAAGAAAAAAAATGCTATTTTAATTCTAAATCATATCTTCCATTATAAAAATCTACTTATATCTAAGGGCCATCCGTTCTTTTAATCATATTCAAACAAGTATATTAAACAGATAGTCCCCACTCTGACAGATCAAATTCTCTGTTTTTTAACTCTAACACTCGCTTTCTTTCTTCACCAAACAGCTTTTCAGGCCAGGGCAATTAAATCGCCCAAAAAAAGTCTTTCTTTTTTTGTGAAAATTGCTTGACATGAGAAAGACAATTTAGGTAAGAGTATTTTTTTTTTGGGGGGGGGGAAATCCGCCCATCCACATTCCCTAGACATTTCCCCTGCCCACTCTATGTTCCATTTTCTAGAATCTTCTTCCTTGTCATCAGGTGTATTTTGGAGAAAGTAGTAAAGGGTCTTTTGTATTTTCATTGTTATAGGTAGGTCTTGGAGAATTTTATTTGTGTATGGCAGTCCATATTTCCCTTCTATCTCCTCCATCTCTAGGTTCATTTCTTCTGTTTCACCCTCTTATTTCTGGTTTATTTGTTTATACTTTGTAGTCATTGTCTGGGAGCTTTCCAGTTGTAGCTTCAATTTGGAGATTTGGTTCTTTATATCACCTAGATTATTTTTAGTCTCATTATGGTTTCTTTTTATGTCCTCTTTGTGTGCAAGAATTGTTTGATGAATTTGCTGCAGCGTAGAGAGTATTTCCTTCTGAAAGGTATTTATTTTTTCTTGGGGCATCATTCCTAGAAAATCCTCTAGTATCACCAGTCTCAGTAAGAGTTGAACAAAATTTCCTCTAGTTTTCTGGTCTTTATATATAGCCTTTATAATCCAGTCATAATAGTATTTTATAGTAATTCTTCATCTCAAGTATCCTGAAAATTATCAGTCAGGCAAAGTTGTAATCCACAATGTTCCCAGTGTTCAAAATGTTTAACCTCCCTGCAGCCAGACATATTCAAAAGTCAAATTTTTCTTTCTCTCCCACTAGCTCTTGAGATTAAAAGTCCAAGCTCAGTAGGTATTTATAGTCCATGAAAGTCAAAATGATAAATATGCCAAAATATTTTCCTTTATTGCCAGCTGTTCTCCCTTAAGCTGAAAGTCACCAAGCAGCCAAGGAGCTAGTTGTAGCACTGTACTCAAATCCACCACTAGATGTCATTCAAAGTCCATTTTCCACTCTTAAAACAAAGGGTTGATTTCTTATATTTCACCTCAATAGTTTTTTTTCCAAAGAAAAAATCTTAACAATTATCTCAGTTCTCAGATTTATCAAAACTATAGCTTTGTATTACTTTCACTTCAGTATTGTGTATTTTTGTCCCCCATAAAAAATTTAAAACATGCTGTTTACGGTGTGCTAATTAAAGCTTTTATTCTTCGGTTCTCAGCAGCTAATGGCCGGTTGCAGAGGTGTGTCCAGTCTTTCCCCTGCCAGTTTAGAGGGCTTTCCTTGGATCGAATGAAGAGACCGCCGTTTCTCTGTGATCGACAAGGCACCCCTCCTTCATCACCTCTTCAGAGCGACTTTAGGCCCTTTTCAGGACCCCCAGCAGGGCGAAATTGGAGCTCTGCCTTCCTGTGTCCTGTCTCGCCATGACGCAAAACCGGAAGTCTCATAGTGGGTTGTTTTTGATCTAGTTCTAGTATTTTCAACCTGATCAGCAACAGCTCTAGAATTTCTGGTAGGATTATTTTTTTCTTTCCAGGTGGCAAAGATTGAGTTTAGATCACTTGCATGCAAAACGTGCTGTACTCTTGAAATAGGACTTCCCGTCTAACTAAGTCTTACTTTAACATGTTGTGGCATTTTTATATTCTGTACATATGCATCATGCAATAAGAAATGCTCCAAACAAAATTGTGAAGAAAGTTATTGTTATCAAGATGCTCTTGTGCCACACATAATCTATCTGGAAGATAAGAACATAAGTTAACAAAAGACAGTAAAATACAATACGAGGCCACTGCCCAACATCTCTGGATGGCTGTTTTATATTTTATGATAAACCACAATATCTTGAATTATTTTTTGTAAATTAGTAATTTGCTTGAAAACCTTTAATCCTTGGAAGGAGGGGAGCTACATAAACTGGCTTCCTTAGCATTACAAGAACTGATAAGTAGAAAGTTGCAACCTTTGTTGAACATTGTGTTACAGTAAACTTTAAAGGAGAGGATGATTACTGATTACAATCAACATCTGTCTCTGAAATATGTTGAACCTGACACCTATTGTACAAAGTTGTTAAACATCTTTCTGTTTTTCTCTCCCTCTCTCTGTAATAATGAAAAACTATGTGTTGTCAGAATACTAGATTAACTGATAACTAGATGTGCCATAAAATAGCTTTGTTTTAGAAACACATTTAAATCTATCTAAAGGTGTACTCTTTCAAAAGAAACCAATTACCCTATTTCCAGTAAAACCAGAATTGCATCATCTCATCAGACTGGCATGTTGAGCAATTAGTCAAAGAGGAATTATTATTGTAATTATTATAATTATAGAGGAATCATAAAACCATTTTCCTCATGTTTTATTCCATTAAAAACTGTATCATATGGTAAAAGCCTTCAAAAACTTACTGATGTCTTATGAAGTTCACTAATTGCTGGGTGGCTTTGGGAGTGGGCAGATTGGCAGTTGACAAGCAAACTACTGAGTGGGAGCAGTTTCAACTAACAAAAATGAAACCTGTTTAACAATAGGATGAAGCCTTCATCAAATATATGCCAAAGAACCAAATTTATTTTTTAATGATTGTTTAATAAATTATATTTTCATAATATTTCTTTTATTTTAGAATAAAATTAAATATATTAGCCTTATAGATAATAAAAATCAATATTCTCCATGATTAGAAAGTATAGAGAATAAAAAAAATAAAATAAAATTTTGAAAGATAGTATCTTCTACAGCAAGGGATTCTCTTTTTTTATTCTTATATTATATTTTTGTCTCCTGATTCATTTAAGAATATTTAAAAAACAAGTAATTCGGCACTAAATTTGTGAGCAAGGAAAAAAAACCTCTTCTTCTCCCACCCTTATTTGCTACAAATATCAGAATATTTTTGTAAAACCTTATAGTGAGGGAAAAAAGTATTTGATCCCCTGTTGATTTTGTACGTTTGCCAACTGACAAAGAAATGATCAGTCTATAATTTTAATGGTAGGTTTATTTTAACAGTGAAAAATAGAATAACAACAAAAAAATCCAGAAAATTGCATTTCAAAAAAGGTATACTGTAAATTGATTTGCATTTTAATGAGGGAAATAAGTATTTGATCCCCTATCAATCGGCAACATTTCTGGCTCCCAGGTGTCTTTTATACAGGTAACAAATGGAGATTAAGAGCGCTCTCTTAAAGGGAGTGCTCCTAATCTCAGCTTTTACCTGTTTAAGAGACACCTGTCCAGAAAGCAATCAATCAATCAGATTCAAAACTCTCCACTATGACCAAGACCAAAGAGCTATCCAAGGATGTCAGGGACTGGATTGTAGACCTACACAAGACTGGAATGGACTACAAGATCATCACCAAGTAGCTTGGTGAGAAGGTGACAACAGTTGGTGCGATGATTCGCAAAAAGAAGAAACACAAAATAACTGTCAATCTCCCTTGATCTAGGGCTCCATGCAAGATCTCACCTCGTGGAGTTTCAATGATCATGAGAATGGTGAGGAATCAGTCCAGAACTACACAGGAGGATCTTGTCAATGATCTCAAGGCAGCTGGGACCATAGTCACCAAGAAAACAATTGGTAACACACTACACCGTCAAGGACTGAAATCCTGCAGCGCCCGCACGGTCCCTCTGCTCAAGAAAGCACATGTACAGGCCCGCCTGAAGTTTGCCAATGAACTGAATGATTCAGAGGAGAACTGGGTGAAAGTGTTGTGGTCAGATGAGACCAAAATCGAGCTCTTTGGCATCAGCTCAACTCGCCGTGTTAGGAGGAGGAGGAATGCTGCCTGTGACCCCAAGAACACCATCCCCACCATCAAACATCGAGGTGGAAACATTATACTTTGGGGTGTTTTTCTGCTAAGGGGACAGGACAACTTCAATACATCAGAGGGACGATGGACAGGGCCATGTACCGTCAAATCTTGGGTGAAAACCTCCTTCCCTCAGCCAGGGCATTGAAAATGAGTTGTGGATGGGTATTCCAGCATGACAATGACCCAAAACACATGGCCAAACAAAGGAGTGGCTCAAGAAGAAGCACATTAAGGTCCTGGAGTGGCCTAGCCAGTCTTCAGACCTTAATCCCATAGAAAGTCTCTGGAGGGAGCTGAAGGTTCGAGCTGCCAAACATTAGTCTTGAAACCTTAATGACTTGGAGAGGATCTGCAAAGAGGAGTGGGACAAAATCCCTCCTGAGATGTGTGCAAATCTGGTGGCCAACTACAAGAAATGTCTGACTCTATGATTGCCAACAAGGGTTTTGCCAACAAGGGTTTTGCGAAGGGTTCAAATACTTATTTCATTCATTAAAATACAAATCAATTTATAACTTTTATGAAATGCATTTTCCTAGATTTTGTTGTTATTCTGTCTCACTGTTAAAATAAATCTACCATTAAAATTATAGACTGATCATTTCTTTGTCAGTGGGCAAACATACAAAATAAGCAGGGGATCAAAAAAAAATTTCCCTCACTGTACAAAGTGTGCTTTGATAGCTTGTGTATAATTCAGTTTAACGAAGCAAGTACTTTCTTCTGATCTATTTGGAAGAAATATTCAATTATTTAAAAATTAAATAAAGGTATTTCTTAAAGAAAAGTTTACATATTCCCTGTAAATGTTATATTCCGGCTGAAAAGCCCAACCAAGCAAAACACCAGAGACATTATGAACTCCTGTGTTAACTTAGACATAATCAATCCAGCAAGGTACAATGTAAGTAAACTCTGAAACTATGGCGGGAAACAGATAATTAAAAGAGTAACACACACACCCCCGACAATTCACGTCACATTGTCCAGTAAATCTTCCAGCAATTGTTATGAGAAGAAACTTTGTTCCGTCAAAACATTCTCTCAATGGTTTCGGCTCTCACACTGATAGGGAGCACCTGTGAATTCCAAACTCTTCCTTCCCCCTCCCCCATAATTGTAGGCAAGCTAGCGGCACTACGATGGTCTTAAGGACAGTAAGGTTCATAGCTTGACAGGCTGGCCCCCTAAAAGGGAAAGGGCACCTGGAAAACAAAAGGAATACTCATTACTTGTTAGTTTCCCCTTGCGTTGGCCCCCGCTTCCTGGGGTACCTAATGTGGAATTGCTTCACCAAATGATCTGCTTGTACATGCTGGGCTTTCACCCATCTAGTTACTGATATCAGGTAACCCTGCCATTGGATTAAGTACTGCAGCTTTCTCTTGTGGATTCTAGAATCAAGGATTTGCTTGACCTCATAGTGCATTTCCCCTTCTACCACTACTGGGGCTGGGGCTGCTTCCCCTACTGGTCTCATTGTGGATTCCCTGTGTAGCTTCAGTAAGCTGCAATGGAGTACTGGGTGCACTTTACCTAATAACCTCGGTAGTTTTAATTCTACTGTCACTGGGTTTATGATTTTTACGATAAAGGACCTACAATTCAGCCCTAATTTTTTGCAAGTTTGTTTCAATGTAAGATATTTAATAGACAGATACAATTTATCTCTTACATGGAGCATCTCCTGTGGAGCTTGTTTCTTATCAGCTTATTTTTTCTGGCTTTTGGCTGCCTTATTCAATGCCTTCTTTGCATCGGCTCCATCAGATGGGAAGCGGCCTTGCCTCCTATCAGCATGCCATCAACCTGTTCAAACCTCACAGGTTTCTTGAGCTTCCTCAAATGTAGTCCTAGCCTCTGCACTGTGGCTTGACTAATTAGGAAACGGGAGCAGCCAGAGTATATGAGGGCCATAACCATCCCCCTCGCCCCCTCACAGGATGCCTTGATGTCTACCCTAACTTCAAGGTGGTTGACAGGTCCACTCACCATCAGGTCATCTTCTCCCTCGCACTTGCTGTCGGAAAGGGTCATCGGTGGCTCCTCTTCGGTTGGAGTTCCATCCCATTCGCGCTCTGGAGGGGAGACCTCAATGACCTGGGTGACTTCTCTTTCCCCTTCTTTGGCGGCTTCAGCTTATAGGGGGTCAGTACCGTGGAAGCCATTAAGGGGTCGGTGGCGGGCTGCCCAGTATCTCTTGTGGCCACAGCAAAAGCACATGATGGGAGCGTGGTCGGACAGCCCTGCTTAAACTGGGGGCACTGCTGCTGGCTGTTTTCTTCCCCAACACACACCTCTCCTGGCTCTTTGATCACAGTCCGAAGCTCTCCCGGTCCTTGTATACCTCCAGGTATAGCTCTATGGTGGTGACTAGTGGTACCAATCACTAAGCCAATTCGGGATCCCTCAGGCCAGGCACATGTGAAATAGGTCGCGGCTCAGACCCTCTCAAGAGCTGCTCTGGCTAGTGCCTCAGCCTCCCCGCAACCCTCCTGAAGTGTCTAATGTATTCGGTCACAGGTCTACCTCCCTGCTTCATCTTCTGAACCTCCACCTCCACCCATTGGGTCTGGGTGGGGTCCCCAAATCGGTCTCTGAGGCCACAGAGAAATATGTCTGGGTCTGGAAAATTGTCATCCACTCCGCTTCTCCTTCGAGGTTGGCCACTATGACATCCACTTGGGCCTTGTCATCAGGTTATTCTGCTCCATGTCAGTTAAGGTGGGTCTAGACTTGATTGAGAAAGAACGCCAGCTTCTTGGGGTTCCTGTCAAATGTTGCCCTCAGCGGTGGGGACATAGGTGGCCTTGGTGCTGCCCCGGGTCTCAGCATCCAGCCCCCACCATATGGGTACTTCCACAGGTAAACTCCATTCCTGAGATCTGGTGGCAGTCTCCAATCTGCCCTTCCAGGTTGAGGAGCAGGCGCCGGTGGAGGACTGTGGGCTCTGTGTCCTGGACTGAGACCGGACTGGGGAAATGGTCCTGGCTGTGGTCTAACAGATCTCCCAGCTACCGCAGCTGCTGCTCCTGCTAAGTGCTGGGGTGAAGAGGTTGGTGCTGATGCCAGAAACAGAGCCGAACCCCTTCGGGGTCTAGGATCCAGCCATGGGACTGGCTCTCCTCCATGAACCTCTAGGCTGATAAACTTCTGCCTCAGTTGCTCCTACTGGCTGCTGTACCTTGGCCAGTAGCACTCCTTGGGGGCTGTCCACTCCGAGGTTCCTCGCTCCCACCACTCCAGCTTTCTGCCCCATTCGGGCTGAGGGCAGTACGAGAATTCGGCTTCAGCAGTTCTCCATAACACTTGCCATTTTTCCAACTCAGGCCGGTTGAACACGACTGCTCCACCCATCCATTCCAGGGTCGGGGTCGGCTCCTTATGTTCAACACACTTCTTAGGTTTGTTGAGGCCAGTGTGGTTATGAAGCTGCTTTTTGCCGCAGCCGGAGTCCTGCTGGTCGATCCCAACCCGGCTTCAGCCAGCCTCTTCATTTCAGACATCTTCCCCTGAGTTTCACCACCCCTCTGGAGGCCTAAATTAAATTAATTAATTTAGGAATTTTTGGTGAGTTAGCTTAGTGTCATATTCTGGCTGAAAATCCCAACCAAGCAAAACACCAAAGACATTATGAACTCCAATGTTAACTTTATTAGGCATAATCAATCCGGCAAGATAGAATGAAAACTAACTCTGAAACTATGGTGGGAAACAGATAATTAAAAGAGTAAAATCTGCCCCCCAACAGTTCAGGTCACATTGTCCAATAAATCTTCCAGCAATTGTTATGAGAAGAAACTTTGTTCCATCAAAACATTCTCTCAACAGTTACGGCTCTCACACTGATAGGGAGCATCTGTGAATCCCAAACTCTTCCTTCCTCCTCCCCTTGTTGGCAAGCTAGCGGCACTATGGTGGTCATAAGGACAATAAGGTTCATAGCTTGACAGTAAATGGACTCAGTTATATTCAACTTTTTTTGATATAGCAAAATGTTTCAGATATTATTAGTGATCATTTATAATTCTCAGTACTTACCATATCAGTTAATGATTTTAAAATATACTCATTTCTAATAATAAAATTATTTAGATCCTGAAATAATCATTTTAAATGATTCATTAATTTTTGGTTCCTTTCAGTTAGTGTTGACTTTTAGTGACAGCCTGAACTAGTCATTGCAGTTTTTTGGGAAAGATTTTGGAAGTGATTTGCCATTATTTTCTTCCTAAGGGTGGGACAGTTGGTAAGTGTGAGGACCAGCTGTAAGTTGCTTTTTTTCAGAACTGCTGTAACTGGATCATGAAATCTGAATGCACGGGATACAGAATGAAATGTATTTGTTTGTGAGATTAATATCCTACCTATCCTCCCAGAGCCCAAGGGAAATCCAGGAATTTTCCGGTGATGGAAATGCTTTCTTTCTACAACCAGGAGGGAAACAATGTCTCTTCTCCCCTGCATTTTCAAATGATATTCTGTATGTATTTTGTATCTTAGGTTACATGGAGAGCAACAGACTTTTACACGGCGCAGTATTGGATCATAATTCATTCAATGGGATAGGAATTCAGAAAATAGTGTTTGCTGTGACAGCTCTCTCATTACACCGTGTCTCCCGCCAAATTAGGTTGGTCACTCCCTTGTTATCTTTTAGAACAGAGGTCCCCAAACTTTTGGGCACCAGGGACCAATTCCATGGAGAGAGGTTTTCCATGGACCAGAGGGTGCGTGGTTTTGTGTGCTGCCTTCATCCCGCGGATGGGGCTTTGCTTGTTTGTGCAGACCGGTTGCTGGCATGCTGCAGCCCCGGTACTGGTCCACGGACCAGGGGTTGGGGACCCCTGTTTTAGAACAGCAAAAATGGTACTATTCTATACAGTGTTTGCATAATTTTTAATTGTTGATAGCGATATTTGAGATATGTTAGAGAAATTTATTTCTCTAATTTACTTTTCTCGACCTAAGACAAATATACTATCTGTAATAAATCAGATAGTATATCCATTTCTGTAATAAACAAAGCAATCCAGTGCTTCTATATAGTAATAACTCATTGGAATAGCCCATGGAATTGTTTAGGATTGTATTCTGATTTAATGAAAAGGCACTCCTAAGAAATGGTTTATGATCATTTTCAAGCTTAATTTAATACAGATGTCATACATCTTAAATAATATGTTACTGATATTTGTAAATAAAATATATTTATATCCATTTATAAAGATGGATATTACAAAAGAAAATACTCTAAAGATGGATTCTTGTAAAGAAATTATGTAAAAGTTTTGAAACACATACTTTGCATGAAAGAATCCAGTTCCTGCCATCCACAAATTGAGCTAGCAACCCTTGAGAGTTGCTGCCTCTCACTGTCAAGATGACTGAATCATATGGACTGATTGGGTGTTTAAAGTAGCTTCCTAAATATTTGTGACAAAATGAATAACCAGATATGCCAATTATGTAGTTATATCACTTGTAGATTTCAGTGCCCCCCCCCAAGTGGATACCACCTTTATATTGTTTATTTATTGGGAAATTACCTCTAGAAGTTTATTTTAAAAATTGGAAAAAATATTAAAGATTGCAGAGAAATTAACTGCATTGTTCCCCATTAATTTCTGTTTAGAAGCCAATAAATGACCAAGCAGTACTTTGTAACATAAAAGTAGTCTATGAGGGAGATGGGTGGTTCAAAAATGAGATAAATAAAAAATACAATTAAATAATTATCCTAATTTCAGCCTTTTCAGTTCTTATTCATTTAGGGAACAGAGTTAATGTTAACTTGTTAGACAGCAAAAGTAAGAAATGACATATGCAAGTTTTACATTTCACATCAGACTGTATTTCACATCTAACATGGTACAAAATAGACAGTACTATTGTGCCTGTAGAAGTACTGGAGTTAAAAACAGAAAAATACAATATTGCAAGAGACCAACAAACATCACCATTAGCAGAGCTACAAAATTCAATTCTAGCTGAAAGGCTGTCATTATACATATTTAATATTTTTGGTTAGAATTATTACCAAAATCCTATTTAATTTTTCATAGTTCACTTAAAATATTTATTTTAAGTGGAAAAAAAGTTAATTCCTAGCTATTATGTGAAGCGTTCCCTTCAACAATACACAACTGGACTTTTTACCAAAACAAATAATATTAACAGCCTGATCCTATGTATATTTTCCCAGAGTTAAGTTTCATTGAATTCAGTGGGATCTATCGAAGTAAGTGTGCATAAGATTAATCTAACACAGAAAACACAAACATATACATTCACTAGACTTTCTCTTCTAGTTCATTATTTTAAGATCCATCACTATGAGAACCTTCATTTTTAGTAACTCTGCATCTGAAGGACATTTTCATGAAGATGTTTGTGGGTACAAAAATGCTAATATTGGCAACTAGTCCAAGCAACAGAAAAATACAATAAATTTGGAAAAATGAATTAGAATGCTTTTACTACTGTTTACTTTGTGCAATGCAACTCTATGCATGTTTATTTGGAAGTAAATTCCAAATAGCACAGTGCCTCTTAATTCCGTAGGGAAACAGCCTCAGGCTCAGAAGCATTTGCAGTAAATTATGAAGGTACCAAAATAATATGGTTGATGATGTCATCGTACAAAAGTTACCATGATGTACTTTGTGACCTGATAAGTGACACAGATAAACAGCTTAAGATACTATTATGATGACATCATTGTGCACATGTCATGAACCTTCCCCATCCCCCACTCAAGTTTGGGCTGCTGAGTAAAAATGCAAGGATTAAGGATGCTGTAGTGCTATAAACTAGGAAATCAATGAGACATTTTGAGTAGAAATGTATAGACTTTTGTGCTGTCAATTATAATGTATAAGTTCGGATTTGTTAGTTGTCTTATTAAATTAAAATAATTTTTAGATTGGGTTTACATTCTATCAGTGAATGTCCTTCATTTAAGTGGACAATCATATATAAAAACACCCTTAGAAGTTATAAATCATCTTCCCTCCCACTATATTTCTAATTCTACAGTACAGGTGAAAGAGTTAATCATTAATTTGTACATTAAAACACTTAACTGATTGTAAACAAAATTGCAAAACCTATACTCATAAAAATATTTTATTGAAAAGTTTACATAATACTGAATGGGACTATAAATCTTTTTGTTCTGTATCTCCATATTGCTAAATGCATAAATATCCACCACTATATCAAAAACAAAGAATTGCATTTTTCCTATGATTTACTCTATATTATTTAATAAAAGTTCTTTTTTTTAAAAAAAGCAAAAGGCTGATACAGGAACAAATGTAATACATACCACATTTGCTTCGTTATTTATTCTGGTGCAACATTTAATATCACTGGCTGAATCCTAAAGGCTGCACAGGTTCTTTTCACATCCATACACACAAACATACACAGGCACCATTGCTTTTAAAGTTCACCTCCTTCAACTGCAGTCCCCTGTGCTACCCATTTTCTTGGGAGATCTTTGGGAATGCTCTCTGGTGCAGTGCAAAGAACTATGGCTAAAAAAAAACCCCCAAACCAAACAAAATAAACCACTAAACTCATACACAAACTTAAAGCCTCTTTGGATCCCAGCCTCCTGCTGAACAGTATATCACTATAACACTGAGCAAATCTCGGAGAAAGTAAGTGGACAATACCAATTATGATGGCATCATGTTTGGGATTTTAAAGCTATCACCAGTAATTTTAAGATATAGAATTAAGAAAACCAGAAAATGATTAATAATTTCAGAATAAATTTATGTTCTATAACAGAGAATACCAGTGTATAAGGACAAGGTAATACTATATTTGAATTATAAAGCTAAACAATGTTTGTAACAGATTTACTTTTTTGCTTGTAAACATTAACAATAAATGTTCTAAGTGTGTGAGGAAAATATTGGAGAAGCTAGCAACGTTATTCAATTACAATAATCCAGTAAAATGTGTTGGACATTGGCAAAAATTCATACAAATGTTTTATTTAATAACATTTTCCTATTCAACCACACCAAGTACCAGCAGGTGTTTTAAAGGTAATCATTACGAAAAGTTTTTTGCAGCAATTGTTGATTAAGTTGATCTTTGACTTGCATACATATATAATTATGATTCACAATTCTCAAATAATGCATATTTATGCAGCTTGAACTATTTTTTTTAATTCATTCAGTACATGCCAATAGCACAGAATCCAAGAGTTCTGTTAAAATTCACTAAAGAAAGAGAGGAAATGGACTTACCAGTTAACACTGCATCAAGAACATTCAAACCACATTTTCATGGCACTATTGTATATGAAGATTAAAAAATTGATCTAAAAATGTTTTGTAGATTGCAGTGCAATTTAATTGCACTGCAGAACTGCTTATAAAAAACTGCATAAATCATATTTGAGTAAACGTAATCATGCACGGTGATAAGTCATGAAAATGTGGTAACTGTTGGCAGAAGTTGTATATATGTAATTTTTTGAAAGGAAAGACTAAATAAACTGAAGTAAATAAACTTTAATGAGATTCTCCATTCAGTGATGAGGCTTCTCCTCTAGGTGAAGATGACCTGGACATTCCTCTCTCTGTATTGTCAGAACTAGAACCACTCTGACTGTGCTGGTCTGCAGAAGCTGCACTAGAAGCAGGTGGCGACTTAGTTTTTTCTTTAAAGTCTGTAATAATGACTGTCAGATCACCAACAGTAACTTCCAAATGTTGAGCACTACTTCGATCCACATTTTTCAATCTGGGCCTAAAATAATATAAATAATCAAATGAAAGAGGAAACTCAGAAAATGTTCCAGTCTTTTACTTCAAAGATTTTTCTGGAATCACAAAGAGTACTTGAACCTCCCACATTATGATACAATTCATTAGCAAGATCTTCTAAAATTGAATCTTTGAATTATGTCAAGCAAATGTCTTTGTTAGCCTGATCCCTGAATATTTAAAATAGAAATGCCAAATATTAAATCTGAGATTTTAGATATAATAGGCATGTGTTATGCTTCTGATCTATGATTCTAACCTCATAATCTGTTTATTTATATTTCACCTTTATTATTTATATAAATAACTCAAGATGGCAAACATACCAAATACTCCTCCTTCCTCTTATCTTTCCTACAACAGTAACCATGTGAGGTGAGTTGGCTGAAAGAGAGTGACTGCCCAAAGTCACCCAGCCAGCTTTCATGCCTAAAGTGGCATTAGAACTCAGAGTTTCCTGGTTTCTAACCTGATGCCTTAACCATTCTGCTCACTGATACTATGGAACACAAGATAGGCAAAATTTCACTGGGAAAGGAGAGGCCAGAGGAACATATGCAAAACTTCTATGAGGAATATTTGAAGCATTTGACAGATAAAGTAGTTCAGAACTGTTCTGATCTGAACTGTGGATGGGCAGTTCCTGTGAAGTGAATAGAAGTATGGTCTGACTAGGCAAGAGTTTGAGCCTGTTGGTCATGAACAAGTAGACAGGCATAAGCTCAGCAATCTGTATATTAGATCTATGTCCCTCCTGGGAGATGATATGTGGTTGGGTCCAGGCAATGATAAATTACAGGTAATCCTTAACTTATGACCTGTTGTTTAACTGACAGCTCACAGTCATGACAACCTTGGAATGGGAGCTTTACAGCCCATAAAGCACTTCCAGCATTATAAAGCAACATACTGTTTCCCCCACCCACCCACCCACCCACATGATCGCAGTTTGGGCATTTATGACCAGTAGTCAAGTATGCAATCTTTTTCCAAAATGTCAATGAAGAATCCAGCAAGAAAGTTTTCAAGTGGTGGAGATGTTAGATTTGAGGTTCATTCCTCCAGCCCATTGAGGGATTTCTCCTCCCTTCCATGCAGGGAAGGGAAATCCTCCCATATGCTGGAGAAAAGGAGCTCAAATCTGGCAAAAACAGTAGTGAATATCTGTTTCAGTCCCTCAGGAGGAGAAAACACTAGCAAATGCTAGCATCTCCATCCTTCCAAAGGGGAAAATGGCTCAGAATGCTGGCATTCACTACTATTTTCATCAGACTTGCGCAAGAGAATTTTCTCTCCTTGCATGGACGGGAGAGGAAATCCTTTGGCATGCTGGGGTAACAGAATTCAAACATGACAAAAATGGTAGTGCACACTAGGGTTCTGACCCTTTTGGAATGCTGGTGTTTGGTAGCAGTTTACACTCTGGAAGAGAAAATACTAGTGAATGCCAGGTTTTACGCCCCTCCGGAGAAAACATTACTGTATTCCAGAACAATGGTGTTTACTAGTGTTTTCACCAGATTTGAGGCCCGTACTTCCAGTGGTATGCTGGAAAATGAACCTTAAATCTGGTGAAAACACTACTAGTGAATGCCATCGTTCTCACAATCATTCTCCCTGGTGATATGGAGAAAGGGCCCAAGCCTCCTGGGTGTGTGGGAGGTCTATGCCCTCTATCCAACTCACCAAGCTTGGGAGACCCTGCCCATTTCATGTTTTAACTAATGATCAATTATCTGTTTAATGAGCACAACTGGGAGAATTGGGATTGTAGTAGTTGAGTGAAACAGTTACATGGTGTCTCACTTAACAATTACTTTGCTCAATGACTCAAATTCTGGGCCTAATTGTGGTTGTAAGTGGACACTATCTGTAATCCTTGATTGAATGGTTCTGTCTATACTGAAAAAGGCAGTCGTTCATCCCCTCTTCAAGAAGTTATCATCTACAAATTTTCATTTCCAGCCATTATGGAAATTTCTGTGTTAGATGGAATTAAGGGAAACTAGATCTAAAACATCTGGTCAGCATCAAATTTGAGATCATATGAAAATTGATATAATCCTTCATACAGCAAATATCCATTACAAAGCATGATAAGAGATGAATCTCTAGTGCTATTGTTCACAAAACCAATGTTAGGGTGAATTACCATAACAACAATCAACCAAACTTATTAAATCTAATAAAAGTTAAATTATCTTTACTAAAGACATGTTTAAATAATACCCTTAATTCATCCCCCAAAATTTTATTTAATGGCTATATTATTAAAGTTACTAAGAATCTGTATGGGATGGCATGAGGCAAATCCAGTTATTCAGGGAGCAAAAATTTAAGAGTATTTTAGTTAAAACGTATTTGGAAAATGAAGAACCTGGGTCAAAACTTCTGAAACATAATTTATGTTACTCATGCACCTCATTTGGTAGCAAAAGTGTACTCTGAAACAAACTGGGAATCAGGTTATATAATGCCCTAAGTTACTCATGCACCACATTTGGTAGCAAAAGTATACTCTGGAACAAACTGGGAATGAGGTTATGTAATGCCCTAAGCTGTAATGGAACTTATATGCTTATTGTGGTATGGTTTATTCAATAAACCTTGGCTTAGTTCACTTTGTGAAGCCACGAGATAAGGGATGAGAGAGACTCATCAAATTTTGTTTTTTTAATCATTGTGGAATAGTCTAACTAAACAGATACCATTGTAAACTAGCAAGGCCAAATGTTTATACACATAAATATATACTGAGTTGAGCTTCAGATAGGCATAAATATAGTTTTATTTAATATAGACCAGTGATGGCGAACCTTTTAGAAACCGAGTGCCCACACTGCAACCCAAAACCCACTTATGTTTCGTCGGGTGCCGGGTGGACGTGGCCATTGGGTGGGCGTGGCCCATTGGGTGGGCATGGCTTCGGTGGTAATGGCAGACTGGGTGGGACTAAAAAGTTCAATTGATCAATTCCAACTTTGCGAGATCTTTTTTTCCCCCGAGAAGTTGAAATTGATTGATTGATTGAACCTTTTTTTTTCCCACATGGCAGTGGAGGCCTAAAGCGAAAAGGTTTTATAAAACCCAGCTGAAGGCCTAGGACTGGGGCGATGGTGCACGTGCCCACAGAGAGGGCTCTGCGTGCCACCACGGGTATAGACCATATGTTCCCAGATTTTTGGGTTCACGAAGCACTTAGTATCTCAGTTGTTTTCATGACACCTCTAGGCCAGAACCCTGACTTATCTAAGGTAGTAGTTTCTGCAGTATTTGATAGATCTTGAGTATTGTATGTTTTCCCTGAAAATACAAAATAGACAATACAGGAAAGTTTACAGATCTCCTTTTTATTTCACACATTTTATTTATTTTCTCTGTTTGATCAACATGTTTGGCTTTTATTACCATTTTCTAAGAATTTTACAAGATTAAGATTTAATATTTATTTATGTATTTTGAACCACCCCAAACAACATAAATTTTACCTGGTTTTCTTATGACTGTTCTTTTTGGTAGTAGTTTCTTTTTCACTTTTTTCTTTTTCTACTTTGTCTTTTTTGTCTTTTTTTGACTGTGTTGGGGGCACAAATTGCTGGGTAACTTGTTGTGCAACCAGCTGAGAGACAGGTCGAGGTTTCCTGTTTGTACATATATAAGAAAGTTTCAATTAAGTAGCATTAGTATATGCAGTAATTTTTTACATTATTATTTTTACAAACTAATATTTGGATAAATAAATCTATACAACATCGACCTGTGAATATATTTAGAGTTGCTATTTTCCCTGCTCTCCTGTCTTGCTAGACAGTATTTTCTAAATAATGCCCAATCATTGTTATGTCATTCTAGCTTGGAAAGTTGCATGGCTTTCAATGGCACAATGAAATAGTGATTAGAATGCAGAGAAAGAAGCCTGCAGATCTGATGTTTCTAACTGTCCAATCCTTCATAAGTACACATTTCTGATCTGACTGATATGAGCAAGCAATGTCTAGAATAATATGGTATATTTAACCATTGCTTTTCTTTTCAGTCCTGCTATAAATCTTTTTGTGTTAATAGAGTATATTCCCATGTTTGGAAATCTATTCCAAGGAAACTTCAGTTAACTCAATTAGTCTCTGTTTCTAAGCATAGAGAGATATAACTACTGACATTTCCAAGCAAACATATATGACTGCATACAATGCATTGTGAATCTCTAGTAATGCTTAAGAGAGAGAATAATTACTATTATTCATAAAAGAAAAGGAATCAAGGATATCCTAATTAAATTAGAACAATATTATATATTTTCTTACAAACTAGGTAGCAGCTCTTGGCTAAAGTTGGCTGATCTTGAAAAGCTGAGAATAAATTGAATCAGTAATAACTGTACCTGGATGGGAGAATATTAGGAAATTCCAAGGCAGTATTCAAGTGTAAATTTTAAAAAAGTACAAAAAGAATTCAGTGGCAATTCTGTATTGTTCTCATGAAAACTAAATGAATATGTTTGTGAAGTCACTAATAATTGTACTTGACCAGGGAAAGATTTTATATTACATGTTTTCTAGGCAAAATTAAAATTTTCTAGAAAAATAAATATCCGGTAACAATAAATACAAAAATTAAAATCCACTGCAACAAAGGAAATTACATAAGCAACAAAAACTAATATATACAGGAGATGGATCCCTTCATGTACCCAGGTCTGAATACTGAACCAGATCTACAGAACTTTACAAAAGGCCAGTAAGGTTGAGTCCATCCTGATATCCATAGGGAGAATATTCGGGGGAGGGGCACTATACCAGAAAAGACACACCTTCTGAGCCCCACCAACTAGCATCCTTAGCTGATGGAATCTGAAGCATGTCCATCCTGCAAGGGATGGTTCCTCAAGTAATCCAGTTCCAAGTCATGAAGGGCTTTAAATCATTACCTTGAATTGTACTCTGAAGTACACTGGTAAGCAATTCAGCATACAAAATAGGGGTGTAGAATGCACCAAGTAACCAGTGCCATTTAAACTTGTGCTGCTGCATTCTGCAGCAGTTGAAGCTTCCAAATGCAATAATAGTTCCATGTTTAATCACAGTAATGATATTGATTCATTATATGTATTACAGAAAAGTAATATTTAGTTAAAATGCCCCCTCTACTCATCAGTAATACAATACAATTCATAAATGCAATTCACAATCAAGGCAGTTAAGAATGGATCAAGCCTAAAGATGTCAGCAGCCCCTTTGTTTAGAAGAACAGCAACATTCTTGTCAGCTACAAAAAATTCCATTTATGCCAACTTTATATTCATTTCAATATCCAATAGGAGTCTTTAAGTTTTATCCTCATAGGATAAGTATTCTGAAAAGAAGTGTACTAGAACTTGGGTCTCCCACTTTTAATTCATCACCATTGCTGCTACAACCCATTAGCTCTCAACACTGGGATTGGGTTAGGGTTAGTGGTATTGGATTGCCCTAGTTCACGGGTCGGCAACCCGCGGCTCCGGAGCTGCATGCGGCTCTTTCAGCCGTCTCCTGCGGCTCCCTGTCCTCAGCCACCATGTGCAGTCTGAAAAAAAAAGTGGGACTAAAAAAGTTCAACCAATCAATTCAAACTTCTCATGAATTTTGAATTGATTGGTTGGTGGGACTGCCCACAAACCTCTTTCCTTCTTCGTACTGCACGTGGTGGCTGGGAGGATTGCTGGAAAGGTGTCCCTGGTAAGGAGTCGTGGGTGGCCGGTCTCGGGGTGCCTCTTCCCTGCCAGGCGGATCTCCCCTCGCCCTGCTCTGCCGCTGCCTCTGTTAGTCGGGGGGGTCGCCGGGGGTCTCTGTAGCTTCCCCTCTCCGCCTGCGCCTTTCGGCCGTCTCACGTGCAGCGGATTCCCCTGTGGCTGGGGGACAAAGCGACTGAAAAGAAAGGGTCTGGCACCATCCCCTTTCATGACTCTGTAATTGACTTCACTCATGTTGCCACCCCCATGAGATATCCCCGCTCCAAGAACGCAGGGGAACCACGAGAAAGCAAAATGATGGCGGCTTATAATTTCAGAACGTCTACACACTCCCAGAGGTATCCGCCTAGGAACAACCCCCCCTGTAAATGTACGAAAAGGCATAAGAACGGGGAGCCAAAAAGCTCCCCCTCCTCGGCACGGAAGACACTCGCACAGCCCCAAGGAACAGAGGAATGTGAGCAAAAGGGAGAGGACGCTCCCCCCATAACCAAAGCACCGTATAGTAAGAAGGATGATGAGGCTATGAGTACGGACGTTGGGGCGTGCTTCACATCGGCAGCTCATTTCCATCAAGGCACCGTGCGGACGAATTCCGAGACAACCGTCACACACGCCCCCATGGATGAGAGACTGGGTGGGGAGGTCGGGAGTGGGGATGACAAGAGGACATTAAGGAACAGAGTTGGTGACGGGAGGATCGTGATGGAACCTCTGGGGGTGGAGGAGCGCGTTGCGTATTTGCCTGTGGGAATAATGGGTGAGGAGAAGGAAGGGGGGAGGGAGGCCACGGCGGAAGCTGAAAGGGAGAACAGGGAGAGTGAACAGCAAGATTCCCTCTCAGCTGCGTTGAGGGTGAATGTACATCCTCAAGGAAGAGAGAGACGCACACACAAGGAAGAGAGTACTCCCCCATATCGAGGGTGCCGTATGGGAAAGAAAACGATGGGATCGCGATGACGAACGTTGGGGCGTGCATCATTAGCCACTTTAAACCCCTCCAATGCATACATGAAGCAAACTGACACCCACCATAAAGATGTGGCACGACCACGAACACGAAGCCAAACAACAGCAATGAAGCTCACCATCTCAAATCCCCCTGCAACTCAAACTAACCTGAGCACAACAAAGCCCCCACCCAAACAGAACACTCCCCCAGCCAATCAGAACACAGCCAACCCCCCATCCAATCAGAGCACAGCNAGTTAAAAGGAAGAAACAGCTGCGATCACACACACTACTCCCAGAAGCACGAAGCTGAAGACACCAGCCTGAAGATGACGAATGTGACTTCGTCGAAACGTTGCCAAGACACTTCTAATTCTACGCGGGAGAAAACCCGAATAACTAAAGACCTACATACAAACACCCGCGAAAACCTCAGAAAACATATATATATATAATGTTACAATGATTGGTTATCACGGCCCTATCACGAGATCTAGGGCCCGGATGCAGGCGTCGGTTTATTTATAACTGCTTTTCCCATTGATTGACTTTGTGCCCTGAGGATGTCGTAAGGATCCGACGAAAGCTTGGCCCCTATGATTGTATGCTTTTAAAAGTTTTTAAGGTTTTTACTAAACTTTTAACTGTCTTATATTCAAAAAAGGATATATGCAGTGTTATCTTCATTTTAGATATCAAAAGGGTTTTGCGGTTCCCAGTGTTTTGTTTTCGGTGGGAAATGTGTCCAAGTGGCTCTTTGAGTATTTTGGGTTGCCTACCCCTGGTTTAGTGAATACGCTGTTAAGAGTATACATCTGCACATAATTAGGTACATTTAAAATTACCCATTGAAATGTTACTAAATATGGGGCCACAAATAAAACTACTTACAAGTACTTAAGCTATGTATTTCCATGGCTGCTGGACATAGATCAGTTTGCTAAAATTCACTCTTGTAGTTCTTTTCAAACCATGCACATCTGGCAGAAAATCCAAGCTTTACAGAAGTGGAAATAATATTTAAAGCATATTAAAATCATTGTTCATAACATATCTGGTTGAGTATTGGTTTGGATATAGAAATTATATTATCTATTTTTACTGCTATAATTCAAAGAAGAGAATTGTTTTTTATTTATTTATCACATTTTTGACCACCCATTTCCCTCACAAAGAGAAATTACTTGTGTTTTGCTTGTTAGAACTGATTTGAAAGAAATAGTTTGGACAATATTAAGCTATGTGCAATATTAGAAGCCTTTAGCAGTCAGTGTGATTGTTCATAATCATATGAGTTGGTTGCTACTATCTACTGCCTAGAATGCTAATAGCATTTCACTACACTTTTGCACAGTGATTCTGCCAATACAGACTTTTGAATAATTCTTAGTAGCAGTGTCCAGGTTTCCTACTGTTTCTATGTGTGTTCAATCAACAAATTCTCTCTCCCATAATTTTAAACTACTTTAAATGTAAATATGACCTTCCCTATTACTTTCCAAATCATTTATAAAGCACTGTGAAGTTGGTTAAAAGGCCAATTTTAAAAATATAAAACATGACATATGGTTATAGGAAAAGTTTGAATGTTCCCTGGTCAGATTATAAATTTTGGTAATCCCTAAGTAAAGCTGATGATTAACCCAATATATACAAAACAAATTTCTGCAAATTTGAAAGCATGCTAAGTATTTACACAGTCAATTTTCATTATTTTTAGTAGTTACGTTCTATATAGTTGACCTGAATACCGAATTAGCAAATACTAGAACCTCAGTTGGGAACAAGAGCATGAGTGATTCAAGTTATTTTGCATGTCTGTGAAAGTGCAAAGTAAATTTTAGCAAGCAGATACCATGTTTCCCTGAAAATAAGACCCGGTCTTATATTTTTTTTCCTCCAAAACAGGCACCAGGTCTTATTTTCGAAGGATGTCTTACCTGCTTAACTTAGGACTGCCATAGTCAGGCCTCCCACACCCTGACACCTGTTGCACTAGTGTTTGACTTCTGCAGCTGCTTGCAGCCGCATGCCATGTAGCGCATCACACCAATGCCACCGCTCACAGTATGCCACGTGGCCCGTTGCTCTGATCGCGCCGGTGCCACCGCTCGCAATAGGAGGCTGCATGGCTTGTCGCACCATGTGGCTCGTCATGCCAATGCCGTCGCTCAAAGCAGGCCACATGGCGCATCGTGCTGGTGCCACCACCCGCAGAAGAACTCAGGCAGCAACGCACCAGGTGTCAGGGCATGGGAGGCTTGGCTGCAACAATAAGTGGGTGGCGGGCGCATGGGGCAGCTTCACCCCTCCATCCCCGCCCTAGGTTGATTTTTATTCATGTGCCTCACACCAAAACTAGGGCTTATTTTGGGGGGGTAGGGCTTATATTTGGCGCACACATAAAAATGAAGCAAGGGCTTATTTTCAGGATAGATCTAACTTTCGGGGAAACACGGTAAAGTTGCAAATATGGAATCCATGAATAAGGAGAATTAACTGTACCTGTTTACAGATTCAGAATAGTAAATATATCATGCAAAAGTCTGAAGTTTCACTCTGTATTTTAAAGCACTTTATTTTGCATAAACAGCAACGTCCAAACGTTTCCTGTAGCCAAAGCTAAGTCATATTATTTCTATTTCTACTTTTGAATTATTCCCCACTTTTCTTCCAGAAGTTGCTGAAATATCCTCTTTTTTAACTTCAATTTCTTTTAAGTAAATAAACTTATTCCAATATGAGGAAATCTAAATAATATTTTGTATTATTTAGTTTTAATACAATTATCAATTGTATTACTTGCAGTTTTAATCATGTCTTTTATTTTTGTTTTTTCTCTATAGATTTCTATGTAAATAACACGCTTACTTCATTACCTTATAAAAGAAAAGTTGCATGACCATGATCACAAGCAAGGATGATGATTATATATAGGAAGTGCATATGGAAATGTGGTTCATAAGCTTTATATTTCTTCTTTGTTCAGGGAACATTATCCTAGGATAGACACACATGCAGAATATACATGATCAAATCTAAAATGCTAACAGTCTTTTGACTATTAGCATAAATTAGAGAAGAGAACAAAAACTAGAGTATAAGAAAAGCACTAGCAAAATATAGCTATTTAAGTAACATTAATTGGTAGTATCAGGGCTTTTTTTCAGCCGGAACGCGGCGGAACCGCGTTCCGGCACCTTTTTCCGGGCCGGCCGCACCGGGCGCAACATCTGGGGGGGCGCGCTCGCACTCGCAGCTCTCTGCCCCTGCCTGGCTCACAACCGCGGCCATAGGGAGGCTCGGTCGGCGCGCCCCTGGCCCGTTTCCTAGGCGACCCTGCCCGA
>NW_015386350.1:163769-170770 GCF_001527695.2 Protobothrops mucrosquamatus
ATATTTATGAGGATGATCCTGGCTGTTACCCCAAACTGCTTCCGGCTGGTGGCTGAGAAAGAGGTTGGGAAGTAGGGAGAGGATGGAGCACATGTACTGCATTGCTTTTTATGTAATTCCATACATTTACTTTTATAGCCCCTCCCAAATTTTACTTGCATTCCTGTTCTCTAAAGGGGCGGTCCTAGGGTTTGATGAGGGCGTGGCCAGGTTTGGGTGGGGGCGTGGCCAGGGGAGGGAGGTGAGTTCCACCACCTTTTCTCTGAGAAAAAAAGCCCTGGGTAGTATGCATTCTGATATGACTTGTGAAAAGCACAGATGAAAATTCATAAAACCCTTGTACCCGGTGTTAAAAATAATATAACAATTTTGGAACTTTATTTTTTATCATTGACATTTTGCATTCCAGCTCCTTGCATACCTTCTCAATATTCATACTATTTGGATCTGAGCAGTTATGTATTATGAATGCTATACTCTCAAATATATGTACACTATGATATATTTAAGTTCAAATGGAATTGACTCCCTGGCTACAAGTGTTTTGTGACTCATCAATCCTGATGTTTAGGACCAGCCAATTTTTTAAACAAACTCATAATTCTAAAATTCAGAAGGGTTCTTAGCTCATTTCAATACACTCTCCATAGTGGTTATAGAGGAAGAAGTTAAATAAATTTAAGAAGAGACTGAACAGCCATTTGTCTGAAATGGTATAGGGTTTCCTGCCTGAGCAGGGGGTTGGACTAGATCAGAGGTCCCCAACCTTTGGGGCACCAGAGACCGGTTTCATGGAGAGGTTTTTAAGGTGGACTGGAGGGTGCGTGGTTTTGTGTGCCATCTGCATCTCACAGATGGGGCTTTGCTTGTTTGTGTAGCCTAGCTGCTGGCACGCCGCAGCCCAGTACTGGTCCACGGACCAGGGGTTCAGGACCCCAGGACTAGATGAGCTCCAAGGTCCCTTCCAACTTTATTATTATTATTATTAAATTATTTGAGTCTAAATTTTGATCTTGCAGTGCCAGAGGCAGTGAAACTAAAGTTCATGTAACTTTATATTGCCAGAACAATATTACTATGATATTATCAAAACAAAACTTTATTTTATAGTCTGTAAATCTGTTAAAGTTTAATGAGCTAATGTCAAATTATATATCATCTTATTTCTCTGTTATGTTTTTCATATAGAGGTAGTACACAATTTACAACCACAATTGAGACTGGAATTTCAATCGCAGAGAGATGCGATCATAATTCAAGACATCAGCTCTCCTAGCTGCCATTAAGTGAGAATCAAAGGTTGTTAAAGCAGAGGGTGGGTGGGTGCCTCAGAATGGTAAGGGAGGCAGTCTACTTCAGCCCTAGGAGTGTTGCTACCACTGCGAAATGTCAACTCAAGCTCCATACCACGGCCAATCACACCAGCATCCTTGTAAAAAGCCCGTTTCCCCTGTGCTTCACTGGTTCTGCCATGCCCTGATGACCTGTGCCACTTTGCGCAATTTTCCTAGTCACAGTTCCTATTCCTTCTCCAAGCTGTGTTCCATTTTTGCAATTATTCAGAAACCTTCTTGTCTTTCCCAACTCTTGCAAGAATGGAATGTGCAGTTTGGAGAATGGCAGGAGCCTCATTCTTGCAGTATTTCAAAAACCTATTAAAGGTTCCTAATACGGTATGGAGAAATTAATTGATTTAAAACTACTGCTAGAGATCCAATTGGCCTCAATAACAGTTTCTACTGACTACTGTGCTAGTGAGACCCCTCCTTGAATAGATGTATCCTGGCTGCAGAACTTTACCAATATTCTGGTAATCTGACCAAATTTGCACATATGCAAAACTATCTTAAAATACATCCTGGTAATTTTAATACATTCAAATACTTTTGCCAACTTACAAACTACTGCTGTCTATTTTACAATTCTTCACTAGTGGTCTATCATTTTATTTTGATGTATGTGCAGGCACGCAGGCACACAAATACATAGCATTTGAGTTTTTTCAGATATTAATAAAGGATCACTCATGGAACAGATGCAATGTCACTTTAACAATTCTTCTGACTGTCACTAAAAAAAGAGAAAGAATGAGAAAAAAATCGTTAATGTCTAAGTTAAAGATTTTATTTTATTTAGTTATCTAATTTATGTAGCCACTCATCTCACCAGAAATGATTCTGGGTGGTGTGTAGAACACTTAAACGTCATAATATTTTGCACTATCTGAAGTTTTCAAGTACTCTTCAAGGACAGCCTCATGTAGACTGTCAGTAGTCCAACTGGGAGGTTACTAGGCATGAATGACCCCTGAATACGGCCCCTCAACCTCGGAAAAGGTGTAATTCACATGCAATATGTTGTGTAAAGGCCTCTTAGCCAAGACCGCCCCCTGCTCATTGACCAGGAGTTGTGAGTCCAGGAAGACCCCATATTGTACGTGGGATCTCTTTGGGACAGTGCAACCCCATCCAGTACCAAAGATGGTATAGTCTTAGAACCAGGTGTTCTTAAAATCCAAAGCCACTCAGTCTTTCCAGGGTTCAGTTAAAGCCTGTTCTTCCCCATCCCAACTCTCATAACCTGAAGACACCAGGATAAAATCTCTACAGCATTGCTTAACTAGCCAGGAGCACAGATGTACAACTAGATATATCAGCACACTGATGATATAACTCACCCATAGTGAGGGATGAGCTCATCCAACAGGGTAGAGAACACCAACCCCTGTGGTATCCCACATAGTAGGGGCAGAAGCCAGGATCTCTCTTTCCCCAATCACCACCAACTGGAATCAACCCAATAGAAAGGAGGTGAACCAGGAAAATTCTGTGCCACCTGCCCCAAGTCATCTGAGTTTTTCAGTAGGATAGCACAGTTGATGGTACTGAAAACTGCCAAGAGGTCAAGTAAGGCAAAGATGGATACACGTTCATCATCTCACCCATGCCAGAGATCATCCAAAAGCATGACCAATACCTGTACCCAATACCTGACTGAATCCTGAATCCTGACTGAATCCTGAATCCTGACTGAAAAGGAACCAGATAAATTTTCTTCATCCAAGCTCTCAATCACCTTCCCCCATAAGGGAAGGTTGTATACTGGATGGAAATTGTCCAATCCATGAGATTCAGCAATGATTTCTTGAGGAGAGGGCGAATCAATTAAGACACATACAAAGAGCTGCACAAAGCAGGAGAACCATTGGGCTTAAAAATAAATCTGAAAAGAGCCAGATTATGTTTAATAAATTCACCAAACAAAGCTTTTTTATATATATTTGGAGAACTAGACGTAGTAGACCACTACATATACCTTGGGCTACAGATCTCAATGGAAGGTGATACAATAAAGAAATTGAATAGCGTGTTAAATGTAGTTGGCAGGCATTCAGCAAGCTAAGCATGTTTTCAAGAGCAACCTTCCCCTATGCCTGAAGAGAAAGGTTTTTGATCAGTGTGTGCTACCTACTCTAACATATGCTGGTGAAACATGGACACTAATCTCACAATCAATACAAAAGCTACGAGTGGCACAAAGAGTCATGGAAAGATACATGCTCGGCATGGACAAAATAGAAAGACCTGCACATAGATTAGAGAAAAAATGAAAGTATCTGACATCATTAAGAAAGTAAAATAATTGAAATGGAAATGGGTTGGTCACATAGCAAGAAGAACTGATTGCAGGTGTACCAAGGCAGTCACAGAATAGATCACACTTGATAAAAAGCATCCACAAAAGAGACTTAAAGCAAGATGGATCGACGACATCAACAAGTATTGAGGGCCCAATTGGCAAAAGAGAGCTCAGGACCGTATTGGTTGGAAACATGTAGAAGAGGCCTTCATCCTGCAGTGGATAGACAATGACTAAAATGTTGATGATAAGGACGATGATGATAATGATATTTTCTTCTATACAACTGTCCCTCCATTTGTTATTTGGCATAAGCTAGTCCACCACAGAACAGCACAATGGAGAAAACAATATGTCTACCACCATTCTGAAAGATCACTTCTGTCACATTCTTATCTGATCTTCACCAGACTACAGTACAAAAGAAAAAGATGACAACAGAATCATTCTACCTGCTCTGTGAAAGTATCGACAATATCAGATTCCCTTTCTGTTCCAAACTAGTTTAATTCCAGTTAATCATTAAAAGTATACATGGTGTATGCCGTTTAATTTTTAGAATATACAGTTGCACTTTTACCTTTCTTTTAGACTGCAAATAAAAAAATGTGTAAGTTGTAATAGTTTGTCAAACAGCAAGAAAAACATGCTGCAAACAAATAAATTACAATGAGAATTACATGCTGCAAACAAATAAATTACAATGAGCAGGAGACCCTGGCCTATACCATTTCAGACAGGTGGCTGTCCAGTCTTTTCTTAAAAACCTCCAGTTATGAAGCACCTGCAACTTTTGAAAACATACTGTTCTGCTGGTTAATTGTCCTCACTGTCAGGAAGTTTCTCCTTAATTCCAGGTTGCTTCTCCCCTTGATTATTTTCCATCCATTGTTTTTTGTCTTGCCTTTTGGTGCTTTGGAAAATAAGTTCTTTGTGGCAGCCCTTCAAATATTGGGATACTGCTACCATGTCATTCCTAGTTCTTTTCTCTAGACTGGCCATACCCACTTTTTTTTATTCTATGCCTCTGTTTATACAGAGGCATATAAGAATTGTATTAGCTTTTCTGGCGGCTGCTGCACACTGCTGGCTCATATTTAAGTAATTGTCCACTAGGACTCCAAGGTTCCTCTCACAGTTACTTTTTTCAAGCCAGGTTTTGCCTAATCTGTACTTGTACCTTTGGTTTTTCCTGCCTAGGTGTAAAATCTTACTTTTCTCCACATTAAAGTTCATATTGTTGGATAGGGCCCATTGTTCAAGTCTGTCAAAATCTTTTTGGATCCTGAGCTTATCTTCTGGAACGTTGGCTATTCCTGCCAGCTTAGTGTCATTTGCAAATTTGATGAGTTCTCCTTCTATCGCCTCATATCGCATTTATGAAGATATTGAAGAGTACTGGTCCTAAGACGGAACCTTGTGATACCCCACTACTTACTTCCCTCCATGTAGATGTAGTATCATTAAGGAATACTCATTGAGTATGATTTGTCAGCCAGTTACTGTGTTTCCCTGAAAGTAAGACCTACCCCAAAATAAGCCCTAGCTTGATTTTTGGGGTTGGGCCTAATATAAGACCTACCCCAAAATAAGCCCTAGTTTTGGGATGAGGCGCATACCTAAAAACCAAGCTAGTGTGGGGGTGGGAGGTAGAGCTACCCCACGCGCCCCACACCCACTTACCAAGCCTCCCATGAATCAACACCTGCCTCTCCTCTCCAGCCCACTTCTTTGGCAGCATCCCCTGGCCTGCATTTCACCATCAAAGGACTTCTGGAAAGGCCTCTGACGGCGAAATGCAGGCCAGAGCTCCATTCTCAGCTGCAGAGGCATTTTCTTCAGTTGCAGAAGTGGGTCAGCTGGGCAGGGCTGTCAGTGCCTCTGCCGTGAAGTGAGTGGAAAAGACACCCCCCAAAATAAAACCTGGTGCCTCGTTTGGAGGCAAAAAACAAAAAAAAATAAGACCAGGTCTTATTTTCGGGAAAATATGGTACAAATCCATCTGGTGGTGTTGCTGCCTATTCCACATTTTTTTAGTTTACCAAGAAGTAGATTGTGGGCTATTTTGTCGAATGCCTTCCTGAAGTCTAAGTATGCTATGTCCACAGCATTTCACTGGTCTATTAATTTAGTCTTTTTGTCAAAGAATGAAATAATATTGGTTTGGCATGATCTGTTTTTAATAAACCCATGCTGCCTTCTAGTTATAATTTTAGTTGTTTCTAGATGTTCACAAATCTGTTTTTCTTTATTATTTTTTCCAGTATCTTCCCAGATATTGATGTTAGGCTGATTGGTCTGTAGTTTCTTGGGTCTGGTTTCCCCCCCCCCCTTTTTTTTTTTTTTTTGAAGGTTGAACCACAACAGCTCTTTTCCAATCCTCCGGTAATTCCCTGGTCCTCCAGGATTTTTTAAAAATATGGTACAATGGTTCTGAGATAACATCTGCCAGCTCCTTCAGAACTCAGGGATGTATTCCATCAGGTCCTGGTGATTTATATTCATCAAGGTCAGACAGTTGTTCTCTTACCATTTTCTTGCTTATTTTAATTTTTATTTCTACTCTGTCTTTCACGGTTATGTTTTTGATAGGTAGGGCTATAGTTTTTTTTTCTGTGAAGACTGATGAGTTAAGCAGCTCTGCTTTCTTTCTACTGCCTGTTACTTCCTTGCCATCTTCTCTCTTCAGTCGACCGACTGTTTCTTTGACTTTTTTCTTGTTATTTATATGTTGAAAGAAACTTTTTTTTTTTATTATCTTTGACTTTTGTTGCAAGTCTTTGTTCATTTTAAGCCTTTGCTATCCTGACTTCATCTTTACAGATTCGGGCTATCTGCTGATATTCTGCCTTAATTATGTGGCCTTCTTTCCATTTTTTGTATTTATTCTTTTTATCTTTCAGTTTATCAGAGAGATCTTTATGCAATCATGCTGGTTTTTCTTGAATTTTTTTTTGTGATATTACGTTGAATTCCACTTTTTATAATCATATTTTTCAAAGTTTCCCACACTTCTTGAGTTGTTTGTTCCTTTAGGATTTTCATGGGATTTTTCTTAGGCTTCCTCAATTTGTTAAAATCAGTTCTTTTAAAGTTTAAGACATTGGTTGGATTATATTCTATTGCTTGTGTTTGCATTATATATATACTGTGTATATATATGTATATATGAGTGCTTTTTGAACACCCTGTCAGCCTAAATATGGGAGAGAGAGAAGTCTTTTGCCTGCATCAGCTCAATCCAAAGCCATCCACAGGCAGCAGTCGCTTAACTGCGACATCATATATGTTTTTCAAAATTTGGAATGCTAACAAAGAATTAAGGGAGTACTGAGATAGCTATTTCTAACCTTGTTTGGTTT
>NW_015386350.1:171094-179932 GCF_001527695.2 Protobothrops mucrosquamatus
TTTCTTCCTTTTAACTGCCAGTGGGGTTTGAGCTGATTGGGTGGGAGCTTGGCTGTGTTCTGATTGGGTGGAGGTGTGTTCTGATTGGTTAAGGAGCTTGGCTGTGCTCTGATTGGATGGGGGGTTGGCTGTGCTCTGATTGGATGGGGAAGTGTTCTGTTTGGGTGGGGGCTTTGTTGTGCTCAGGTTAGTTTGAGTTCCAGGGGGATTTGAGATGATGAGCTTCGTTGCTGTTGTTTGGCTTCGTGTTCGTGGTCGTGCCACATCTTTATGGTGGATGTCAGTTTGCTTCCAGAAGCAGGAAGCTGAAGACACCAGCCTGAAGATGACGAATGTGACTTCGTCGAAACGTCGCCAAGACACTTCCAATTTTACGCGGGAGAAAACCCGAATATCCAAAGACCTACATATATATATATATATATATATATATATGTATGTATGTATGTATGTATGTATGATGTATGTATATGTATACGTATATGAATGCTTTTTTACTTTGATGCACCCTGTCGGCCCAAATATGGGAGAGAGAAGTAAAAAGTAAAAGCATTCATCCTCTTCCCCTGTCTCTTGTAGATAACAAAGTGAGAAAGAGCCTGTGGCCTAGGGGCTAACACATCTGCTAACATGCAGACAGCCCAGGTTCGAATCTCAGAAGGGTATGTCTGGCTGATGAAAACTAAATAAAGTTTTAAATAGCTATCCCAGTACTCCCTTAATTCTTTGTTAGCAATCCGAATTTTGAAAAACGTATATGTATATGTATATATAGAGAGATTTTTTAAAACATAAATCACTTAATAATTGGTGAACAGTGTGTTGTCTGGGCATTTGTAAAACAATCACTAACAACTGATTTCTATAATCCATAATCCACATAACGGTTTTAGTTGATTTTCTCTTTTCCCAAAATATCCTCTTTTGCAAACATTGAGTTAATACAATTCTTATTGTTTTGATAGATAACAATTATATTTTTCCCAATATTCCTAAAAATAATAATCACATCAATATAATATTTCTTTTCTATCCAATCATTCTGGTTGCCTTATCATAGATCCTGTTACAGTTCTTATTTTAGTTTGTTTCTCCCACCAAATTCTGGGTATTCTTACTGGTTAAGATTTTCTCAAAAATTAATTACATTTAAAACTTTAACTCTATTTTTTCATATGAACCATCTCACACTTTTACATTTCTTAAGTAATAGATAAAACAATGAAAAAAAAGGAGACCAAGAATAAAGAAACATAAAAAATAATATACTACTTAAAATATATATCCCTCCTAAGCTAATATATATTTATTTCCTAAATTTCTTATTCTTTTTAACCATAATAAAAATATGTTTAATCTTTAAACATTCTATTTAATACATCTAGTTATCTAGTCCTTTAACTCTTATTCAAAACATTTTTTTCCATTATAATTTTCTTAAATTCAATCACATTTAAATATCTAAAACATTACTTTTATCTAAGTCATTTCAATTTTTTTATATTACTCATTTCAAGAAAGAGAACAAAAAAGGGAAAAAAGCATACTATATTATTTAAGGAATTCATCCCTCTTAGAATGACATATGTATTCCAAAACTTTTCTATTTCTTTAACCATATTCAAACAAATGTTTCTTTTTTTAAGTATTCTCTCTGGTAAGTCCCATCATCTATTTTCTTGGTTTCCACTTTAATCTTTTTCCTTTGCCCAATATCCTTCTTAATCAATGTATTTTGCTGAATCAAAACGTTTTTCCCTATGTTCGTAAATATTGCTGTAGATATAAAAAATAAAACAGGTGAAGTGTCTTTGTACGGGGCTTCTGCCTTTCCATGTTTGTTGAAATTCTTTTTCTTTTTCTTTCCGCTTCTCTTATCATTTCCTTTCTCTCTAATGTTCCTGACATCTCTACAGTCCATTTTATCCAATCTGTTTTCTTGTCCTCAGATTTATTTTGTAGTCTTAAGGAATAAGTTGTTTTTTCCAATTCTTGTACATTTTTTTCCACTGGATTAAATCATGTTTCCTTGTTTTGTTAAGTTCCGTCTTTAAGTCTCTATTCTCAATTCTATATCCATTTATCTGTTTTATCTGCTCCTTCTCTGTTGTTGGTTTCTGGGAATTTTTTTGCTGTAGAGTTAACTTGGAAATAGATTGATTTATATTTTCAAAGTTATTTTGGATTTCTTTGTGGTTTAAAGTCATTGTTTGAATTAATTGCAGTATACTATATATCTCCTCCTGTGAAGTATTTATGTTTTCTTGATATGTTCTTTTTACACGTCTCTGATCCATGATGGCCAAGTATTTGAGTTGTTATCTTCCTTTTTTTCTTCTGCAAATAGCTTTAGAGTCCCAACTAAATAGATATTTGTAATCCAAATAGTTCAAAAAAGTTTTTTTTCCTGAAATTTATAATTCTCTCTTTGTCTACAGCCCAGATTATCTTTTTTTTGTCACAGCTGTTCTTTTTTGTTAAAGCTTTGAAGATCACAAACACAGATTAGCTTTTCCCAGGTTTTGCCAAGTCTTAGCTGTCATAGTCTTAGCTGTCATAGTCTTCATCCACCACTAGGTGTCAGTAACTATTTGTTTTTCAATTTCCAAAATGAACAATTATCTTTAGAATGAAAGTCTTAACCATTCAAACAATTTTAAATTTATCCAGATTTAAGTTTTAAATTTCAGGTTTTATATTTATTTTACTTTCATATATTTTGATCCTCCATAAAAAGATTAATTCGCTGCTTCCATTAGTATAAAGGTGTGGCGGAAATCCCCCTTTTTCCTTTTTGGAGATATTTTGCTTCTTCGGGATCTTTTCCAGGAAATTAAATGTAGAATAGAAAAGAGAAGATCGAATTCCTCACCCAGTTTCCAGCACGCTGTTCACAGTTGTGCTGGTTAGTACTTTTGGACTTTGGTTGCTAGTAGCTTGGGCTGGTCGATGCAATACAGCCAGCCTTTCTCCTGTCGGGTTAGGCGGCTTTCTCCAAGTCAAATGGAATGGCCGCTGCTGTTCCAGAATCGCTGGAGCACCCTTCTTTCGTCGCCTCTCTGGGGCGACTTAGACCCATTTAGGATCCCCAGGCAGGGCGAAATTAGCCACGGGGGTGCGGAGAATCTACAAGCCTGCAACTGGTCGCTACCGCACAAAACTGGAAGTCCTCATTGTATTTGCATTATATTGAATTCCAATATGACGCAGTTCCTCTTGCCCAAGGTTCTGGCAACTTCAACTTCCTCTACCACTTCTTCTCTATTAGTAAGAAGTAGACCCAGTATCACTTTTTCTCTAGTTCCCTCCTCTACCTTTTGGATGACAGCTAAGTTGGTTAGGAATCTGTTCAATCTCCTACTTGCTGCAGAGGTTGCCTCCCAGTTGATATCAGGGTAAAGTCTCTCATTACTATTATGGTATGTTTCCTACATACATAGATTTCACCTATTTCTTCTGCTTGGTTGGGTAGCCTACAGCAGGGCTTTTCAACCTTTTCACCTATTGTACCACTTTTAGGATATGGCAACATCCGAGTACCACCAGTCGCCTAGCAAGGTGGTACTGACAGCCCCGAAGAAGCGCCGATCAGCTGGAAAGCGACACTGATCCTGGCGCTTCCGCTGAGCCCTGACAGCCCTGCAGCTCCAGCCATCTCTCGCTCAGGCTTGTGAGGTGCTGCCACTGGTTCAGCTCATTCTCTTCCCCCGCTACTTTTCTAGGATGGTCGCGTACCACCTGCCAGGTACCAATGTACCACAGGTGGTACCCGTACCACTGGTTGAAAAGCCCTGGCCTACAGTATATGCTTATAGCAATGTCCTTTTTTCTTGTTATATTGACCTATATAGATTCTAGAAGGTTTTCATCCTTGGTTTTGTGGATTTCTGTAGAGATGTAGTGATCTTTTATATATAATGCAACTCCACCTCTTCTTTTATTAGGTCTGTTTCTTTTGAATAGTTTGTATCCTTCCATCAGTACATTCCAGTCATGAGTTTCATCCCACCAAGTTTCAGTAATGGCAACTAATATCATATCTGCCTTCATATACTAATACAGTGGTGGTGAATCTATGGCATGCGTGCCAGAGGCGGCACTCGGAGCCCTCTCTGTGGGCACGTGCCGTTGCCCCAGCCTCGCTTCCCCCCATGACCCCCTCACCAGCAGCCCTCCTGGAGGAGAGTCGTCCCTGAGCGTGGCCCATACGGAGCAGCGCAGCCAAGGACATGGCAGCCAGGCAACGTAGACAAGACTCTACCCTCATGCCCCATCCTGCACAGTTGATGCTGCAGGGCTTGGGCAGAGGGCGTGGCCGCCATGGTGCTGCTGGGCTGCCTGGGCAATCTGCAATGGGCCCTGGAGGCGGTGAGTGGCCCTGCGGGCAGGTGGGGTGGGGGCGGGGCAATGGATGGAGTGGGGTGGGGCCAGTTTTTGGGCACTCAGTCTTTAAAAGGTTCACCATCACTGTACTAATACTTCAAGTTCACCCTGTTTGTTCCCTAAACTTTTGAGTGTTAGTTTATAGGGATTTGAGTCCTTTATGAGTCTTTTATCTCCTACTTTGTAACTGGGACTTCCATCCTTCCCATCACTCTATACTTTTTTTTTTAATAAAATTTTTATTGATTTTTATAATTAAACAGCAAGTACCAATATGATGCATTTACATACACAAACAAAAAAGATAATCCTACTCAATACATTTTCGGAGACGCTCGGCAGTCCCCGCCTTGCCTCCACCCTCATTCACTTTCCTGTCCTTCCTCCCTCTAGACCCACAACCTCTCCTCCTTCCTCCTTTCCACCTACCTACATCCCATCTCCCTTCTTAACCACCTCATCGAGTGCAGTTTGGGGTACCAGCCGAGCATCTCCTCTTCTCAATACAATTCCATTATTTACCTCTAACATATAAATACATCAATTTTTATAATTTCTTTCCCCTAATCCCCTTCCCCCCTCCCCCCCTGACTTCCCACAGCTGAATACAGGAATAAACATGTAGTAATCCAAGTTTAACCCAAACAACCCATTCATAATATAAACAAATATAAACTTACTATAACTCTAATATACAAACTTAACTATAAACTATATATATAAATTATATATAAAATATTTATAAATAACAATAATTAATCAAAAGCTATATAATAATTATTCATTTCATATTTTCTCTGAATATAGTCTATCCATCTTCTCCATACCAAAATAAATTTCTCCTGATATTGATCCTTCAGATATGCGGATATTTTTGCCATTTCTGCAAAATATGAAACTTTCTGTCTCCAATCATCCATATTCGATAATATCTCCTTTTTCCAATTTTGAGCAATCAATGTCCTTGCTGCTGTTATACAGTATAACATCAAATTCATTTCTTTGGAGTCCAGATTGTCCATAATGCCCAATAAAAATAATTGTGACGTAAATTTTATCTTTTTCTTAAAAATCTGTTGAAGGTTCTACCAAATCTTAATCCAAAAAGCTTTAACGTCCCTACATGTCCACCAAATATGATAATAAGTTGCATCCAAATTACCACATCTCCAACATTTTGGCTGCAAGTTCGGGTACATGCAACACAATTTCTGAGGGTCCAAATGCCATCTATAAAACATTTTATAAAAATTTTCCCTTAAATTCTGTGCTTGAGTGAACTTGACATTTCTTACCCAAATTATTTCCCATGTTTCTAACATAATTGACTCTTGAATATTTTGAGCCCATTTAATCATACAATCTTTGACTAATTCTGTTTCCGAATCAAACTCTATCAGAACACTATAAATTCTCCTAATATGAGCTCTACTTTGATCTTTGATCTGTCTCATCAAGTTCACATCTTCCAATGGCAGGCCTAACTTTTGATCTATATGCCATCTCTCAACCAACTGGCTATATAGGAACCAGGACTGGTGACATGGTTCCGAAAGAAGTAACTTTTCAAAGAACTTTAAGGCTTAATTACCTTAAAGAATCCTTTAATAGATTACATGATTCGGCACGAACAAAGGAAAGCCAAAAACTGAAACCCCTCCCCTGAGCACATAGTATCAAAGCACAATTCCCTCCCTCCTTTCACAGTCATCAATCATATGCTCCAATTAATTTGAAGTGTGAGTCGCTCCCCCCCTCTATTCTCTGCTATGGCGCTCTGCTGTTACTGCTGTTACTTTGACCTTGGCTATGCTATGCTAAGATGTTATTATTCACAGGCATTCCTCCCCACTCCCCTCCCCAATTTTAATTGATCGGCCTGTTTAAATATTTCTTTTTAATTCGGCTTTTAATTATTGTATTTGTATTGTAGTTTTTATGAGGCTGTTAGCCGCCCTGAGTCCCATGAGGAGAAGGGCGGGGTATAAATTAAATTATAAATAAATAAATAAATGGCTAGTAATGTCTGCTTTAACCCTTGAAGTGATATGTAGGCTAAATAAGATATGTTTGCTTCTTCACATATGGCAAGCAAGAACATCCAAAGTTAGCAGGCTTGACATCCGCCCCCCCTTAGACGAAGGACAGATCCTGTAAAGTAAATAAAAGCATAGGTTAAGAGTTATCTATCGGTTTGGTGGGGTTTTTCATATGAAACCTTTTGACCAATCGGTCAGCTTTCACTTCACTGGATTTCACCCAGGTGGCTTCAGATAACGGGTACCCCTTCCATTGCACTAGGTACTGCAATTTCCCTCTGAAAATTCTAGAATCAAGAATGCGCTTTACTTCGTAGTGGGTTTGTCCCGCAACCACGAGGGGCCCAGGTGGCTTTTTTGGAGGAGGTCTTAACGTGGAGCCCCGATATGGTTTCAACAAGCTACAATGAAAAACTGGGTGAATTTTCCCTAAGAGTTTAGGGAGCTTTAGCTCTACTGTGACTGGGTTGATGATTCTTACTATGGGGAAAGGCCCCAAGAATTTTGGCCCCAATTTCTTGCTGGGCAACTTGAGGCGTAGATATTTGGTTGACAAATAAACCTTTTCCCCAACTTGGAATGTTCTTTGAGGAGCCCTCTTTCTATCAGCCTGCTTTTTATAAGTTTCAAAAGTCTTTTTTAAAGCAGTTTTTGTATTTCTCCAAACTTCTTCCCACCCCCTCACCCATTGGTCAAGTGTTTGGGAAGCGGAGGGCAGTTGAGGATATTCAGGTATTGGGTTGAATTCTTTTCCTGTGGCCACTCTGAAAGGCGTGTAACTGGTGCTGCTGTGCACGGAATTATTGTATGCTACTTCTGCAAATGGAAGAAGATCGGTCCAGTTCGTCTGTTGGTAAGAAACATAGCACCTAAGATATTGTTCCACCATTTTATTAGCGGCTTCCGCGGCCCCATTAGTGGCCGGGTGAAAAGCAGATGATAAACCTTGGGATGATCCAATTAATGTAAGGAATGTTCTCCAAAACTTCGCTGTGAACTGCACCCCCCTGTCCGAAATTATCCGCTTAGGGGCGCCGTGCAGTCGGTAGATATGCTTTAGGAACAATTTGGCCAGTCCTTGGGCGGATGGGAGTCCTTTGCAGGCGATGAAATGAGCCTGCTTCGAGAATAGGTCTATTACAGTCCAGATGACAGTGTGTCCACTACTTTCAGGTAGATCTACTATAAAGTCCATAGCTATTTCTTCCCATGGTTGGGAAGGGTTTGCCACGGGTTGTAGTAGTCCAGGGGTTTTCCCTGGGATTCTTTTCATTGTGGCACATATAGTACAACCCTTTACATAGTTTTCCACATCCTTTTTTAGTCCCGGCCACCAGAATTGTCGACGGGTGAGGTGTAGGGTTTTTAAATATCCGAAGTGTCTAGCCTGTTTTACATCATGGCTGTGTTTGAGAGCATTAAGACGGAGGGCTTCTGGCAAATATAGTTTTTCCCCCAAGTAAGCCAAACCATCCCTGCACGTTAGGGAGGTCTGATTCTCTTTGAACCATTGGTCGATGAGGAGTTCTCGTTTTATTTTCTTTACTCCAGGGTCATCAGGATTAGGTACTCTGCGAGGTGTAAGTTGAGTGGCAGTTTGCGGATTGGGGATGATTGCCTCATTGACCTCTTCCCGTTCGCTCTTGTATTGGGGTAGTCGGGATAGCGCATCAGCTAAGAAGTTTTTTTCCCCTGGTATGTACTTTAGAGTGAAGTCGAAGCGGTTAAAGTATTGTGCCCACCGTACTTGTTTTGGGGACAATTTACGGGGAGTTTTCAGTGCTTCTAGATTTCTGTGATCTGTCCATACCTCAAATGGCACTTTGCTCCCTTCTAGATAGTGTCGCCAGTTTAATAATGCCCATCTAATAGCGAAGGCCTCTTTTTCCCAGATTGCCCATCTCCGCTCGCTCTCAGTAAATTTCTTAGAGGTGTAGGCGCAAGGTTGCAGGATCCCATTTTTGTTCTTTTGCAGTAATACAGCTCCAACCGCCACATCGCTGGCATCAGCCTGAATCACAAAGGGTTCTCCTTGGTCAGGGTGCTTTAGGACCGGTTGACCAGCAAATAGTCTTTTTAAGTTCTCAAAAGCTGTTTGACAACCCATTGTCCATGCTAGTGGTTGGCCCGGCCGTGGCTTTCCTCCCCCTTTGCCTGTTTTGAGTAGTTCGATGAGGGGCAAGGCAATCTCGGCAAAAGAGGGGATTTATTTATTTATAATTTAATTTATACCCCGCCCTTCTCCTCATGGGACTCAGGGCGGCTAACAGCCTCATAAAACTACAATACAAATACAATAATTAAAAGCCGAATTAAAAAGAAATATTTAAACAGGCCGATCAATTAAAATTATCCTTAAAAATCCCCTGAAACTTTAAAATCATTAAAAATTATCCCTATTTAAAACTCACCCTAG
>NW_015386350.1:180092-185211 GCF_001527695.2 Protobothrops mucrosquamatus
AAACTACAATACAAATACAATAATTAAAAGCCGAATTAAAAAGAAATATTTAAACAGGCCGATCAATTAAAATTATCCTTAAAAATCCCCTGAAACTTTAAAATCATTAAAAATTATCCCTATTTAAAACTCACCCTAGGTCAGGCCCGCTTGTTGAAAAAGCCATGTCTTGAGGGCGCGGCGGAAGGTTAAGAGATCCTGACGATAAATTTGGCAAATCCCAGAAAACTCTGGAGCTGTTTGCGAGTTCTTGGGGGCTGCCATTCGATTATGGTTCTCACCTTGGCTGGGTCCATTTCAATCCCCTCGTTGGAAATTCTGTAGCCAAGATAGTCCAATTGGGTTTGGTGAAATTCACATTTCGACAGTTTGGCATAAAGCTTGGCATTCAATAGTTTCCTTAACACTTCTCTTACCAGCTTTATGTGATCAGTCATATTCGTGCTATATATCAGAATATCATCAAGATACACCAAAACCCCTTTGTACAAGTGATCATGTAGTACTTCATTGATTAATTGCATAAATACAGCTGGGGCCCCCCGTAGTCCAAAGGGCATGACTTTGAACTGGTAGCTTCCCATTGGACAGTTGAAGGCAGTTTTCCACTCGTCTCCCTGTTTTATTCTCACCTGGTAGTATGCCTCTCTCAGGTCTAACTTAGTGAAGACACTCCCTTTAGCCAGATGGGTTAATAAGTCCTTTAGGAGGGGGAGGGGGTATTTGTTTTCCACACTCACAGCATTGAGACCTTTATAGTCCACGCAGAGACATAGAGACCCATCCTTTTTCTCTTTGAATAACACAGGGGCTCCCATGGTTGATTTGGCCTGTTCGATAAACCCCCTCGCTAGGTTTTTGTTCACGTATCGCTGCATCTCCTCCATTTCAAGGGGGGACATAGCATACATTCTCGGTCGTGGGAGTTTGGCTCCTGACACCAGTTCAATGGAGCAGTCATTGGGTCTGTGAGGAGGTAGGGCATCACATTCTTTTTCACTAAAAACCTCTGCCAGGTCCCAGTATTAATTGGGGATGACTGGGTCGCTTGGAGGCGGTGAGGTGGCCATGTCCCCTCGCTCGTTAGGTGGCCTAAGATGTCCTGCAACATCCGTTGACTCAAGGGGGGGGGGGTCAGGCCCTATAGGTAGTCTCACGGTTCTCACTCCTTTCTCCCACCAGATGAATGGTTTCCATTTGTCTAACCAGGCTAACCCTAGGATCACCGCCTCAGACATTTTTGGAGCCACCAGGAAGCGAATAAATTCCCAATGTGCACCTATTTCTAGACGTAAAGGTTCAGTTACTTGAGTGACAAGAGTCCCCCCCATGAGAGACCCATCGGCTTGCTCAAACCTCATGGGTTCAGTGAGCGATTTTGCTCGAATGCCCAATTTCAAGGCAAAGGGTAAACTAATAATACATCGGGTGCATCCAGAATCTATTAGCACATTTAAGTTCATTTGTACCCCAGATTTAGGGATTATAAGTTTGGCAGCTAGTGAAAAAGGCGGGATTTGTTGACTCACCATTGGGTCGTTCTCCCCTTCGTCCTCACTGTCGAGAGAGGGTAGAGCTGGGGGGGATCCAGCCTTAGTCCTGGCGTCCTCCTGTGCAGGGGATGTAACTTGGACAGCTAGTTCTTGCTTGATCCGATTGGATTTTCCTCTTGGTGGTTGTTGATCAGATTTCTTTTTCGTTGCGGGTCTCGGTCTGCCCTGTTGTTGGGGGTAGGGAACTGGGCAGTTCACTGCTCGATGTCCCTGTTGTCCGCATCGGAAGCACAAGAGCGGCAACCCTATGGGTAGTTTGGGTCTTTCGGTAGACGCAGTTGTTGGGGATCTCCAGGGTGTTGGTTGTCGTCTGAGTCGTTCTGGTTTCGGTTCCATTTCAGGAGAGGGAGGCTTCTTGTAACGAGAGAGCTTGATGTCCAACTTCACCGCTGTTTGGTACCAATCCTGTAGCCGATCGGGTACTTCGTGGTAGATACAGGCCTGAGAGAGATGATCGTCTAATCCCTCAACAAAGTATTGAACCAGGGATTGTTTGGACCACCCCTCAGTTCGGCCTGCTAACTTGCGGAATTCTCGCACATACTCCAGGGCAGACCTTCCGGCTTGTTTTATTTTGTGAATTTGTCTTGCTGCTTTGAGGCCCATGGATGGGTCCTCAAATCGTTCTTTCAGACCTAACAGAAGGAGGTGGGGATTTCCCAGTTCAGGGGCTTGTTCACTATATAAATTATTCAGCTTCTCCCTCTAGGTTGGATGCAATAACATCGACCATGGAACCTGGGTCCTGATAGTGGTTGGCCCAGCGGTTCAAGTGAGAGCGCCCTTGGTTGAGAAAAAAAATCAGCTTCTCTGGATCCCCATCGAAGGTTGCTTTGAAAGGTGGTACGACCGCAGGCTGTTGCGGGCCCCACTGGGGTTGTTGCGGCTGGCCCCAGCCCAGTTGTTGGTCCCATGGTTGTTGGGCTCTCTGCTGTTGACGTGGTACCCCTAGTTGCTGCTGATCTAGCAGTGGTTGGGCTCTATACTGTTGACGTGGTGCCCCCAGTTGCTGTTGGCCCCATCCTGCTTGCCAATCTAACGGTTGTTGGATTCTCTGGATTGACGTGGTGCCCCCAGTTGCTGTTGGCCCCATCTTGCCTGCTGATCCAGCGGTTGCTGGATTCTCTGCAGTTAACATGGTGCCCCCAGTTGTTGTTGGCCCCATCCTGCCTGCCAATCCAACGGTTGGTGGACTCTCTGCAGTTGACGTGGTGCCCCCAGCTGCTGTTGGCCCCATCCTGCCTGCTGACCCAACAGTTGTTGGATTCTCTGCGGTTGGCGTGGTGCCCTCAGTTGCTGTTGGCCCCCTCCTGCCTGCTGATCCAGCAGTTGCTGGATTCTCTGCTGTTGTCCAGCGGGGGCTGGTGATGCCTCCTGCTGCTATAGGCCTCTCAATGGCTGCTGAGCAAGTGGGGGTTGTTGCTGGGCATCTCTAATCGGTAAGCTCACTGGTTGTAGCTCTTCTGGCCTCTGCTCCCCCTCAAGCTGCTGCAAAGCCTCTATTAGTTGATGTAGGCTCAGAGATAGGTGACCACTCTTCTGTGGGGAGTGCTTGATTTCACCTCGCTGTACGGGCCCCAGACTGGGGGGTCTCTCTCTGTGGGGCTGGAGGCCTTGGCAGGGGACCCCAGGGGATGAAAAGCTATTTGCTCTGCAAGGGTGGGGCTGGGGGCCTCTCTCAACGGAAGTTGTTCTTCGCTCTGCACTTCTAACTCTTCAAATCTCTCTGCCAGGTAGTCTAATGAACCACTGCGAACTGCAGGTGGGCATCTCCACTCACCCGAGTCTTCGGTGACAGACGGCCGGGCAGTTCTCCACTGGGTCTCCACTGCTGGCAAGGCTGTGTGGAATCCTGCAAAGCCTTCGCTCGGCTTTTCCCAGCCTGATGACCAGATTAGTTCTCCGGACAGCTTTGGCCTCGCTCCCAGTTGGAGAGTTTGTAAGGATTTCTTTTCCTCCGGCTGATTAGCTGTCGCTCCCTTCAGTGGGGAAGCTGCTGCTGCTGTCGCTCCCCCTCCTGGGGAGGTTGCGGCTGGAGGGGTGCTGGCCTCAGGCCTTCCCTCTCCTTCCATGGTGAGATCTTCCCCTTATCTTTGTCAAACTATCCCCGTTATTTTAGGGATAGTGACTGGGGTAAGGGACTCCTAAATGGTTTTAAAAGTTTTTAGTTTTTGGCTTAATGACATGGTTCCGAAAGAAGTAACTTTTCAAAGAACTTTGAGGCTTAATTACCTTAAAGAATCCTTTAATAGATTACATGATTTGGCACGAACAAAGGAAAGCCAAAAACTGAAACCCCTCCCCTGAGTACATAGTATCAAAGCACAATTCCCTCCCTCCTTTCACAGTCATCAATCATATGCTCCAATTAATTTGAAGTGTGAGTCGCTCCCCCCATCTATTCTCTGCTATGGCGCTCTGCTGTTACTTTGACCTTGGCTGTGCTATGCTAAGATAATGTTATTATTCACAGGCATTCCACAGGCTAGTAATGTCTGCTTTAACCCTTGAAGTGATATGTAGGCTAAATAAGATATGTTTGCTTCTTCACATACGGCACATACGGCTTCTTCACATACGGCAAGCAAGAACATCCAAAGTTAGCAGGCTTGACAACTGGAGAATATTATCTTGTCTTAATTCATCCAATAATTTAATTTGCCAGTCCTGTCCCCTTAAGATAAGTAAATCCTTATAAACAATTCCCTTTAGTTTAACTCCCCTTGTAGTTTAACTCCCCTTGTAGTTCCTTGTATTGCATGTTCCGGAATAGCCCACATTGGGATTTTAAAACTTAACTTATAATGATACTTTTTCCAAACTCTCAGGAATGCAGTTCTTAAAATGTGAGACCTAAAAACATGATCAACTTTCTTGTCAAAAAATAAATAAGCATGCCATCCATAAAGTAAATCCCAACCTTCAAGAGTCAATATATCTCTATTAGTTAAATTAATCCAATCACTAATCCAAGTTAAAACCACCGCATCATAATATAATTTTAAATTTGGGGCTTTAAGTCCCCCTCTTTCCCGTGCATCTTGCAAAATTTTAAATTTAACCCTCGGTTTCTTCCCCTGCCAAATAAACCTATTGACACCTCTTTGCCACTCTTCCAAATTTAAATCCTTTTTTAAAATAGGTATCATCTGAAACAAGAAAAGAAACTTAGGAAGGACATTCATTTTGACCACTGAAATTCTCCCCAATAATGACAAATGTAGCTTTTTCCAATCATTTAAATCCTTTTGAACTCTTATCCATAACTTATAATTATTTTTATACAATTTAACATTAGAGGCAGTAATATAAACACCCAAGTACTTCACCTTTTTCACTATTTCAAAACCAGTTAGGTTACTTAAAATCTCTTTATCTTTCAAAAGCATATTTTTAGATAATATTTTAGTCTTATTATTATTTACTTTAAATCCCGAAACTTTCCCATACTGTGTCAGAATCTGTATCAAATGTCTTGTTGAATCAATCGGTTGCAATAAGGTAAAAACCAAATCATCAGCAAAAGCTCTAAGCTTATAATCATTCTTACCCAAAGTTATTCCTTT
>NW_015386350.1:185646-186887 GCF_001527695.2 Protobothrops mucrosquamatus
TAAATCCCGAAACTTTCCCATACTGTGTCAGAATCTGTATCAAATGTCTTGTTGAATCAATCGGTTGCAATAAGGTAAAAACCAAATCATCAGCAAAAGCTCTAAGCTTATAATCATTCTTACCCAAAGTTATTCCTTTTATGATCGATGATTCACGAACCTGAATTAATAAAATCTCCAAAGTCAATATAAACAATAAAGGTGATAGAGGGCATCCTTGCCTCGTACCTTTCTCAATTTTAATTAAGTCTGTCAGTCCTCCATTTACTACCACTTGCGCTGACTGTTGTTGGTAGATAGCCTTTAACGCTGATAAGAATCTGTCCCCAAAATTCATTTTGTCCACCATTCGTAATAAAAATTGCCAGTCCAACTTATCAAAGGCCTTTTCAGCATCCAAAAAGATAAGAGCCGCCGGGATTTGATTATTTTTATCCAAATATTCCAACAAATTTACAATTTGTCTAACATTATTCTTCGTATATCTACCAATTATAAATCCAGACTGGTCCACATGAATAATCCGTTTCAGTACTTGCATTAATCTATTAGCTAAGATTTTTGCAAAAATCTTATAATCCGTATTCAATAAAGATATTGGCCTATAATTTTTAGGCTGTGTCAAATCTTGATCCTCCTTTGGTATAAGTGAAATAAATGCACACCTCCATGATGGTGGCACTTCTTCTCCTAACAAAATGCTATTAAAAAGACATCTCAAGGGTTCTAGCATTTCTTCAGACAATATTTTGTAATAAATTGCCGTCAGCCCATCTGTACCAGGGGCTTTACCGACCTTCAATTGTTTAATTGCCTCTATAATCTCATCCATCACAATCGGACAGTTCATCATTCCTTTTTGGTCATCTGAAAGTCTAGGAAAATTTACTTGTTGGAGATAACTATCTATTTCAGAAGTTTGTATATTCTCAGAGGCATATAATTTTGAGAAATATTCCGAGAAAGCCTTTTTAATCAAATCTTGCTGAAAAACCTCTTTATTTATTTATTATTTATTATTTATTATTCAAATTTATACCCTGCCCTTCTCCTAGCGGACTCAGGGCGGCTTACAGCCAGTTTAAAACAGAATAACTAATACAATAATACTAAATTTAAAAAGTAGTTAAAATGAAATATTTAATTGTTGGCCTTTTCTTTTTTAAAATTATTTTAAAACCAAATTAAAATACCCCTTAGGCCAGTCCTGCTAGCCTAAATAGCCATGTCTTGAGGGCGCG
>NW_015386350.1:188242-210973 GCF_001527695.2 Protobothrops mucrosquamatus
GATTATCTGATGACGCAATGAGGGTGGAGTAGTAGTTAGACCTCGCCACCCTCATCGCCACTAGGTAGGATCTAACCTGCATCCTTACCTGTGCTCGATCGGATTCGGTTCGGCTCGCCCTCCAACTGCTCTCTAGGCGTCTTTTCCGGCGCTTCATCTCTCTTAGCTCCTCGGTAAACCAGGGAGCCAGTTGAGATCTCCGCCGGGTCAGAGGCCGCAAAGGCACGACTCGGTCCAATGCTGCGGCAGCGGCCACATCCCAGGCCGCCGCCAGATTTTCTTTATAATTTATTTTCTCTATAACTCTTTGTTTTTGTTTTTTTCGTAATTGATAAGCTAACAACCTTCCAGGTTTATCTGCATTACAAAATGTATTATGTTTCATATATCTCAGGTTAACTGCCATTTGATCAGCCATTAACATGTTAAACTGTTCTTTCAGCATTGCAATAGATACCTTTAAGTTATTGTCCGTTGGATTTAGGGAGAAAGCTTTTTCTTTTACCTTTATTTCTTGTTCCAGGTCCCTATGCCTTTGTAATTGCTTTCGCCTATAAGCAGTATTCATTGAAATTAAGGCACCTCTCATAAAAGCTTTGCTCGCATCCCATACCATTGACATAGAAGTGCCTTTATTCATATTCAACATAAAAAAGTCTTTTAAGTGATCTTTAAGTTTCTGTACATTAGTTTCATATTTTAATAAATTCTCATTTAATCTCCAAGTCCTTTTACTTCCACCATCAATTGAAAATTCCATCCATACAGGACTATGATCTGATAAAGTCCTAGGAAAAATCTTCACTTTTTTAACCTTAGGGATTAAATCACTTGTAATCAAAATAAAGTCAATTCTAGAATAAGATTGATGTCTGTCTGAAAAAAAAGTAAAATCACTTTCTCCAGTGTTCCAATCTCGCCATATGTCTTTTAACTCCAAATCCTCTTGCAATGCAAAGAAGCTTTTAGGCAGTATAGTTTGAGTTGAAGCTTTAGAAAAAGTCTTTTTATCTCTTTTAGGGTCTATTACACCATTATACTTCATTATGTTTTTCTTTTTTTATTTCTTCTTTCTCTATACTCTTTATATCCTTATGTGATTGGTTATCTAGTGGTTTTTGCTTTAAATTAGGTTCTAAAGATCTTGAAGATTGCCCCCTCTCAATTTTAAAGTTTTTTTTTTGATAAGATGAGCCAGTTGTTTTCCGAATATATATTTTTTCTAATTCTTGTGAGGTGCAGTCCATCCATTGCCAGTAGCCCTTCATGTAGGTAATGCAGATCATGGTCTAGGAAGCCAAAGTTCTGTTGATGACATCACTTTTTAAACCAGTGGTTTGTTTCTAAAATCCTTTGCTCCCTCATTGGATATTGGGCTTTGGTTGGAAGTATAGATAAAAACACCACTTGTGCTCCTAATTCTTTAACTTTCTTCCCTGTTTGTAATGTCATTATTGTTTTCAGATTCATTATTGTGTCATTGGTCCCCACATGTAGGAGAAGAAAGGGGTAGTAATCCATGGGGTTGATTATTTTAGTAAGACATTCAGTTACATCTTTGATTTTTGCTCCAGGGAGATAATACACCTCCCTACATTGACTGCCAGGTCTTCAGACTATAGTTTCTGTTCCCCTAAGAATGGAATCTGCTCCTTTCCTTGTTCTCTATTATCAATTTCTTTTTTTGTGTTTTCTATTGTCTGTATTTGTTGAGTATCTAAGTCTTCTGTCATAACATTTGGTTGTTTCACTTTCTCTATAGAATTCTGTATAGATAATTCTTTGATTGAAGTCATAGTTTGAGTTTGTATATCCAGAGCTTGCATACGTAGAGTTTGGATCATCGCTTTTAACATATAAAGAATTTGTTCCTGTACTTCCTCTGTAGAAGAAATCCTTTCCTGTTCTCCTTCCATTGTAATATATTAAACTCAAGAAAAAGAAACTGACAGTCAGAAAGTCCACCAAATGGGGAGCTGAGCTGAATTTTGCAGATGGTGTTTCAAGGTTATTTTATATCTTATCTATTTTCAAAGCTGTCAACAAGTCTCTTAGAGAATAGCAGGTTACATCTTAGAGTTAGTTGGATCTTTTTAGGTTTTTTCCCCCTCCATTTTAAGGGGGGAAAAACCCCAAATCTTCAATAGTAATTAGAGTAAAAATCAAGAAAGAAATATATATAGAGAGAGCAGAAAGTTGCAAATCTTATAATCCACCAATTTTAGGAAATAGGATTCCAATTAAAATCTCAGTATTTTTTCAACATTTTAAACTCCCAAGTGGTTGATAACTGCTGTTTCTGAAGGGAGGGCTAGAATCCCCCTTCCCTCACCACAGGGGGGAAAGTACTTTAACAGCTTATGCAGGTAATTAAGTAGTTAGGATGTAAGAGAGGCAAACCTCACCCAGTCCTGTCCATGCTGCTTTGAAGTTGCCAGATGGTAATGTGATTTCGGCTGTTTGCAGCCTAGGGATGCGCCATATTTCTATGGCCAGTCCTTTCGTTCGCCAGTTTGGAGGAATCGCCTGCTCTGACGGGAGAGTTGCTGCTCTCCTGGGATCCAGTGAAAGCCCCTCCTTGCTGGTCGCCTCTTCGGGGCGACTTTCGGCCCTTTTCAGGGCCCCCCAGCAATGCGAAACTGAACGGGGGAGAGAGAGCAAGTCTCCCAACCATCCATGGCGGCTGTGTGATAAACCAGAAGGAATTTGAAGATAAACAAGAAAAACAGATGAAAGAGAAGATAAATAATTCGGGACAACTGCATTGAACTGGAAAAATAAAGAGACTACCGGCTAAATCAACTAGTCCTCTTAAGAAAACATCAACTGGACGTTCTTGTCAACATCAAACAATAGCCACAACAATACAAGGATATTTTTTTGATGATTTAAAGGCAAAGATACGAAAAATGACCTGGCAGAGGAAAAAAGCTAGAATAAGATTGAAAAAGATTGGGGTTCTGATCTATATATGAGATCTAAAATAGAATATATCTAAATAGATAGAATATGTATTCTGAACACAAGACATTGTAACAATTTGAGATAAAGAAAATTTTGGTCATATAAAATCTAGAAATATGTTGAAATAAGAATATTATATTGTCATTAGATGGGTAAGATAGATGGTTGAATTTATATATAAGATGTGTATTTTAAATATTAGAATGTATGAACAATCGGGATAAAGGAATTGTGTTTAATTAAAAAATTGGAAAAATTAAATATTAAATGTTAAATGAAAATATTAAGGGAAAACTAACCATCAGGTTACTGATTGGCTAAAAATCTGAATGTCTACAAATAATTAAGATTTGAATTTAAGATATTGTTATGAGTTGAGACAAAGGTTAAGTAAAACTTAAAAGTATAAGTTACTAATAATTAAATTTGTATATGGGTTTGTGGTATAAATGTTGGTGGTTTATTTTCAATTTTTTTTTCTCTTTCTGGAAAGGAAGAAAGGAAGGAAGTAGAAGGAAGAAAAGAAAAAAAATTATTAGCTCCAAATGTGAGATAGGAGACTTAGAAATTGGGATTATTTAAAACCTGGAAATGATAAAGATTAAACGTTAAACTTAAATATCAATGGGAAATTAAAGTTAAGAAAAACTTACTAGGTTATTGTCTAAAAGGTGGATTGTCAAATTAATTAAGATATGTATAGACTGAAGATTATTGATGAATATTAGAAAGGTATTTTTTTGTTTGATTAATAGAATAAGAACTGTATTGAACATGACAGTAGATATCATGGGGGAAAGAGGGAATTAGTTTGTTGTAATAATTTGAGATTTGTACTGATGATATTCAAATGTAACGGAATTACTGTGCTCAGCCGCCACGCTACTTTTCAAATATGTAAATGTAATATTGTAAAATCAATAAAAAACTTGAAACTCCAAAAAGAATGGAAACTCCAAAAAGAATGGAATCTCCTATCACCACTATTCACCTTTTATTTCTTAGGGAAGTCTGGGACACTTTTCTTCCTTTCGCAAGAATGCTGGGTTGTGCCTCTTTTTTAGAAACTGTTGATGAATGCTTTTTTATGGGTGTCTACATATTTTTTTTCCACGGGGAGGCTATGAAAGTGACTGTTCAGTTCCAGAAGGGCTTATTGGAGTGGGCTAGGTAGACAGCAGGGCTTTGTTCTTGGTTGTTTTCTTTTAAAAGTGACATGTTTCCTTCGGTCTTACTCTTTAGATTCATATATAGGCTCTTTTTTTACAGAAGCTGTTTGTTCCCTATTGTGTTCAATTTGGATGTATCTGTTTTCTATCCATATATGGGGTCATATATAAATAAAGCTAGACATTATTAAATATCTCATATTAGATAATTTAGAATCCCAATATGTTTATATTTTGTTGTTCTAAAAAAAACCTTGGAAAATTCAAAATTAATGTTTATTTTAAAACATTTTTCAAAAAATATTATCTATGTTACTATCTATCCTATAATTCAAAGGTTAAATGTGTATTCCATTAATACCAAGCACACACATATTAATACAGAAGAAAACTATAGATTTTTGAATGCAGAATAGCTAGTATTTCCCAGTGAATAATGCACTTTTCTTTTTTACAATGCCCTGAGGGAACATCCAAAGCTATCAATTCATACAGAATGCATATATTCTCAAAAGCATAATAGCAAGAGAATTCATTCATTGTTTTCTCTGGCAGTTATGACACCATATATAGGATAGCGATGTTTTTACATTCAAATATCACATTTGATTTTAGTTATGTAAAATGTATTCATACCTAAGTTGATTTGAATGGATTGTAGGTATTGTCTTCCAATATAAATTTGGAAAAGATTGACACTATAGCTACTGAAGATCAGATATCAGCATATATATACAGTAATTGATTGGAAATGCATGTGAACAACCTTCATAAATATATAGACAAAATCAGATGTTGTAATAGTAGCAAAATATTAAAATATGGTCTTTGAAATTACTTCTGTATATTGAAAAAATATTTGTTACTGTAGTACTTCGCAAACTTACTAACAACTTCATCTTCCTTTATATAAAGTAATTTGGTTAAAATCCAAATATAAAATCCACATAATTAACATTTATCTAATATGTCAATAAAATTCATATTGTTGGTATTTTAAAAATTCTACTGTTGGCTACAAAAACAGTACTTCATTATATTTTTATATAATCTCACTGCTCTTATATTTTAAAATGTATATGCAAAGTTAATCCTCTCTGATCTATTACACAGGATGTTTAAATAAATATTGGATGCAAATAATAATTTTCATTCATTTCTAATACAATCCACTTTCTATGTCCTAATCCACGGATCAGCAACCCGTGGCTCCGGAGTCGCATGTGGCTCTTTGAGCCTTCTCCTGCGGCTCCCAGCCTCCTCCGCCATTTGCAGAGAGAGAGAGAGAGACAGAGAGAGGCACTTGCACTTCCCTTCCCTTCCCTTCTCTCTCTCTCTCTCTCTCTCTCTCTGTGTGTGTGTGTGTAAAAAAGAGAGTGGCCTCACGCTGTTCTCGGACAACCTGACAAGCTTATTGGGCGGGGCTCCTGCCTTTGCTGCATCTGTGCAGGAAGCAGGAAGCAGCAGCAAAGGCAGGAGCCCTACCCAATAAGCTTGTCAGCTTGTCCGAGAACAGCGTGAGACCACTCTCTTTTTACACACACACACACACAGAGAAGGGAAGCGCAAGTGCCTCTCACACACACACATACACTCTCACACACATACACACTCACACTCTCACACACACTTTGTCTCACACACACACTCTCACACTCACACACACACTCTCACACACTCTCTCACACACACACATACACACTCTCACACACATACACTCTCACACACTTTCACACACACTCACACACACACTCTCACACACTCTCTCTCACACACACTCACATATTCTCTCTCTCTCACTCACTCACTCTCACTGAGTGGGGGAAGAGGAGTGGCAAACCAAGGGCAGGAGAGAGCCAGCCCAATAAGAATGTGTGTCAGCTTGTTGGAGAACAGCGTGAAGCCAGCTTGCCAGGAGAGCAGAAGATCGGAGAGAGGGAGAAAGGAGAGAGAGAGAGGGAGGGAGACAAAGAGAGGGAGAAAGAGGGAGGGAGGGAGAGACAGAGAGAGAGAGAGAACTCATGCACAGCAGCCTCTACTTCTTTTTAATTAAATTCTTCAATAGGATGAAATCCAAAATGGCTGCTGCTGCCCTTAATAGGCCTCTTTGGGCCTAGCAGGGACACGAGGTCCACAAAATGGCTGCTATCTCGCAGTGGCCTAGGTGGACCAACTCCCCATGTGGGCAACCTTGAGGACCAACTCCCCACGTGGGCAACCTTGAGGGAAAACTAAACGGGGGGGATTTGCTCTTATTCCCCCCCTTGCTATCCAAACATCGAATTGAGGCAGCCGGCAAAAATTCGGGATCCAAAATGGCGGCTGCGGCTGTCCTCCGAGGCAGCCTCCGAGGCCCCAAAAATGTTAAAGAAAGCGACCCTGAGGGTTGCGGGTGCAGCGGCAGCAGCCGCGCTGAAAAATTTTTGTTGTCCTTTTGCCTGGGGTGAGCAGGCAAAACGGGAGAGCACAGTAAATTTTCGGCCGAAAAAACGGCTTTCAAAATGGCGGCCGCGAGTGCCCCGTTACTCTGGGAGGCTCGGAGGATCCGGATTCTGAAGAATCCAAACCTTCGAGCCTGCCGGGCACCCAAAAAATCGGGGTGCACGATAAAGGAGGATGGGCAGAAAACGCAGCAAGCTGTCTCTGCTGCTGATTTCTTCCCCCCCCTTCTTCAGGGCCTTTGGAAGGAAGTTGAACAAATTTCCTTCCCCCCCCACACCCCCACTTAAAGGAATGGGAAAGGGTGTGGGATTATTTCAATTATAGTGATTAAGCCAGATTAAAGGAAGGGGGAGAAATCAGTGAAGGGTTCCAGGCTAGGCTGGAAGCAAATTTCCTTCCCCCCCCCACACCCCCGCTTAAGTTGAATGGGAAGGGGATGTGGAATTTTTTTAAAATATAGCATTTTTGAAGGGAAATATATTGAATCAAGCCAAATTAAAGGGAAAGGAGAATTCACCAAAGGTTTTCTGTCTAACCTGATCTGCTGAGAGCCAAACCAACACACGTCTTTCAAGAGCTGAGACCAAGTTAAGACTGGATCTCTAGCAAGAGGGGGCGTGTCAAGTTTGGCTACTTGGTCTCAAGAGCAGGCAGACTTTGAATACCCATTGGTGGATTCTCCATCTCCTGTACTGGAGAACAGCTTGAAGCCAGCTTGCCAGGAGAGCAGAAGATCGGAGAGAGGGAGAAAGGGGAGAGAGGGAGGGAGACAAAGAGAGGGAGAGAGAAAGAGGGAGAGACAGAGAGAGATAACTCATGCACAGCAGCCTCTACTTCTTTTTAATTAAATTCTTCAATCAAGCTCCCTCCTCGCATGTGTGCGCGTACACACACACACACACACACACAAGTGTTCCCAGTGTTTTCTTTTCTCTGGGAAACGGGTCCAAGTGGCTCTTTGAGTGTTTAAGGTTGCCGACCCCTGTCCTAATCCAATCACAAGATTTATACAGGTAGTCCTCGAGTTATGAATGTAATGGAGCCTGCCAATTACATTCATAACCTGAGGATTCGTAGAAGTGAATTGTGTAACTTGACCGAAATCAATCCCTCATTTCGTCCATGTCTTTGCTAATCGAATGCGCTGGTCGTTAAGTGCACATGAGGTATTTCTGGGTGGGGAAGACCATGAGGGCCTAGTAATGAAACTGTCAATGCTGCTAACATCGGATGTTCTTGCTTTGACAGATGGAAATGCAACCATTTTTCACTATTGCTTTTATAATTAGTTGATGCTGGGAGGGGGAATGTGGATGAGAGTCCAGCTAGTCATAACAATAATAACAGCTGTGGGAACCCAAGGTCATTGGGCCCAGAGCTGATAAGAGTTTTGGCGGGCTGGAGAGCTGGGGAGAAAGCCCGCACTTCAAGCTAATTGGGGAATGTGATTTATGACTGTTTATTGGAGGAGGGAATTGTGCTTTGTTACTTTGTATCATGGGGAGGGGAATTTAGTTTTTGGTTTCGACTATGTAGTGCCGATACTTTGTTTCTCGAATAAAAGATTCTTTAAGATAAACAATGCCTCGAAGTCCTTTTGAAGAGTTTCATCTGTCAGAACCATGACATTAAACCAAAAACTACAATTTTTACCTTACTATCTTGGGGTCCCAAGCCCCAGTCGCTGTCCCTAGAATTGAGGGATAGACCGACAAAGATTTGGGGAAGATCTCAACATGGAGAAGGAGCGCCTGAAACCAGCACCCCGGTAGTGGCTACTACCTCAGAGGAGGGAGCGCAGGCCAGCACACCCATGGAGAAGGAATCTTTTCAGGTCTCTCACATGGAGGCAAGACCCAAGCCGCGAGGACAGCTGATCTGGTCGTTGGAATGGACCTTACCCAGTGGAGACTTACACATCTCGAAACGGCCTTGCCACAATCAACTGCTTTGAAGGCGGACGAGGTCGAGCTGCAAAGAGGGGCTTCCCACAAGTCGCGTTCCCCAGACTGGTGGAGAACCACAAAATTGACTACCGCTGAGGACTTACTACCTTACTATCTTGGGGTCCCGAGTCCCAGTCACTGTCCCTAGAATTGAGGGATAGACTGACAAAGATTCGGGGAAGATCTCAACATGGAGAAGGAAGGAGCGCCTGAAACCAGCACCCCGGCAGTGGCTGCTACCTCAGAGGAGGGAGCGCAGGCCAGCGCGCTAATGGAGAAGCAACCTTTTCAGGTCTCTCAAATGGGGGCAAGACCCAAGCTGCGAGGACAGCTGATCTGGTCGTTGGAATGGACCTTACCCAGTGGAGACTTACACACCTTGAGACAGCCTTGCCACAATCAAGTGCTGTGAAGGCGGACAAGGTCAAGCTGCAAAGAGGGATTTCCCTGGACCGGTGTTCCCTGGACCGGTGGAGAACCACAAAATTGAGTACCGCTGAGGACTCGGCTAAGTGGATGTACGTGTCTGCAGTCCGTAGTCAATCAGTGGAGAAGCTGGTGGAAAGATTTGAGGAGCTAGAGATGAAAAGTGGAGAACAACCTTCCCGTTCTCCATACACGAGCAATCATGATGATCGATAAGATAGCCACCAACTCATGCCAAGGGGAAGCCCTAGTCCCACCTGCACAGATCAAGCAGCTTCCCCGTACTCAAAGCCACCTACCATGGCCTCCAGCCCCGCGGGGAGAGACAGCTCCAGTCGTTGCCCATCCAAAATCCCAGATCGCCTCCGGCGAGATAAGAGCCCAAGCCGTCACCGGGACAACCAAAGCCCGGACCGACGTGCTTACCAGCCACCCAACCCAGGGCCCATACAGTAATGGGGGATGTCGTAGCCTCCACAGATGGGAGGCCAGTAGTTGCTGACAGTATAGCAACCGAACTGGGGGTGGCTGCAGCCCCCGAATGTGCAGCAGCCGATGGGGGCCTTGCAGCAACCGGGGATGATGCAGCCGCCAGGGGGTCAGCAACCGCTAGGAGTACAGCAGCAGCAATGGGGCTGGCCGCCGTCTCCGAACATGCAGCAATGGCTGAGGGGCCCGCACCTTCTACGCAGACAGCAAGGAGATGTCGAGCTACATCTACAAACAAAGCAGACATTTCTATGTCTATGTAGGTAACAGAATGAAAAGACTTGAAACATCCTTGAGCCCTAAACAATGGCAACATGTGTCAACAGGTAACAACTTTGTGAACCAAGTGAAGTGGCCCAACCTTGCCACACAGTTAACAGAATTGACCTGGCTAGAAAGTCCTGACTTCTTGGTCTGTCCAAACAGACAAAGGCCACAGAGACCAAAATGCTATGTACTTCCAACTCCAGATCAACGTGCCAACCTCCAACTTCAGGCACCCAGTAAACGTCAACCAATCCGCTTCAAACCCCTGACTAATCGGAAGCACCTGAGATTAGGCATAGTTTTGATCGTCTTGATCACTTGTCTTAGCATCCCAAGAATGAACCTTATAGGAGTCTGCAAGGACTTACAGACTATTGAAGACATTTGCCATGACCCAGTGATTGACAAATGCCTGACGGCCAAAAATTGCCTTCCCCATACATCTCACATGGGCAAAGCGCGCATAGGCGAAGTGTGGGAGCACATGATTGATGCACCCCGCGAAATTATGGATTCTATGTTGTTAAAGACACCCACACCCACACATGAAGTCCTCACTACCCTGATGACAACAGTAGCAGCCATCTTCAATACTCCATCGGTGGTTCCAGATACCTCGGTTCCTGACTATCCTGAGTCTTCTGCAGCTGCTGTTGTTCCTGATCCTTCAGTTCCAGCTGTTGTTCTTGATCCTTCAGTTCCAGCTGTTGTTCCTGATCCTTCAGTTCCAGCTGTTGTTCCTGATCCTTCAGTTCCAGCTGTGGTTCCTGATTCTTCAGATCCAGCTGTTCCTGAGTTTCCAGAGGTTCCTGATTCTTCAGATCCAGCTGTTCCTGAGTTTCCAGATGTTCCTGATCCTGATTCTTCAGCCCCAGCTGTTCCTGTGTTTCCAGATCCAGCTGTTCCTGTGTTTCCAGATCCAGCTGTTCCTGTTTTTCCAGGTTCTTCAATTCCTGAGTATCCTGTGAATCCAGTTCCCTTTGTTCCTGAGAAGCTTTGGGTTCCAGTTTTTCTGTTCCAGATTTGGTTCCAGTTTCCATTACAGGAATAAGACCTTGTCTCACTTAGAGACAAGAAGGTATACCAGAACCATTGGCCCATGGGACTTGTACACCGGGCCCACCCAGTTGATGAACTACTTTACCAAGCTGAGGTCCAGATCGTGAAGCCACGTGAGTCAGGTCGTGACTCAAAGACTCTTGTACCAGGCTGATCACTGATTTGGCAACGTTGCTGATGAAGACTGAACCAGAAGATCAAACCTCAAATTATGTATTGTGTTTATGCATTGTTTGATGTAACACTTGTTTATTTCTTGCATAATTGTGCATGTTTTATATTTACCAATAGTTATGCATGTTGATACCAGGTTTTTACCTATGTAGTCACAAGTTAGTTAACATTGAGTACTGTATGCTTAATGCTATATCCTTTGCTATTCAGTTAGTAAGTAGTGGAAATATAAATTTCCAAGCGGGGAGTATTCTGGACCATATAGATCCATGTAACCTTGTATAGCTCTATGTAACTCTAACTAGAGAGCATGTATCAGTATGTTAGTAATAGGTCAGGGGGAGGAGTTTCAAAAGGGCATTGGGAGACTTCTTTGGGCACAAGCCAGTTTGGAATGTCTTTGTCTGAGAGAGGCATGGCCCATCAGATGTCACCTGATGAGCCTGTACTGCTATAGAGATGGTATGGAGAGCTTCATCTTTTTACCGATAGAAATGAACAGGAGATGTAATATCAGAGGCATTCGTCATAAAGGCAAGTAACCTATCTGATAATAAATATATTTCTTGTTATGAAATCATTTCTTGGAGTGTCTATCTGATTTGATTTATGGAACGTTTTAAATCAAGGTCAGAATAAGGCCACTTGCTTCAGACCACTCAAGGGCTCCCCCAACCCACTGAGATACCTCTCCCTCCCTTGGGGTCCCTACAATTGCTCCCCTCCATCCTACCACGTTGGGTCACTTACCTTGTTAAGCTCTGTCTCCTCTCCAGCCTCTCTGTCTACTCCTGGTGAGTGGTGAGGGCATAGGGAGAGCAGGACAAGCGTGCCCTGCTCGCTTCTCTGACTCACCAAGGCTTCAAGCCTCCTGTTGGCATGCAAACATTTTTCACAGACAGACTGGAAGCTTCTGGGTGCCCTGATCTCATGGGACTTCAGGCACTCATTCTTTGCAAAAGCTGATGGGTGCCTAAAGTTGCATGAGATCAGGGCACCCAGAAATTTTTGGCCTCTGGCTGAAAAAGTATTTCTGCGCCTATGGGGCGCTGCTTCAAAGAGCTCCATAGAGCTTGAGGAGGCCTTTGCCAATGAGAACAGAGGCCTGGAGGGATGCACACTCCCCTCTGGGGCTCTGTTTTTGTCGGCAAAGGCCTCCTCAAGCACTTTGCCGGTGACAACGGAGCCCCGGAAAGGCACGTGCGTCCCTCCAGGCCTCCGTTCTCGGCGCCAAAGGCCTCAAGCACTTTGCTGGCAAAAATGGAACCCCGGAGAGGCACACACGTCCCTCCAGGGCTCCGTTCTTGTCAGCAAAGGCCTCCTCAAGCACTTTGCAGGCAAAAATGAAGCCCCAGAGAGGTGCATGCATTCGTCTAAGATTCCGTTCTCATAGGCAAAGGCCTTCTCGAGCAGTTTGCCAACGAAAACGGAGCCCCAGAGTGGAGTGAACATCCCTCCAGCCCTCTGTTCTTGTCAGCAGAGGCCTTTGCCGACAAAAAGGAGGCCGGAGGGATGCATGCGGCCGTTCCAACCTCCGCTCTCGTCGGCAATGTGTTTGAGGAAAGGCCTTTGCCGTCATAAATGGAGGCCCGGAGGGACATGTGCAGCCTCCGTTCTCAGCAGCAAAGATTTTTGCAAAGATGGCAAAAGGCTTTGCAAACCGAGGAAAGGCTTCGATGTTTTACGCCTTCTCTCCATTTGCAAAGCCTTTTGTCGCAGATCTTGTCCAGGCCTCTATTTGCAGAGAAATCTCGCGCTACTGATTGCACGCAGGGTGGATTTGATTTAAATCAAGTTGATTTAAATCACGATTTAAATCATGATTTAAATCACTAGTAAAAAGGCTTGATTTAAATCAACTCAATTAAAATCATAATTTTTAAAAAGCAACTATCATCTCTGTCCTGCAGCGGCTCATTCTCTGACCTGCTGTTGACTCACAACAGTCCCATTCACTTTAATGGGATGGCTGATGATGCGGCAGTGACACAACAAGGTGAGGGACATGGCGGGCAGCAGGTGAGTTGATCCCCACTAACAGGCATGATGAATCCGAAATGACAGGTGCTGTTTAAATGTAAGGACTCATTCTTGCTGGTAGTTAGAATCTTTAATATTATTTGCAAACAAAATGAAGGTTTCCTATTTAGAATAATAAGCTGCCAATTTAGTTAAACAGCGGTATCATAAGCGATGTTAGGTTAATAGGTTAATCACACATAGTTGGAGAACTATTTAAATTCTTTTGTTTAATTAAAACATTTAGATCAGTGGTTCTCAACCTTTTTAATGCCGTGACCCCAACTGGTCGTAAGTCGAGGACTAAACTGGTCGTAAGTCGAGGACTAAACCGGTCATAAGTCGAGGACTAAACCGGTCGTAAGTTGAGGACTAAATCGGTCGTAAGTCGACTAAATCGATTGTAAGTCGAGGACTAAATCGATCGTAAGTCGAGGACTAAAACGGTCGTAAGTCGAGGACTAAACCAGTCGTAAGTCGAGGACTACCCAACCTGTCGTAAGTTGAGGACTTTCCCTGCCCGGGAGCGCCGCACATGCGTGGTTCTGCCCCCTGCACCGGCTGAGGCGTAGTTGGCAAGCAGCAGAGACGGAACAGGGCGACCATCAGCTGGCCCAGCCCAAGGGAGGTAAGGCCGGAAAAGGAAAAAAATGGCAGACAAAAAAAATGGCGGACAAAAAAAATGGCGGACAGCCTTGCTTGGCGACCCCCATGAAATGGTCGATCGACCCCAAGTGGGGTCCCGACCCACAGGTTGAGAACCACTGATTTAGATCCTGGTACCGATGCATTTCTCTTCAAACAATCATACAGTTTGTAGCGTACATAGATTTGCAAAACAATAGGATAAAGGAATATTCCTGAACTTTGTTCTATGATTTATCTCATGGTTACTGTGAAATTGTGTGAATGCATCAATGCAGTGCATGTTATCTCAGCTTGCAGAGCTTAGATTCATTCAATGAGTTTACCAAAAATGTAAATAGTGCAGAATATACAGCCTCATACTACATAACTAAGCTCCATTTTATGCTGAATAAATTAAATTGCTAATGTATCTTAAATAGAAAACTATATTTAGATAGACTTTTACTCCAAAAGCATTTTATTAAGATAAATTTGATAAAAGTTAAAAAAATCCAATTTAAATAAAAAGGGGCGTTGTCTTACCTGAACGCCTTTTCTCAGCAGGATGGTGTAGAGTCCACAGAATGGGTTAATTCAGTCTTCCTGCTCAGACTAAGACAAAAAAACTTTGCCACGCATCTCTCTGGGTGTGTCTTCCCAGTTTTTGGTACATGTCGAGGCGAAGAATCCAGACGCAAGGCTCCAAACAAAAGTGCAAAAGAAAAAAGCTAAAACTCATGCCTAGACTAAAGAGACACCGGGGGGGATGTGGACTCTACACCATCCTGCTGAGAAAAGGCGTTCAGGTAAGACAACGCCCCTTTCTCCAGCAGGGATGGTGTAGAGTCCACAGAATGGGACATACCAAAGCTGCTCATGTCCCTGAAGGGAGGGAAGTCTAGGCTTGTTTTTCATGAGAAGCAACAACTTGCTGCAGAACCCGTCTTCCAAAGGCCGCATCTGCAGCAGCAAACCTATCAATCCTATAATGTTTAATGAAGGAAGAGGGGGACGACCAAGTTGCCGCCCTGCAAATCTCTTCAAGCGAGGCCTGGGTAGACCAGGCTGCAGAGACCGCAGCGCTGCGCGTAGAATGAGCCGTGACCTGAGAAGGAACTGCGAAACGTACGCCTTCATGATACAGGCCCTAATCCACCATCCGATGGTGGAAGAAGAAACCTTCCTCCCCATCGTAGAAGGATGGAAAGAGATGAATAAGGCCTCCGATTTGCGGAAGGCCGAGGTTCGTTTAAGATAGTGACACAGAGCCCTGCGCACGTCCAAGGTGTGCCACCCTCTCTCCAGACGATGGGAAGGGTTAGGACAGAAGTTGGGGAGTACCAGGTCTTGAGATCGATGAAAACCTGTATTAACCTTAGGAATAAATGCAGGATCCAACCTGAGGACCACCCTGTCCTCGTGGAACATACAGAGATCCTTCCTGACAGATAGAGCAGCTAGCTCTGAAATCCTCCTGGCCGATGTAATGGCCACCAAAAAGGCAACCTTCAAGGTGAGGAAGTGTAGGGAACATGAACCTAGCGGCTCAAAAGGAGAAGAAGTTAACGCTTGTAGTACCATGGTCAAATCCCAGGACAGGTAACGATGGATCGTAGGAGGGCCTGTGTTAGCAGCGCCTTTAAGGAAAGCACCAACCACTGGGTGGTGAGACAATGAATCGTGGTTCTCGCAAGTGAGAACTGTCGACAACACCGCTACCTGTCTACGTATGGTGCTAACTGACAGGCCCCTATTTAGTCCCTCAAGCAAATATTCTAATATGTGTGGGATAGTGATAGCGGCGAGAGATGCTGTTGCCTGCACCAGGAGCAGAAATTTCTCCAAGTGGCATCGTAGATCCTGTTGGTTGATGGGCGCCTTGAGGCCTGGATAACAGAGATTACCCCAGGGGAATATGCTAACCTAGTTAGACCTTCCTGCTCAAGTGCCAAGCGGCTAGTTGGAGCCACTGTGGGTCCGGATGTTGGAGGTTCCCCTGACTGAGTGCTATTAGGTCCGGAGGGATTCTCCACGGTGGCGAGAGCAACAGATCCACCAGATCTGCAAACCACGGCCGACGCGGCCAAAATGGAGCAATTAAGATTAGCTTCGCTCGCTCTTGTAGGAATTTGCGAATAGTTGCTTGGAGCAGTGGGAGAGGAGGAAAGGCATAGAGCACGCCCTTGGGCCATACCCTCCGGAGGGCATCCGTCCCTTCCGCCCGCTCTGACAGGAATCTGGAAAAAAACCTTGGGATCTGTGTATTGGCCGGGGAGGCAAAGAGGTCTAGGGCTGGTTGTCCGAACCTGTGGGCTGCCTCCCTGAACAAGAGTGGATCTAGTTTCCACTCTGAATGATCTATGGTGGCCCTGCTCAGGCAGTCCGCCTGTCGATTGTCCTCCCCCAAAATGTGTTCCGCTCTTATGGATTTCAGAGTGGACTCCGCCCAAAGTCCCAACGCCATGGCTTCCTGCATGAGGGACCAAGAGTGAGTCCCTCCCTGTTTGTTTATGTGAGCCTTGGCCGTAATGTTGTCCGTCAGGACCAGCACATGCTTCCCCGTCACGAGGGGTGAGAATTCCTGAAGGGCCAGGTGAATGGCCCTGAGCTCCAGCCAATTGATGTTGTGGACCAGGTCTGACCTGGACGACCGACCCTGTGCCAAGTGATTGTGAAGATGTGCCCCCCAACCGAACAGACTGGCGTCTGTGGTCAGGGTGATCCTGGTCGGTTCCTTGAAAAGAGTACCCCTGGATAGGGCGGATGAAGTCCACCAAAGCAGTGAAGCCCGTGTTAGGTGTGGAACCCTGACCTTCGTTTTGGATGCACTGATGTTGCGTCTCTGAAAGGGGAGGAGGAACCACTGGAGGCTCCTGGAGTGAAGCCTGGCCCATGGAACGATGCCCAGGCAAGAGACCATTTTCCCCAGGAGTTGTGAAAGTCGCACCAGGGACACCCATTTTTCCCTTCGGACTTGCCGGGCCAGCATCTGAATGCTGACCTGGCGCTCTGAGGAGAGATAAACTTCGCAGAGATCTGAATCTATTAGCGCTCCTAGATGGATAAGCCGTCTTGTGGGAGTCGTGTGACTCTTCTTGAAATTTACGGAAAAACCGTGATCCTGAAGAGTCCGGATTGTGATTTCCAGATCTGACTGGGCTGAGTGGAGGGATCTGGACTGCACGAGTATGTCGTCCAGGTAACACTGTACTCGCACTGGCCTCATCCTTAGATGAGCCGCCAGTACGGCCAAGATCTTTGTGAAGACCCTGGGGGCTGAGGAGAGACCGAAGGGGAGGGCCCGATACTGGTAATGCCGGTGTGCGTAGGCAAACCGCAGAAATCTGCGGTGTTCCTGTAGGATCGGAATGTGAAGGTAGGCCTCCATCAGGTCGATGGAGGAGAGGAAGTCCCTTTTCCTGATGCTTGCCAGGATGGACTTTAGGGTCTGCATTTTGAACTTCTTGTAAACAAGGAAGTGATTTAGACCCTTCAGATCCAGTATCGCCCTCCATCCCCCTGAGGCCTTGGGGACCACGAACAGGATGGAATAAAATCCGGTTCCTATCTGGTCTGGAGGAACCCTTTCTATGGCCCTGATTTCTAATAAGTGGGCGATTGCTGTCGACACTAAACGAGCCTTTGAAGAATTGTTTGAAACCGGGCACTGTATGAAACGATCTGGGGGTAAAGATTGAAACTCTAGTGAGAGACCGTGTCTTATGTTAATGTTAATTTAATTTAATTTCTCTCCCTGACCCAGGCGTCCATGGTAGTGCCCTCCCAGACGTCGTAAAACAGAGCCAGACGACCCCCAATGGGGCAATCCCCCTTGGCGTCACTTGGACCGTCTGAATGGCCAGCCGCCTGAGCCCCTGAAGGGATGCTTGATCTGGGACTGACCCCTGGCTCCACCACCTTGGCGGTCCTGTTGGCGATCCTGTCTAGGAAGATAGAACCGTGAGCCTCTGGGCCAATCCCAGGACTGCCCTGCCCGAAAGGGCTGCCTCCACTCCCAAGAGTCACCGGAGCGAAAGGATGACCTACGGTAACTTAGTTGGGGTCGCCTATCCAACTTTTTGGATGGGTGAGCCAAGATTTTTCGCTTGTCCTTGCCCTCAATGACATGAGGGTCAAGCACAGCGCCGAATAAGTGCGTTCCACTGTACCTGGAAGTAGACAGGCGCCACTTTGCCTTTAGATCCGTGCGCCACTGTTTCAACCAGAGAAGTCTGCGTGACGCCACCGTGGCAGCAACTGAACGGGCCGAGCATCTGGCCGAATGCAGAGAAGCATCAGCAATGTACTCTGAAGCAGCTACAATCTTGCCTAGAGTTTGGTGAGCTCTGACCTGATCTGGTGGAATGAGGGCCTGGAGATCCTGTAGCCACATGATCGCTGCACGAGCGAAGAAGGAGGATGAGGTGGCAGCCCTTATTGCCCAAGCCGAAGATTGGTGAGCCCTGCGGCACGAGAACTCAAACCTTTTATCCTCTGCCTTTAAGAACTCTGCCATGTCCCCTGGAACAGCAGTGTTGGAGAACAAAGAAGCCAACGGGGCAAAGGAAGAGGAAACGTTATAGAGCTTTTTATCCAGACTACTTGGAGAAGGCGTGGAAGCTAGGGACGACCACTGCTTTTCCACCGTGGTCCTAAACACCGAAGGACATGGGATCTGAGGCTCCTCCTTGACCTTTTCTGCAAACAGAGGGTTGGTCTCTTGATTAGAGGAGGTAGAAGGTGTCTCCTCGTGAGCCGAGGTGAGTTTAACCGTGGCTATGGCCTTTAATAGGATGGACCGGAATATGGAAGGATCAAATAGACCCGAGGATGTCACCTGCTCAGGAGCTGGTTCCTCATCCTCTGACAATATGTTGTCAGTTGCCTCTATGTCGAATGATCCCCCCTCCCCTACTTGCGATGAAGTCTCTGAGACATCAGAACGAGGCCCTATATACTGCCCCTCCTGGGAGGGTGGAACGGGTGTAGTAGGGGAGGAATGTGACTGTTCCTGGTCTCGGCCGGCAGATGCCATAAACTGCTTGAATGCATGATGCATAAAGGCCTGGAATTGACTCTGGGACCACATTTCCTCTTGATCCCTGGAGCTGGCCCCAACCCCAGTTGGGACACGTCTGCTCACTGGTGCGTGCTTGGACGAAGAAAAGGAGGAGGAATGATGAGGACCAACCTGCTCAGTTTCCCCCTGAGGAGACAGAGATAGTGGATCATCCTGTGATGATGCAAATTGAGGCTCTAGCGAGGGGGCGTCCAACGGGGAGGGGGAAACCAATTCAGCCCCAGTGGACCTCAGCCTCTGTGCCTTAGAGAATTCTCTTTCCAATGCTAGGTGCCTCCTCGAGGCCTCTCGCTCGGCTGTTTTAGACACTTCCTTTGTAAGTAAATGTTTGGTTTTAGCTTTTTTCTTTTTTCCCTCCACTGCTACTTCCTCTGATCTGCGTTTTGTTTGCGCAGGGGGGGACACTGGTCTGAGTTGCCTGGGGCGAGGAACTGTCTGCCATTGTAGTCTGGGTACTCCTAGGCAGTCGTACCCAGAGGTGGGGGAAAATTAACACGCAGATCACGCAGCCAGAGATGGAAAACCGATCCTCACTCTGAACAGCTAACAATGGCAAGAGCAGCCAGACAGCTTTCTAATACTGCCTGTATAGGCCCTGTGACTAAAGGTCACTGACTAATAGGAACAGGTGGTCAAACAGGAAACTCTTCACTCCTCTGCCTTAGAGATAAAATCAGAATGAATACCTTGAACTGTACAATGCAGTCAAGTCCCAATCATGAAAATACACGTGAAGTTCACAGCACCTGCGGTGACTATGAGACAAGTATTTCCCCCCCTGAACAGGCCTGTTCACAGACCAAGGCACTCTGGCAATATACGGATACAATAGAGATAAAAATCAAGTAGGCCTTCAAAATGGCGTCCGCCACGGGTCCTTGTATACAATCCTTTACTTTAACAAGGATAATTTAGAAGGGTTTTTTTTTTATAACGAGGCCTGCAAAATGACTTCCGTCACGTGATCCAATATACCATCCCCGCAGAACAGGCAAAGGAGAATAAATAAGACTCGGCCTACAAAATGGCGTCAGCCACGTGGCCCGGTGAAAAAGCGCCCTTGCTGAGACCATGCGGTTCAAGATGGCGGCCGCGAGAATTCAGCCTCGCCAAATCAGGAGCGAGGGAAACTTGAAGACCCTGGCAAGTAGCTTAGGGGCAGGCAAGGTTTCCTTCCTTACTTCCCCCGCCCCGGTCCCAGGAACTTGCGTTTGGAAGCGCAGCAGCCGCTGCGATCCGAAGTGAGGCTGGAGGCGAGGAACGTTTCAAAGGAACCCCTGCAGTGAAGGCAGAGTCGCTTCAGCGATCTGAAGGCCGGGAAGCTTTCTCCCGCGATGGAATGAACTCCGAAGTCCACCTGCAGCCTGATCTCAGCTGCCCAGCTGAGCCTCGGAATCGCAGAGGCTTGCCGTTCGACTCGCCCTCGAACGGAGCCTGCAGCCTCCCGCTTTCAAGCCCCGAGGGGCAGCAGGGAAACAAAGACAGAGTCCCTGTCTCACAGAATAGGAAAAAACTTTAGTAATAGCCAATTAGTTTATCAAAATTCCTAGAATTTCAATTCTAAATAAAGCCAATTGAAGCAAAAAATAAATTTAATCTGGCCTAGCTAGGGAGCCTTGCAAAAAAAGGTCTGCTGAGCTTGAGACTAGGACAAAAAACTGGGAAGACACACCCAGAGAGAGGCGTGGCAAAGTTTTTTTGTCTTAGTCTGAGTAGGAAGACTGAATTAACCCATTCTGTGGACTCTACACCATCCCTGCTGGAGAAAAACCCGATTTAAATAAAAACCGATTTTTTAAAATTAAAAAATCGATTATTATCCATCCTGATCTGACGTGATCTAGCGGTACTTTAGGGCTCCATTTTCTGCAAATGCACCAAAGGTCTGAAGCACTGAACAGGCCAAGAAACGGAAGACTCCTTAGATTACTGGTCAGCAACCCGGGGCTCCGGAGCCGCATGTGGCTCTTTGAGCCTTCTCCTGCGGCTCCCAGCCTCCTCCGCCATTTGCAGAGAGAGAGAGACAGAGAGAGGCACTTGCACTTCCCTTCCCTTCTCTCTCTCTCTCTCTGTGTATGTGTGTGTGTAAAAAAGAGAGTGGCCTCATGCTGTTCTTGGACAAGCTGACAAGCTTATTGGGTGGGGCTCCTGCCTTTGCTGCGTCTGTGCAGGAAGCAGCAGCAAAGACAGGAGCCCCGCCCAATAAGCTTGTCAGCTTGTCCGAGAACAGTGTGAGGCCACTCTCTTTTTTACACACACACACGAGAGAGAGAAAGGGAAGCGCAAGTGCCTCTCTCTCTCTCTCACACACACACACACACACACACACTCTCACACACATACACACTCTCTTTCTCTCACACTCACACACACACTCACATACACTCTGTCTCTCACTTTCTCACATTCTCTCTCTCACACACACACACACATACACAGTCTCTCACACAGTCTCTCTCTCTCTCCCTCTCTCTCTCTCTCTCTCTCTTTCACTGAGTGGAGGATGAGGAGTGGCAGACCAAGGGCAGGAGAGAGCCAGCCCAATAAGAATGTGTGTCAGCTTGTTGGAGAACAGTGTGAAACCAGCTTGCCAGGTGAGCAGAAGATCGGAGAGGCAGAAAGAGGGGGGAGAGAGAGGGAGGGAGACAAAGAGAGGGAGAGAGAGAGAGAGAGGGAGAGAGAGGGAGAGAGGGAGACAAAACTCATGCACAGCAGCCTCTATTTCTTTTTAATTAAATTCTTCAAGTTCCCCCCTCGCGTGTGTGCGTGCACGCACACACACACAAGTTTTGCGGCTCCCAGTGTTTTCTTTTCTCTGGGAAACGGTCCAAATAGCTCTTTGAGTGTTCAGGGTTGCCGACCCCTACCCTAGATCTTTGCAAGATGAGTATCCACAGGCCTAATACCTGTAGAGACCCAGCCCGGAGAGGGTGGAGAATAGGCAGGGTGAATGTTGCAGAGCCTTCATGGTCATTCGTAAGTGTGAACAACTGCCATGGTGCTACAACATTCATAATTTTGGGACTATGTCATAAGTACTTCGGGCATATTTTGTCAAAGCAAGAATATTCAATATTAGCAGCGTTGACATAAGTCTCATTTAATTTATTATAAATTCCAACCTCAAAAAAAGTATATGTTAGATGCTAATTCTGCCCACCTATGGAATGCTGCCTCTGACAACACAGACATGCAACCATGAAGTAGAGAAGGGGCGTTGGTCTTACCTGAACGCCTTTTCTCAGTACGGAGACGGAGACTCCACCAATGGGTTTTCTTTGTCTGCCTGCTCTTGAGACCAAGTATCCAAAACTTGTCACGCCCCCTCCTACTGGTAATCCAGTCTTAACGAGGGCGAAGCGTTTGAAGATTGACGAGGCATTGGCTCTCAGCACTCTAAAACAAATGGTCTAGCTGACCCTAGGGTGGGTGTGGAGTCTCCGTCTCCGTACTGAGAAAAGGCGTTCAGGTAAGACCAACGCCCCTTCTCCAGTACAGGAGACGGAGACTCCACCAATGGGACATACCAAAGCCTCACTGTCCCATAGGGTGGGAAAAAACAGAAAGGCTCAAGTTGTCTCTTCGGAAATCACTTGCTGGAGAACCCTCCTTCCGAAGGAGGCGTCCGCCGCAACGAACCTGTCAATTTTGTAATGGCGTATGAATGGCGAGGGTGAGGACCATGTAGCGGCCCTACAAACCTCCTCAATAGACGCTTGAGTGGCCCATGCAGCCGTTGTTGCTGCACTCCGAGTAGAATGTGCGGTAATATGACTTGGAGTCGGCAGAGACGCAGCCCGGTACGCCTCTCCTATGCAGTTCCGGATCCACCTGCCAATGGTGCCGGCGGAGACCCTCTGGCCTAGGGTGCCAGGTCGGAAGGACACCCATAGGGCTTCGGATTTACAGAACGGCTCCGTGCGCTTGATATAACGCCGTAAAGCCCTGCGGACGTCCAGTGTATGCCACTGCCGCTCCAAGTCATGTGACGGATTCGGGCTAAAATTTGGCAGAATCACCTCCTGCGACCTGTGAAAGAGAGTATTAACTTTCGGGATGAAAGATGGAT
>NW_015386350.1:211748-213004 GCF_001527695.2 Protobothrops mucrosquamatus
TTGAGCCAGATTCACCAAGTCGGCAAACCACGGCCTCTGTGGCCAATACGGAGCCACGAAGAGCACCTCCGCCCGCTCGTGTATGAGTTTGCGGATTGCCGCTGGAATAAGAGGCAGTGGGGGAAATGCGTAAAGGAGGCCCCGTGGCCATGGAACTCGTAGGGCATCCGTCCCTTCTGCCCCGGGGTGGAAGTAGCGGAAGTAAAATCTGGGAAGCTGGGCATTGTCCTGCGAGGCGAATAGATCGAGGACTGGTTGGCCGAACCTGTGGGTGATGGATGAGAACAGGTTCGGGTGTAGCCCCCACTCCGAAGGGTCCACCGTGGCACGACTCAAAAAGTCCGCCTGTCGGTTGTCGACCCCCGATATGTGTTCTGCTCTGAGTGATCCCAAGTTGGGTTCCACCCAGGTGAACATCCTTCTCGCCTCCATCATCAGGGAGCTGGACCGTGTGCCTCCCTAACGGTTGACATGCGCCTTGGCCGCTACGTTGTCCGTGCGGACTAGAACGTGACGGCCCTTGATCGAGCGTTTGAAGTGTAGCAGAGCTAGATGTATCGCTCTGAGTTCCAACCAGTTGATGCTTTTCTGCAGATCCACGGTGGACCACCGTCCCTGAGCTAACTGAGAATTCAGGTGAGCGCCCCAGCCGTAGAGACTGGCATCCGTCGTGATGGTGACTCGTTCCGGTTCTTTGAATAGCGACCCCTTGGTCACTGCTCGAGAGCACCACCAGCGGAGAGCCCTGCGAACGGTTAACGGAACCCTGACCAGTCGACAGGAAGCGCTGGCATTTCGACGTTGGAAGGGGAGGAGAAACCACTGTAGGTCCCGCAGGTGTAGTTTGGCCCAGGGAACGATGGCTATGCAGGAGACCATCTTGCCTAACAACTGGGAAAGTGTTACCAGAGGAACCGTGCGCTGTCGGAATACCTGTCGAGCCAGTTCCATTATGCTGACCGTGCGCTCCTGGGAGAGATAGACCATGCAATCTGATGTGTCAATAATGGCTCCCAGGTGCTGCAGCCTGGACGAGGGAACTGTGTGGCTTTTTTCGAGGTTTATCGAGAAACCATGTTGTTGAAGGGTGCAAATGGTGGTGTGCACGTCTGCCTGGGCTGCCTGGAACGACGTTGCCTGAATGAGGATGTCGTCCAGGTAACATTGGACTCTTACTGGAATTTTTCTTAGTTGAGCCGCTACCACTGCCAGTACCTTCGTGAACACCCTGGGTGCTGACGAGAGGCCAAACGGGA
>NW_015386350.1:216538-218940 GCF_001527695.2 Protobothrops mucrosquamatus
GCAAAACAGGCGGGAGGCAGCAAACAGCTGCGACCAGCGAAATCGCCTGCCACCGGAAGTCCCGCTCCCCACCCTTCTTGAGTGCATCTGCATCTGTGATGAGTTCATGAGTCTGGGCTTATTTTGTAATTATTTCCTTTTCTTTTGAAAAGCTTAATTGTGTGACCTTTTCTAAAGAAAAAAATGCCCTCCAGTTTCAGGGTTTGGACTAATTCTAATTTTTAATGTATTTTGTTTGGTTGCTATTGACTAGCAATCTATCATTGGAATTAAGGAGAAACTTCCTGACAGCTCTATTCTGTTCTATTCTATCTTCAGTAAGTGTTCTCTGTTCACCTGATTTAAGCAAGAAGAATATATCTGGGAAAGGCAGTTTAAGAGATACCAAGGCCCCAAGCTATATAAGACTTTACAACGACCAGCACCTTAAATAGTACTTAGAAACACAGCATTTTCCAACACAGCAATATCAAAACTGCCCAGTAAGCATGTGGACTATTGCATTTTGGACCAGCTCAAAGGCAGCCCCATTTATAACTAATTATAATAATCTAGCAACAATGACAAGGATATGAGTGGCCATCTCCAGCGCTTCCTGTTTGAGATAAACCTGCAATTGATGCACCACGCAAAGCTAGCCAAATGTTCCCCTGGACACTGCTTCTAGAAAGTGGAAGTTAGGAGTTATTTTCTTAAGCAGAGAGCAGACCAGTGCCTCTTTCAAAGCCATTTCTCTTTCTCTCAAATAGGTGTTGATTATCACCTGAATCCAATTTCCTATCACCTCCCAGACTGTCTTGCCTACATGTGACAAAGCTGATTCAAGAACTATAGCCTTAAAAACCTCCCAAGAAACATTACAGGGCATTATGTCTTTTCATTCTATTCATTCGACTTCCTACTTGAAGCTAATAGTACAAATGATTCTGTCACAAAAGTTCAGCCAGATAATTGCAACTTACCACCAATTGTCTCTTAACTATTCTTCCCTAAAAGGCTCAAGATACTCTTAATAAGGCAACTATCTGATATTACAGACACATATTTATACATCATTGCCCTAATAGGCTAAAATTTAAGTTTGTATCCTTGTCCAATATATTCATTTTCATTTCCATCAGTGTCACTTCAGACCTCTCCCATAGCTTCTATAAATTTGAAGTCTCTGGATTTATCAGGCACCAAAGGCAAGGAGGTAGTAATCTGTCCATCATCAGGAAGTAATGAAAATGCCCTCCAAGACTAGGTGAAAGCCAAACCGGGGTCATGATGGTTTAAAACAACCCATAGTTATGATGACCAGTGGTGGGATATAATGTTGCCCTCTAAAGATCCTGAATTGGAGGAAGAATGATGGAAGTTTAAGCAAGAAAACTTCCAAAGGGGGGAATAAGATGGAATAATGAACAATCACTAGAATAGTGCTGTGTCAGTAGTATGTGACTAACCTAATGCACATTGCACCTGGATACAATGTATGTAGCAAACCCTCCATTGTATACCCGTGAGAAACGAACCTAATGTATTACAATGTGTATTTCAATGTGTATTCCTTTGTTCCTGAGAAAAGGAATGTATAAAACTGAAGTTTGAACCCGCCCTCGGGGTTCAGAATTGCTTGTTGATATTGCTTCTGAACCTGCGTAATAAACCTCTCTGCTAAAACCCTCTGGAATTCGTAAGAGTCCTTTCGTTTTCCACAAGAATTCTGGCGACTCCCCCGGGACTCTTAGGAAGAGGCCGTTGACCTTCCAGACGGACTGCCCTGGTGGGTAGCCCCTCTCCTAACGACGACTCCTCCAAGCCGGCTCCGTGGCACTTGTCTACGGGGAGACCTCGACGGAACGAAAGGGGAACTCACCCACCAGCGAAGCACTACAGTCAAGGATCCACCGAGGGTAGCAGACAGGTCTTGAATCCACTGGAGGGTCTGGGACGCCTGCAGGCAAGTATTATAAAAGGGGTACCTGATCCCATTTGGATCAGAAGAGGGGATTGATCACCCCCTAGAAGACAAGGTGGCGTCCTTAAGTCTTGAACAGGTAGGATTGTGTTGGTGGTTAAACCATCGCATTTCCCAAAAGTGACCATTGGAACGTCCGGCACTCTGGGTCGATGGTAGTGTGTTAGAAAGAAATGGGAGGAAACCAGACTAAGAAGGGCGTTGGTCAGACGCCGCTTCAGTGTATGTTGGGAAATTTTAAAAAGGGTTTTTCTAGGGACTATGGGGACCCACGACCAAATCCAGCCATATTAAAAAGATTCTGTGAATCTGAATGGACCACCTTTGGCATAGGGTGGCCCAAAGAGGGATCGGCGAATCCCGAACTCGTGGCACGGGTTCATCAAATTGTGACTGGAAGTGGTCATTGGGACCAATATCCCTATTATTATTATTATTA
>NW_015386350.1:222006-225848 GCF_001527695.2 Protobothrops mucrosquamatus
TTTGTTAGTTCATTCTGCTTTTCATGTCCCTGTATTTGTTCTTACCTGATCTTTGACCATGTAATGTGTTACTAGAAAATAGATGCTTACATGAAGACATTTTCCAATGAAGAAACCTTTGTCAGCATCTAATGGTTAAGCTGTGTATGTAACAAGTATATAAGAAGCAATAAACTCAGAGTTTGTCAAGCTGTGTCCTGCAGCTTTAAACCTCTGCTCAAGACATGCCTGCGTCTTTGTCTTAGTGTCATACATATGGCATCTGAACTGGGACAGCCCCCCTTCCGAGGGAAAGCAACAGCCAACATACTTACCAGCGTCTGGAATAGACCCCTAAGTGCACTTTCGTCCTATGGGACCCCTCAGTGGTAAGTAAGAGTTGCAATCTATCTCAGCACCAGCAGAAACATGTACAGGAACGCAGATTCCTGTTACACAAATCAGACGTGAAAAAGTCTGAAGCAGACATAAGGAAGCTGGTGAGGAGGTAGGGAAACATTGCCCTTGATATCCTGAGCGCTGGACGCTTAGGTTAAGAGATTGGGAAAAGATAGGGCAAAAGATTCAAACATCTTGAATCTCGGGCTCCAGTACAGGTATTACATCAATGGCATTAGTGCCATCAAGCAGTGGAAAAATTTGGCTCAGATGCTTCAGCAGGGCAACAATTAACTACAAACCTCACACCTGATTAGGATCAAGTAAAAACTGTGCCTCCAAAAGCATCTTTAATTGGATTTTCAGCTCCTTCTGAAGAGGCTAATTCTTTTGCCTCCTTACAGCCATCATACACCCCCATAAGGAAAATATTAGAGTAACAATCTTGAAGTAGAAAAAATATATATGGGGAATCGTCAGAGGAATTTAAAGAAACAAATTAAATCAAAATGTACTCCTCTGCAATGTGTTTTGAACAATTGGGATGTTTTTTAAGTAGCTGTTAAGTTTAACCCTGTCAGACAATGTCTGATGGTGTTTTGTGTTGATATGTAGAAGTACAAATAATCTTTAACAAGACAACATTGAAAAACTTTGTAAACCTCCGGATGGCTAGTTTATCTGATAACAACTAAAGTCACGGAAGAAAAATAAAATTCAAAGAACTGAAAGCAAAAAAAATTTCTTCTTTCCCTTTTAATCTGGCTCTATTCAATTCCCCTTTCTCAAAGGTGAGGAGAGGAGGCTGCTACTTTTCCCTCACCCTTCACACCTTCAATATTCCTTTTAGTCTTTCCCCAATGTCTTTTGAAGTTGCTGGGATAAATTGGAAGTAACCATAAATGTTCCCCTCCTCTTTAATAAAAAGGGAAGGCCTGTTTTAACTTCAAACCCCAAATTGATGTGTGTGTGTGTTTTGTTTATGTATATGTGTTAGGAATAAAATTTTAGAATAAAAAGTAAAGTTAAGTGACACGTACTCTGTAAAATTTTTACACGTAGACAGTAAGATTTCTACACAAAATTTCTACACATAGACTGCAAGATTTCTACACAATTTCTACATGTACATATACCATGGAAGAGTTCTGCACGTAGGCTATAGGATTTCCACACTGAGCTATAGGATTTCATGATAAAGTACATATAAGGGAATAGGTGAAGCAAAATAGTAAGGGGCAGGGATAATGTATTTTGTTTAGGCCAGGGGTAGACAACCCAAAACACTCAAAGAGCCACTTGGACCCGTTTCCCACCGAAAACAAAACACTGGGAGCCGCAAAACTCTTTTGGTATCTAAAATGAAGCTAACACTGCATATATCCTTTTTTACCTTTATTATAGGTGTGTGTGTGTGTGTGTGTGTGTGTGTCCATACACACACACACACACACACACATATATATATCATAAAGGTAAAAAAGGATATATGCAGTATTAGCTTCATTTTAGATGTCAAAAGGGTCTCTCTCTGTCTCTCTCTCTCCTCTCCCTCTCCCTCTCTTTCCCTCTCTCCAATCTTCTGCTTACCTGGCAAGCTGGCTTCAAGCTGTTCTCCAACAAGCTCAGGGGCAGGCAACCTCGGCTCTTTTATGGCTCATGGACTTCAACTCCCAGAATTCCTGAGTTAGCATAGCTGGGCTAGCTAGTTCTCTCCTGCCCTTCCTGTTGCCCTTCCTGTTTCCTGCAGAGACGCAGCAAAGGGAGGAGCTCCGCCCAATAAGCTTTTCAGCTCCTAGGAGAACACCGTGAGTCCACTGTCTTTTTTACACNTCCAGGACCTGGTGCCTACGGCTGGCTTGCCTTTCCGCCAACTTGGAGGACTTCTTGACCGTGTGCTTGGTTTTGGTTTTGCACTTGCCTGCCGCCTTCTGAACAGAAGGAAGGTTGCAGCCGTGACCGGGAGGTGGAGGATTCGCGCCCGAGGACTGGGGCATCGAGGGTCCTTCCATCCCGTTTGAGCTATCCCAGAGCAAGAAGCTGAGATAAAAGCTCTGGCAAGCAAGTTGTTGGCGGAAGCGGTATTGGAGCAAGTGCGAGGACTGCTCCCCTGGTCACCCGACCAACAAAAATTCTGTCTGGACTATGGTCACGGTATTTGAGGCAGGGCCGAAGGCGCGGTTGGAACCACTCGTTGGGCTCCTTCCAGAGGCCTTAGGTGACCAGGCGATGTGCACCAGAAAAATCTATGACCCAAATCACCAGGACATCTCAGATGCTGCTGAGGTCAACTGGAATAATTTTAAAACGATGGCGGCTACCGGGGTGAAGTGGACCATGAACATCCACCGAGTGGAATCTTTTCCAGGCTTCCCCTACTGCGGATGGCCTGGTGGGATCGTTGTTAGGCCCCACTAGGCCTGCAACCGCTCTCAAGGAGAGCTTTTGTGGCCTAGTCCTGATGCTCCCCCAAAGGGCTGCCCGTGGGTCAAAGAAGGTGCCCAGGGGATTACCCTCTAAGGTGCCCAGGGGAATACCCTCTCAGCGCCAGGTGGCATAGGGCTGATGAGGCGCTGAGGCAGGAAAATAGGTCGCCAAAGTTGCAAACAAAATGGCGGCCGCAACAGTCGTGGGGCTAAAAACAGGCCTCCGAGATTCCTAACCTCTGTTAGCGATCCAGAGGAGTGAGTAGGACTCTGGGGAATCGTGCCGGTCGTGAACGAACAGTTAAACAAGAAAAAATTGTGATGACGAAAATGCAGCCAAAATGGCGGCCGCAACTTCTCGGGAGGCTAAAAAAGGCCTCCGCCACCCCTACCGACCTACTAGAGACCCCTCTGGATGATGTAAGTCCCAGGGGAGTCCTAAGAGCTCGCTAGCTGCTGCTGAGGAAAATTTGAACCGACGAGCAAAAACGGCCAAAATGGCGGCCGCAACTTTTCGGGAGGCTAAAACAAGCCTCCGACGGACCTACGGCCCTTCCAAGACCCCGTGGGACGAGGTAAGCCCCAGGGGAATGGTCCCAGAACGATAGCAGCAAGGGGAGAATTTTCCAGATCGATTTTGGGAGAAATTTACAAAACGCCGAAAATGCGGCCAAAATGGCGGCCGCGAGTTTTCGCACGCTAGAAAAGAACTCCGACAGGCCTGAAAAGGCCTGAGAGGAGTTAGGAATTTGTCTGATCCCCCCCCAAATTAATCTGAGGGGAAACCCTGGGCAGGTGGAGGAGAAGATCAACAAGTTGTCTCTGTTGATCCTCTACTTCCCCCCCCCACGCTGACTTTTAACAGTGGGAGAAAGGCAGGGAAGGAAATTCCACCCCTCCCTTACCCTCACTTCCCAAACAAGCTGTTGCCAGCCTGAGGGAAATTATGCCAATCACTGATGTAATTTTGTTTTAGAAACAGCCAAATTCAAAGAGAGATTTCACCAATGGATCTATTTTATCTAACCTGATCTAGCA
>NW_015386350.1:228823-231508 GCF_001527695.2 Protobothrops mucrosquamatus
AGAGAGAGAGAGAGAGAGAGAGAGAGAGAGAGAGAGAGAGAGAGAGAGAAGGGAAGCGCAAGTGCCTGTCTCTGTCTCTCTCTCTGTAAATAGCAGAGGAGGCTGGGAGCCGCAGGGGAAGGCTCAAAGAGCCACATGCGGCTCCGGAGCCGCAGGTTGCCGACCTGTGGTTTAGGCGATCCTGATAAGATTGTAACCTCAGAGGAGGGGCCAAGGCGTCGGGATAGAATGTATATAATGTGTGTCTTTGTTGTGACTAGGAGTGGCTCAAATATTTATTTGGAGTCCACCACGCTTTGCAAACCGTTATATCCAATAAATCTCTGTCTAATTTCAACTTGCTGTTTGGTGTTATTCAGTGGGCTAGACTTTCTACCAACATATGTGTGTATATGTGTATATGTGTGGCCACCCAAAACATTATGCTTGGGCTTGGAATGGTGAGAAAATAGGAGATGGTTAAGGGCCCTATAAAAAAAAAACACGTTTGGTTGAAATCATCTCATGATTTTTCTTGCTTCTTGCAGGACAAGCCATATGTCTAAATAAATGTTGTTTTAATAGTATTTGTGTATATATGTTTGTCTGTGTTGTTCTGTGTTATTTCCAAGACTTGGAAGAGGGTCAAAACCCTAATAACATCACATAAAAAGGCCTTATTTAAAAATACAGTATATGGTTTGCCTGGAGAAAGTATGAAATGAAATATTTGTATGTGGAATTATTTATGCAAGCAGTTAGAATGAAAATGAATGAGTTAATTTGCTGAGACCTAAGTGTGTGTGTTAGCCCTCAAACCCCACCCTCCCTCCACCCACTCCCTCCCAGGCTGTGAAAGAAATAGATTTTATTGTTGTAAAAGTAAATTGAAAAGCAATAGTAAGTGTTTGCATGAGAAGAATCCCATGGAGAATGTGTGAGAGAATTAATGGAAAATGCATGTGAAGGAGAAAAAACTATTTTTTAGTGGTGAGAAGTTTGTAACAAAATTTTTTCCTGTCTCTTTTGTTTTTCAATTGACTGTGTTGCTTTAAGAGCAAGAAAGACAGAAAGAAAAGGGGGGGGGAACTGTTCGTTTTAAACTTTTTTCCCTCTCTGCTTAGAATTCCGGTTTGAGAACTGTGGTGAAATTTAAAGCCCACTCTTGCAGTTTCAGATTATAAATTTTTACTTGAAAGAGGAGACAGTAATTATTGGACAAATTTTTTTGGGGGGGGGGAAATGCTGAATTTAAATTGTTTAGTTAGACCTATATATCTATCAACCAAAAGAAATGACTCTGAATTGTTTTACTTAAGATTTCTAAATGTTTAACCTACTTAACAGAAATTTGTTTCCTTCTGAATGGTATTTGATTAACTTGGAATTTGACTTATTGACCAAAGGAAAACAACCTGGAGATCTCATTGTAGTTCCACTTGCAACATTTGCCATGGTTGAGCAAATTAATGACATCTTGAGTACTCAATTTGTGGACAGAATTCCATATAAGAATTGTCACTTAACGCTTTTGATTTTTTCCTACTAGTAAGCTACTTACAGGAGTATTAGCTGTGTTAGAAGCGCAAAAAGTATATTGTATTGAATGGCTTTACTTATCCCATCCCAAAATGTTTTATCTTTTATCCAGGCTGTTGCTGAAATAATAACCTTAGGACACAATCGAGCTTGTCCTTGAAATGGGACTGATTTAATTAATATTGTTCTTCCTATCCCAAAATTTGATTTTCAATTTTATTTTCAGAACTTATCTCTTATATGCTCTTTAACTGACTATATAGGCTGTATTTCATATCATCTGCCTACACTGCAGTGCAATCCTCACTACAACGCTCAGAATTATCTGCTGCTATTTTAGCTTTCCACACCTTTTCTCAACAGACTTTTAACTTAATCTCTGACTCTCATTATGTGTGCAACTTATTTTTAATCTTCCAGGTGCTTACATCACGCCCAGGATCGACCCCAATCTTATGGCTTTGTTTTTAACTTTACAGCATTTATCCTTTGTTTCTCACATACGCATCAGTCCTTTAAGGACTGCCTTTACAAACAAATAAAAAAGGAGGGATCAAGGGTACCTAATTTGGCATGGATAATTCATCAAGTCAATAGTCTTAATAATTTTAAATCAACTGAATATTTCTTTTCAAAAACCTACTGCCTACCAGCATCACTTTCAGCAGAAAGCTGTGCTCCCTAATCCATTGGTATATTATCTGCAATTGCCTGATAAAACCTGGTTAGGTCCAATTCCCTTATTAACTTGGGGGCGAGGCTACGCTGCTGTGATTGCTCTTACAGGCCCTCTCTGGATTCCAGCCCGGTGTGTGCGACCAGCCAAAGATGTCATGGCATCAAATCCAGAACCCAATACCGGAAATGAAGCAGGTGACTCTTCAGAAGCACAACGTCCCTTTCGCTCTCGCTATCGCAGTCAACCAACAACCTGGGGCGATGTGAACCTAACATCCAAAACGCAGGAAGTTCTGCGGCAACAGGGAAAAGAACCTACACCAGAGAATTTATGCGCTGCCATATTTGTGGTTTTGACTGCAAATTCCTTAGTCATTCTTTGCCTCTCTTTCCTTCTTAATTGCTGTGTGGGGGCTCAAGCTCTCCCACCTCATCCTTTAGAATCACGGATGAAATATAATATTTGGGTGCAATTAGCTAATGTCACAC
>NW_015386350.1:232369-235544 GCF_001527695.2 Protobothrops mucrosquamatus
TTCTTTCTATCTCTTCCTGTCTTTGTTAGTTCATTCTGCTTTTCATGTCCCTGTATTTGTTCTTACCTGATCTTTGACCATGTAATGTGTTACTAGAAAATAGATGCTTACATGAAGACATTTTCCAATGAAGAAACCTTTGTCAGCATCTAATGGTTAAGCTGTGTATGTAACAAGTATATAAGAAGCAATAAACTCAAGAGTTTGTCAAGCTGTGTCCTGCAGCTTTAAACCTCTGCTCAAGACATGCCTGCGTCTTTGTCTTAGCGTCATACAGTCCTCGACTTACAACCACAATTGAGTCCAAAATTTATCTTGTTAAACAAGACATTTGTTAAATGAATTTTGCCCCATTTTGCAACCTTCCTTGCCATATTTGTTAAGTGAATCACTGCAATTGTTGTCACTAACATAGTTGTTAAGTAAATCTGCCTTCCCCATTGACTTTGCTTATCAGATCGTAAAAAGTGATCAATGACCCTTGCACACTGCAACCGTCATAAGTCAGTTGCCAAGCATCCAAATTTTGATCACGTGGCCATGAAGATGTTGCAATAGTTATAAGTGTGAAAAATAGTCACAAGTCACTTTTTTCAATGCCGTTTAACTTCAAAAAGTCATTAAATGAACTGTTGTACAGTAACTTGAAGGCTACCTGTAGGTGGGTTAACGAGAGTATCAGAAATTCCAGGAACAGAGACGATGAAAAGATGATCTTAGTAAAAGAAACATTTTTTTTAGAACAGAATACAGCTGGAAGGGACCTTGTAGGTCTTCTAGTCCAGCCCCCTGCTCAAGCAGGGTTCAAGAAGAGTAACAGCAATTGTGTTGACAACTTTTGTTTCTTATCTGAATCCAAGATGCTATTCTTTATCTCCCTCTGTGAAGAAGTTTTGTGGTTTTAAAATTTGATAGATAGATAGATAGATAGATAGATAGATAGATAGATAGATAGATAAATAAAAATCTGTTTCTAACCTAAAATCAAGAAAAAATGTTATGTCCTCATTTCTATTATTTGCTTTTACTTTTAGACATGGGAAAAGAGGGCTTTTACCCTCTGAGGGTATGAATTTAACTATGGATTGTCCCTCTTACCAAGAAGTGTTCTTTTCTGCCATTCACAAGAATTGAAAGTATTATTTATTCTTATTGCTTTCAAATTATGTTTTATGTTCTTTGCAAGCAATGTATGGCATGTGAATATACATGTATGTATATTCATCTGTTTATGTCTGTATATATAATACATTTATAAAATAATATATAAGCTTGAAGCAGGTGCACAATACTTGATATCTAATTGCCCAAGCATGCCCATGGACATGATGGCCTAACACAGTGGTGGCGAACCTATGGCACGCGTGCCCCAGCCTCGCCTCCCCCCATAACCCCCTCCTCACCAGCAGCCCCCCTGGAGGAGAGTTGTCCCCGAGCATGGCCCACACGGAGCAGCACGGCCAAGGACATGGCAGCCAGGCAGCATAGACAAGACTCTGCCCTCACACCCCACCCCGCACAGTTGATGCTACAGGGCACGGGCAGAGGGCATGGCCACCACGGTCCTGCTGGGCTGCCTGGGTGATCTGTGGCGGGCCCTGGAGTCAGTGAGTGGCCCTGCAGGCAGGCGGGGTGGGGGACGGGGTGGGGACGGGGCAGGGGAGGGGGTGGAGCGGAGGCGGGGCCAGTTTTTGGGCACTCGGTCTCTAAAAGGTTCGCCATCACTGGCCTAACATAACAATCTGTTTGCAATTATTTATAAGATTGTTTAATTTACATAAGCACCAATATACAATTAAAAGCATATAAAAGTTATGCTACTCTTCTGCCTAGTAATTGTTTCTTACAATATAGTTAAGCTTTCACTCTGACCAAAAAATAAAATTTTATATTAGCTGATAGAAAGCCTGATCATCATTCAATGTATAACTTCTTTCAGCTTGAATATAAATATGAATATGAATAATTTAATTATTTAATAAATAATTTAATAAATAAATAAATAATTGAATACTATAAATACCTAGGTGATAAACAATGATTAAACTGCAAAATACAAACATGGTTTATTTTTTAAAAAAATAGAATTAAGATTAACCAAATAACTGTAAACTAGTAAACTAGTGAAAGTTGGACCATAAGAAAGGCTGAGCGCCAAAGAATTGAGGCCTTTGAACTATGGTGCTGGAGAAGACTCCTGCGAGTCCCCTGGACTGCAAGATGATCAAACCGGTCAGTCCTAGAGGAGATCAACCCTGACTGCTCTTTAGAAGGCCAGATCCTGAAGTTGAAACTCAAATACTTTGGCCACCTAATGAGAAGGAAGGACTCACTGGAGAAGAGCCTAGTGCTGGGAAAGATTGAGGGCAATAGAAGAAGGGGACGATAGAGAATGAGGTGGCTGGATGGAGTCACTGAAGCAGTAGTCATGAGCTTAAATGGACTCCAGAAGATGGTAGAGGACAGGAAGGCCTGGAGGAACGTTGTCCATGGGGTCGCGATGGGTCAGACACGACTTCGCAACTAACAACAACAGTAAATTATATGCCTTTTGCAAATTGTCTAAACCAGTGGTAGTCAACCTGGTCCCTACCACCCACTAGTGGGCGTTCCAGCTTTCATGGTGGGCGGTAGGGGTTCAATCCGAACCGTTTAAATTTTCGGATCCATCGAGCCCTCCGATCGGCTCACAGAGCTTTCCAGCAGGCGCGAGGTGTTACCCTCAGCTGGGCAACCCCCCACGGAGCTCTCGGAGGCCGGACAGCCTCGCCGAAGTGCGCTGTCATCGCGAGGCCCCCGTTGACTTTCTCGACGATCCGGATCGCAGCAGAGGCTGCGCAACGAGATAAAACCGCAAGTGCCTCGTTTTCGGCTCCGGAGGGTGGAAATTAAAGACACATCGAACAACAAGCTTCCCCTCAGGGCCCCTCAAGGCTGGGAAGGCCTGGCCGAAATACAAGCGGCCGCTAATTTTGGCGCGGCCACCATTTTGAGAGCCGCACAGAGCCCTAAGTCATAGAGATTTCAGGCATCTCTGACAAGAACCAGGCTCTCTCTTCATCCTGCTGTGACAGGCACAGATCAGGGGCAAACCAGACTCCACTGGGCATTCCCTCATGACCAAGGTAGAGGCCATAAAGGCCTTCTATTCATTCCTGCTTGCCCAGGACAGAAA
>NW_015386350.1:237085-243292 GCF_001527695.2 Protobothrops mucrosquamatus
CCGACATAAAGTATTTGGTAAGTAATTATTATTATATGCTTTAACTTGCTATAACTCTGCTTTATAAATTTTATAAAGTAAAGTTACTTCCCTACTTTATAAATCACCATTACTGTGGAACCGGTGGGTGGTTAGAAAATTTTACTACTAACAGAGATACAAAAGTGGGCGGTAGGTATAAAAAGGTTGACTACCCCTGGTCTAAACATAGGAAGACTAGAAAGTAAATATAGTTCAAACAGAAGTGCATTTCAAATCTTAGAAACAACACTCTATCAGTGGATCTGAAGTTCAATACTTTGGTCACAAAATCAGAAGAGAAGAATCATTGGAAAAGACCCTTATGTTGGGAAAGATTGAAGGCAAAAGGAGAAGAAGATGGCAGAAGATGGTTAGATAGTATTATTGATGCAGTGGACATGAGTTTGGCAGATTCAGGAGACAGTGGAAGAGAAGGGGGCCTGGTGTGCTATGGTCCATGAGGTCGGGAAGAGTCAGACATGACTTAGCAACTGAACAACAAAATCAGTGGATCCATGGGGTGGGGCCAGCTGTCAAGAGGAACGGGTATGTTGAACGACTCTCTGGATCATTTCCCCCCGCTTCCAACGGTTTGACGGACTTTTCGGGGTCCCAGGTCCCTCGGAGGGGGACCAGAAAAAAAGAGGCGTCCTGAGGAGCGATCTCTGGCAGCGGTCGAGACCAGCGAACTCAGGAGAAGCCTTGGAAAAGTCAAGCGGAGGAAGGAGACGGCCCATAATGGCGGCCACGAAGAAAGGACAGCTGACAGCGGGCCGAAAGATAGCGGCGAAATAGCGGGACAGAGACGGGACAGATCCAGTGAAAAGTAATCCTGACAGTAATCCTGACGATTCAGTGGAAGTGATCCAGGGCGAAAAAACTTGCCGCAGGATTTCTAAAAAGGAAGGAAGAATAAAGGAGCCCAGAAGAGAGAGGGGAGAGAAAGGTTTTTTTTGTTTTCTCTTCTCTCCTGAAATAGCGGCAAGAAAAAAGTTTCGGCACAGAAGGTTTACTTGCATTGCGGAATTGTACTGGCTGGAGAAACTCAAAGTGAAGAGGAGTTTCTTTTTTTCAAAAAAAGAGAAGGAAAGTTTAATCACGAGAGGCAAGTGCACTTCAAAGCTATAAAATGAAAGTGCTGACGAAACCGAGGAAGTAGACATTTTGAATTAAGACTGTAGGCTGAATACCAGAGATAAAGGCAAGAGAGACACCAGCTGGCTGAACAGAGAACAATTCTAGAAGGGAAAAAATAAAATAAAGAGGAAATAACAAACCTGTGACTTTAAAGTACACTTAGTTCTGTCTGCAAGTGTAAATTAGATATTTGAGTAAAAACTCTCTGACTTTAAGGTCTGAAAAGAACTATAGGGAAAAACTATATGAGGAAATTGTGAGTATAGCAAGGGTGAAAAACTATATATTTATTGAACTTTTTGAAATCATTGACATCTATATTAACTAAAAGAATGATTGTTAATTATATCTATTGATGTTTATTGTGAATACTGATTGCTGCAAAATATTGGTAACCCAGATTTATAACTTAAATAATTTAATGTAATAATAAGTACCTAAAATTAACTAGTTAGTTAAGTATTTATCTATGTCTGTTTTAAAACGCTTTAATATTCACTGTTAAGTATATTAATACCTGTATTTAATATATCTAATTGACAACCTATTACTATATACAAAACGTAACATACTTAGCTCTAATTGTGATAACCTTGATATACTGGAGAGAAATATAAAAACTGTAAATAAGTGAGGAGGTTGGTTTGAAGAGTTGAGAAAGATGACAAGTATTCCCAATCTCACGAGAGTTGGAATAGGAAGGAAACAGACAACACAAACCATAACAATGGAACCAAGCCCAGCTAGGCAAAGATCTCTGGAAGAGGTGACACAAAGAGATAGAGCGAACTCATTTAAAGACCTACAATTAATGCTGCAATCAATGCAAGAGGTAATGTGTAAAAACCATGAAGACCTAAAAAAAGAAATAGGGGAAGTGAGAAATGATACAGGAGAACTTAAGAAAAAGATGAAGTCAATGGATGGGAAATTTGAGTGTTTTCAGCAACAGATTATGAAAAATGAACAAAAGTTACAGGAAATGGAAGAAAGAATGGGAAAAGAAGAAAAGAGAGTACATGAAATGAATGAGAGGTTAATCCAGGCAAACAGAGAATTGGAATCGACAGTCATCTCCCTGGAATTAGAGAAGGCTGCCCATTATCTACGGTTCCAAAATGTTAGCGAGATGAAAGGCGAAGATCTACCAGTGATGATGACAGACCTACTGGCGGGAGCTTTAGGGACTGGCAAAGAAGAGATGGCGAACAAGATCAATGAAATCTATAGGATTCATACGAATTATGCGACACGACATAATCTCCCTAGAGAAGTCCACATTAGATTTGTCAAGAAATCTATTAGAGATGAGATACTATTTAGGACTAGAGACGATCCACTAAAACACAGGTCTGCAATCCGCAGCTCCGGAGCCGCATGCGGCTCTTTGAGCCACCTCCTGCGGCTCCGGAGCCTGCTCCGCCATTTGCAGAGAGAGAGAGACAGAGAAAGAGAGGCACTTGCACTTCCCTTCCCTCTCTCTCTCTCTCATGCCCCCTCGCAGGGCTCCTGATTGGCCCTGCGCCTGGGTGCCCCGCCCCCTGGGAGAAGGGCAGCCAGGAAATCCCTTTCCCAGGCTGGCTCAGTCCGAGGCGCACGTGGCTGGGGAGCCGCGCGGGGAAGCCCCGGGATCCCCCCAGGGAGCGTCCCATCGAAACCTCCGCTAGCATGGGAGGCTCCAGCGTTGCCAGTGGACAAAGCTGACCGGTCGGCGGGCCGTTGCAGCGGTTCCGGCCAGAAGACGCCAGTGGCGTAGAAGGCCGGCTCGGCGGCCCGGGGAACGATGCCGTCGCTGGCCGCCGCCCCAGCCGGGACTCCACGCTGCCCAGGCTCGCCCTCTGCCCATGGGATGTAGCCACGGCGCCGCTGGGGGGGTTAGTACCACGACAGGCCATCTCTCGGTGGCAGTGGCAGTGGCGAGCGCTGCTCCGGGGTGCACGGGTGGCGTAGCAGAGGAAGGCGCGGGGGCGGTAGCAGGCAGGACGCGCAGCGTCGGGCAAAAGGCTCTCCAGGCTCTTTTTGGCCTGCTGGCAGCACAGCCTCACCTGGGCGGCCATGACGCGCTGCCACTCTTGTGGCCCTTCAGCCGTGAGAGCACGTCGTGGTTGCAGCAGCGCGTGCACTTGGGCATCCGCTGCAAGGGCGCTCGGGCCGGCTGAGCCATCGGGCCGCCCATGTACAGGTACGGGGAGCCGTAGCTGTTCATGGCTCCCTCTCACCGCAGCCACTAGATCCGCCTCACTTGTGCCAGGGCCATGCTCGGCCAAACGCGGCGGCGCTTCCCTGGCTCTCTTGGCACCAAACCAGGCGCTGAACTCGCCCTCGGCTCAAGTGCAAGTTGGCTGACGGCTCCCTCGCCCGCCTTCCCCACTTCTCAGGCCGGTCTGCGGTGCCCTGGGCGCCTTTCAGCGCCTTCTGCTGCCTCCTGACCCCCTCCCCACCCCTTTGGCACCGGCCGCCCACTCGCCCCCCCTCCCGGATCGAGAGCGGAGGCCCTGGCCGTCTTTTACGCTGGCCAGCCCGGCATTCACACAACATGGGGCGGGGCGGGGTTGGCGAGAGAGACGCACCTTCCCGGCCCGGCGCAAACGCCTGCAGTCCAGGTGGGCATGGAGGTTGGGAGGGGGGGAGGCCGGCTGAATGCTCTTGCGGGGTCCCACCTGGCTCTGGTACCGCCTGCGCTATGCCAGCCGTCCCCAGTGCTGCCCAGCTGAGCGCCCGCAGGGTCTGGATCAGGCCGGGCAGAGGGGCTCAGACAGGGCATGGGGGGGTGCAGAGGAGCTGCCCCCAAGTGCTAGGGCGGAGGAGGGGACCCCAGTCATTCTCCAGAGTTCCAGTATGTCTTGCTGGGCATGGACCTTATAGGTTTGTTCACCAGGTTCCTGGCTGGAAGAGGGGAGGTCCCGGGCCGGGCTCGCTTTCTGCCTCTTTCTCTCTCGAGCGCGATTGCAAGCTCGCTGCCTGCCCAGGTAGGGGAGAGCTTAATAGAGGCGCGGGGGGGGGCGATCAGCCACCATTCTGGCTGCTGCGCTAGGGCTGCTACTCTCTTCGTGGCAGCGGCATTGCCTTCCATGCTGGTCCCATTGCAAGCTAGGCACGCCCCCGCAGGCTCACAGGAAGGATGGGAAAAGGGGTGGGCAGTGCCAGTGTTGGGGTGGGGGAAGGGAGTGGGGGGAGGAAGAAGGGATCCGTGGGGATATGGAGTGTGGGAGAAAGAGTCGGAATCCAAAATGCTCAAATCTGGGTGGGTTCCCAGCAAACGCGCAACGAAGAAGTGAGGGGAGAAGAGAGGAAGAGAAACGGTGGGGGGGGAAGCGCCCCGTTTCTTCTTCTTCTGGTGCAAACTCTGTGCTGAAGCCAGAATGGGGGGGGAATGAGGAGGAAGAGTGTGAGGAGGAAGAGTGGCGATTGACAAACTGTGCCAGCCAATCTCTTTGGGGGAGGGGGTGCAGGATGGCGAGGAGGGCAGCTTGCCTTGGAGAGGGAGAGGAGAAAGAGAGACAGACCCTTTTGACATCTAAAATGAAGATAACACTGCATATATCCTTTTTTACCTTTATTATGTGTGTGTGTGTGTGTGTGGTGTGGTGTGTGTGAAAGAGGCGTGGTTTTCTGGGAAGGACTCCATCAACCGGCATGTGGATATGAGCCCGGCACAACAAACGTTAAGAACTTGGCACACAAACCGCCCCCCCCATCGCCGGAGAGGGTTGATGCATGGACTATACCCAGATCGAGAAACGTGGCTACCGCTTTCTTACATGACCGGATTGGCATGGGCTTGGATACCCTCCCATCAGCTGTATCCCCTGGCCTCGTGAGGGGCCGACAACAACTTCCACAGACCTCCTTAAAAATCGCCCCGGATAGTAAATTGGGTAAACACACTATGATGACTCGATCCCGTCAGAAGAGGGAAAGGGATTCCCAGTCTACAAACAAGGATGGCTCCCGTGGTCGGGGGAGGAAGGGATCGTTATGGCATCTGTAAGAGGAGACGAAGGTATGAGCAGAGATCTTGGGAGTTGCTCCCCCCCTTATCAGATGGGGGTGGCGTCTGGGGATAGGGGCAAGGAGGAGACGGCACACTTGGATCACGTTTGTAAGGGACGGAGGAATTTAGCAGTGAGCAAAGAACTGCACCCCCCCCAGAGTATAGTGCCATACACAGAATTCACTCCACCCCTGAAGTTAACGAGGAGAACATTTACGGTAAAATACGGAGGAGGTATGGAAAAACATCATGCGTTGATGTAGGTAATTCATCTAGGATACAACACGAACAGCTCGGTCCGGTGACACGTTCCAGAAGCTGGATGCAGGCTGTTAACATCGTATAAAAGCTCTTAGTAGTAAAATTTTCTAACCACCCACCGGTTCCACAGTAATGGTGATTTATAAAGTAGGGAAGTAACTTTACTTTATAAAATTTATAAAGCAGAGTTATAGCAAGTTAAAGCATATAATAATAATTACTTACCAAATACTTTATGTCGGACTTTCACTAAGTTTGGCAGAATAAATCTTTATAAAACAACTTACTGTAGTTAAATCTATCTTTTTATTTATACTTTGCATATATAGAAGCAGGAAGTCTGATGAAATTACATTTAATTAAATTATTAATGAGATCCCTGAGGCTGATGCTGCGAAACTAAATACTGGATATCTGGCTCAATTTTTGTAAGGAACAAACGAAGGTCTCCTCTTTCGGAAATATTCAGGTGGTTTCTTTCTTTGGTCATAATATGATTAACAGCACTAAAGCCTGATTCCACAAGATATGAGGTAGGGAAAGGTATCAATAAACTGAATATCATTTTCCACATATTTGGATATTAGACAGGCATTTTTTTTACTTTGCCATAGGTTTTCATATCCACCACTATCGAATTTATGTTTACTTTCTTCATCATATCTAATTTCTAACAGTTCTTCTTGGCAAGTTGTATCAGCCTCTTCAATATTTGCGGTAAAAGGATTTTTCATCCAGTCATACACCTTCAATTTCCAAATATCTTCAAATCGTTTTTCCATGTCCAATGGAAA
>NW_015386350.1:243593-258977 GCF_001527695.2 Protobothrops mucrosquamatus
TTTGGCACTTCTTCCTTCAAATAAGCAACAAATCCACGATAGCAACCTATCATTGATGGTGCTCCATCAGTAGCGCATGCAACAATATTATTCAAAGGAATATTATTTTTTGTAAAGTATGATTTCACAGTATTAAATATAGATAATCCTTTTGTATCTGTAATGAGATTTATTGTGAATAGCATTTCTTCTCGTAATGGTTGTCCACTATCTCCGTTACTGTTTGTACTTTCCCTGGAGGTATTAACTAGAACGATTCGGAAAGATGAGCAAATCAAAGGATTGGAGATTAAGAGAGAAATATTTAAAATGCAAGCCTTTGCAGATGATCTTGTTTTTATAATTGAAGAGCCCCTACAATCAGGGACAAGACTAATGGAAGCACTGGGTGAATATGGGGAAATAGCAGGCTTAAAGATAAATAAAGAAAAAACTAAAATGCTTGTTAAGAATATGACTAGAGCAGGGCTTTTCAACCAGTGGTACGTGTACCACCTGTGGTACATTGGCACCTGGCAGGTGGTACGCGACCATCCTAGAAAAGTGGTAGCAGGGGAGGGCAATGAGCTGAACCGGTGGCAGCACCGCACAAGCCTGAGCGAGAGATGGCTGGAGCTGCAGGGCTGTCAGGGCTCAGCGGAAGCACCAGGACCAGCGCCAGGCTCCAGCTGGAGCTCGGTGCTGATCCTGGTGCTTCTGCTGAGCCCTGAAGAAGCACCGATCAGCTGGAATGTTGCAGCATCTCCAGGGTCTTGTGATTTACATTCAGATGCTTGGCAACTGATTCATATTTATGATGGTCACAGAGTCCCAGGGTCATGTGAAGTGACCAAAACCTGCTGCAACCACCCAGGAGATGGGTGGAATAAAAACCAAACACCCCCCACCCCACCCTTACTGCCAATCCTCAACAGAAATGCTCACAACAATGAAAACCTTGAACAGGAAGAAGAACCCCGCTGGGTGGGCAGGCAGGTGTCTTGCTCGGCTGTGGCTTGGGGGACCCTTTTTTCAGTGCCATTGTAACTTCGAACAGTCATTAAGCAAACTGTTGTAAGTCGAGGACTACCTGTACTTTATCAACTTTTTCCTTTTTTTTTTTTGGTCATCAAGTTTTTGATACCTTGCTAGGCGACTGGTGGTACTCGGATATTGCCATATCCTAAAAGTGGTACAATGGGTGAAAAGGTTGAAAAGCCCTGGACTAGAACACAGAAAAATGAATTAGTTGATAGATTAGGCATCCAGACTACAAAGAAAATAAAACATCTAAGGATACAATTAACAGCTAGATGTACCACACTTAAAGGAGATAATTACGACAAATTAATGGAGCAGATTAAAATTGACCTGGATAGGTGGACAAACCTACAGCTTTCTTTTATGGGAAGAATTGCTGTAATTAAAATGAACGTGCTACCCAAAATACTATTTTTGTTTCAATGCATACCGATCAAATTAGATAAGGATTTTTTTCAAAATTTCAACCAAATCATACTCAAATTTATTTGGCAAGGGAAAAAAGCAAGGATTAAATTAAAATTATTGCAAGATTCTAAGGAGAGGGGCAGATTCGGTCTCCCGGATTTGGAAAAATATTATCAAGCTACAATATTAATATGAGTCCGGGACTGGATACAATTAAAAAATAGGAGATTATTATGATTGGAAGGCTATGATATGCAGATTGGGTGGCACGCCATATTATGGGATGAGAAATATAAGGTTTACCAGTACTTCCGGAGGCATTATATTAGACGAGCGTTAATAGATGTGTGGATTAAAATCAGGCGACAAAATTATAGGCAAATTCCTAATTGGATTTCAACATTGGAAATGCACATACATCCAATGTTCATACAACTAGGGAAAGTAATAACATATAAAAACATATTAGATGAGAGAGGAGAATTGAAATCAAGGAAAAATCTTCAGGATGAAGGAATAGAACTGGAATTGTGGGCTTATCTCCAATTGCAATCAAGATATAGGAAAGATAAATCAGATTGGGGTATAAAAACAGAGTCGACAGAGTTAGATAAAATATTACTAGGAACCGAAGATAAAATCACTACCTTCTAGACCAGGCAATGTATGAAGAGCAGGTCAAGGAAACTATGTTAATGTGGAGTAGGGATTTCGGCTTTAATATTGATCTGCATATCTGGCAAGAATTGTGGGAAAGAAACAGGAAACTTACCTTAGCTACTTCTTATAAGGAAAATCCTTATAAAATGTTTTACAGATGGCATTTCCCACCCACGAGGTTAGCCAAAATGGGCGCAAATCTTTCACCTATATGTTGGAAATGTAAAATAGCAATAGGGACCTATTACCACATGTGGTGGGAATGTCCTAAAGCCTGTGATTATTGGAATAGGATAAGAAAATGGTTGAAAGAAATATTAATGTTGGAGATAGAGCTAAAACCTGAACTCTTTCTATTGGGCATAACCACAGATAAATACGAAAAGGGAATAGTCTACTTGATGTTGTACATCTTGAGATTGGTGTTTGCACAAAAATGGAAGAACAAAGAAACTCCCACAGATGAAGAGATACTGCATAAGATACTATCTTGTGCTGAAATGGACAGGCTTACGATGGAATTGAAAGATAAAAGCGGATCAGAATATTTTGAAATCTGGGATAAATTGTACTATTGGTGGGAATCGAGGAGGACTGTTGGGGTTATAGATTAGCGGGTTGGAGTTATAGATTAGCGATTGGAAATATATATATTCCTAGGTTAGCAAATAGAGAAAATGTATTATGAATGTATAAGTATTGTATAATAAGTTTATATATATTTATAGAGACAAAGAATTGAATGTAAAAGGAGAAATAATTTGATAGAAATGTTTAAACTGGAATGTTACGTCACGTCCAATGTTTTCTTTTTCTTTTTTAATTGTATTATAAATAAAAAACTTTTTTAAAAAATAAAAAAAATCAGTGGATCCATCATTAAAATAAATTCTTCCCTAAAGATCTTGTTCACTGCACTACACATAACCATTTGGGCTTTAAAAGTATATGCCAATATCTGAAATTGTGCCTGATAAGCAAGTGGAACTCTTACAGATATATAATTCTTTTACTTTGCATTAGTTAGCAGTTTAGCTGTTATGTACCAATTGCAATTTTGATTAGGGAGGGTAAAAGTGAAATGAATTAAGTTATTGGAGAAAAGGGAATCCCAAAGTCAAGGATTCTAATGAAAAATGGAAGTGAATAGCCTATGGAGGTTAAAAAAAAAAGGATAGAGAAATAAGAAACAACAAAACTGGAACTCTGGAAGAAAGAAAATGAGTTGGCTCTCCAAGAGAGTGAGATTTGAGAGGTGAATTTCTTTACAGAAATATGAAGATACATTTACTGGCAGAGACAGAAACAAAACTGAGCAAGTTCACTGTCATACAAAGAGGTGCATTCTTACTTTCTTTCCCCAATTATTTTATACATATATTCCTGTTTTCTGCTTGTTAGCTGCCCAGAGTTATTTGATCAAAATTTACATAATAAAAAAGATAATAGACAAAGAAGGTGACGTTTTTTTTTAATTGAAACCTGGGTTCACACAAGTGGCTTTGGAGTCAGAATCACTTTGGTTTTATTCTGTACTTAGTTTCTTGGACAAATGATTTGCCTTTAAGTTTTGCCACTTCTATTATGGTACGAACATTATAGCAACTGTTATGTTAATGCACATGATCTTTTCATAACCACTTTATAATAGCACCCACACAATTTTTCAAAGTCTGAAATGTGTTTATAATGCTGCAAGTTATAAGAGAATTTTTAACTACAATAGATTCATAACAGGTATCTTGCATAATTGAACTGGGCAGAAAATATTGCTGATAATTTTTTTAAACATGACAAATGCATGTGTGCATGCATGTACACACACAAACACACATCTATCTATCAACTTGGTCTGAATATTCAAAGTCCGAGAGTGCCAAGGAAATAACAAATAATGATATGGGTACAAATACGTCAAGTATTAATAGCTGTGAGTCCTCAGTGACAGAAAACAGAATTGAACCTCTCTGCACATGGATCACTTGCTTTATATATTTAAGTAAAACATTTCTGTTTAATTTTATGGATTAAATGCTAAGTACTGTCCTAGGTTACTACTGGATGCAGAATTTGATCTCAAAATTTGATCTCTAACTCTATTAAGAAACAGCTGTGAGAGATGGTCCTTTGAAAGAAAGCATGTGTTGCCACTGTAAATCAGTAACTTTTTAAAGTAATAGTGGGATGAAGGAGATAAGTATAATATGAAAATATTATATTTTAATTATATTTACACACTTGTATAATCATGTAAAGCAGATGGGTTAGTGGCCCAGGGGGGAGGGGAAAAAGAGAGGATGGTCTTGTGGGAGGGGCAGGTGCGTGTGCACCTGCACAAGCATCCGTTGCTCATGCGAGTGGAGTAGAGAGCACAAGGGAGGCCCCGAGCACTTGCGCAAGTGTGGTCCTGAGCGCCTGCCATGCTCACATAAGACCCCGAGCTCTCGTGCGAGGCCCCGAATGCTCACGAGTGGGGCGACTTGGACAAACTAGGATGGAAGTCCTTGAGTGCTTGCACAAACGAGGCCCTGAGTGCTTGCACGGGAGGCCCTGAGCACTTGCGTGAGTGAGGCCACAAGCACCTGCAACGCTCATGTGAGAAGGGCTGTGCACACGCATGAGCACACACCAGCCAGTCACTCATGCAATCTGGTTGCGAATAGGCCACAGACCGGTAGTGGGTTGTGGCCCACAGGTTGGGGACCCCTGATGTAAAGAAGCAGGGAGTAGCTTATTGTTACTGACTAGGAAATCCTAATGACATCAATTATCTGCATCAAGAGAGGCTCTGCTATATTTTTCTAGTTTATGGACTAACAAACCTGCTCCACCTTTGCCTCCCAAATTACCAATAACCATGTTTTTCACTTTTTTTAAGATCAAACAGCAGAAGCTTGAAATTTTCATAACCTCAGCAGCCACCACTCATCTTTCATAATTATTTATCTCCATCCAGTATTTGCTCATTTCCCTCTCTTCTTATAACAGTTTTTGGATAATCAGATAATTTTTAAAAGTTCTAAAGTACAGGGAGAGAAAAATATACTTTTGATTATCTACATTATCATTGCTAATGTTTTCAAAAATAATAGAGAGTACTTCCTGACCTCTCATTCTATTTTGATCAACAGTATATATGTGATTTTCTAATATCACAATATAAATGGACTTGTCCATGTGTGCACATATGTGTATGTGTACACAGCACAGTATAACAACAGAGTTTCTCAATAAAAGTAAAACAAAATCTGGCCCATTTTTGTTTTGTTTTCAACTGATGACACAAAATATATTCTCACAATTTGTGCAACTCCTTGCTATTAATATTTGGTCAGTTTTGAGCATCCCATAACATGTGAGATACTTTATCTTACCAGGATTAAAAACCAACAGCCAACATTTCCCATCTCCCTACATATCCAGAGAGGTGGGAAGCAGGCAGAAAGAGCATCTTATTCTAGCCACAAGTTTTAAGTTCACCAAGGGGAATTCTCCTTCAGCCCGAGAGTGAGATTTTTATTGAAGTAAAGAAGAGAAAGGATGCAAAATGGATCTGTTACATTTCCCATAGAAAAGAGCAATCGATAGGCCTGCCCCGATGGCTATGGTGATGGCAGTCGCCGGCTACCCTGTTCTGATCTACCTTTCCTGACCCGGGCTGTCTTATCCTCGCCGCCGCCGCCCCCCATCCTTCCTCACTCCTACTTTTCCCGGTGAAGTGGCTGTCAGGCCAGGCCTCTTGCCCGCTCACTCACCGAGTGGAGGTGCCCTTTCTCACATCGCACATCATGCACTTGAAGGCCTCGGCGCTGTTCCGGAAGGTGCACACACTGCAGTCCCAATAGCCCTCGTCGGAGGAGGGTTTCTGTTGCCGCTTCGGCCTACCCAAAAAAGCGGCGGGGCGGGGGAGGGAGGAGGAGAGGGAGGACGAGGAAAAACGGAAGGAAATTTAAGACACAAAACAAGGCATCGCTGCGGCCGCCCTTTCCCCCCCCCCTCCCTGCTTCCCCTCAGGGCTTCGCTTCGCCTCGGCCTCCGCTTCCAACCAACTACCTCATCTCCTCCTCCTCCTCCTCCTCACCGCCATCGCTTCTGCTACGTTGGGGGGCGCCAAAGACTTTGGCAGCGGAAGACGGGGGGAGGGAGAGAGGAAAGAAGTGGGGAAGCCGGCCTCGCAGCCCTGCCGCCTCTGCCTGCCGTTTATTGACCGGCCTGTCCGTGGAGGCCCTGTCTGCCTACCTGTCTGAGAGCTTGCCCTCCCGCTCGCCTTTCTGCCCTCCTCACCTTGTGGGGCTCTTCTTGTCTCCCATGCCGACTATAGACGCGTCTCTAGACCGGCGCGGCCCTTTGTGTATTTGTCAATAAGGAAGAGTGACCGAAGACTCAGAGAGGCGGGAGCTGGCACTCAGGCGGAGGGACTCAGTGAAGCAGCAGCAGCAGCAGGAGGAGGAGGAGGAGGAGCCGCTGCAACCACTGTTGCTGCGGCGAACAGCTATCGCCTGCCGCCTACTCCCAAGCGCGGCCACCGCCACCTCCAGATGTCGGGGGAAATCCTGCTGCTGCCGCCCCCTTGCTCAACCCGACCTTGTGCTCCCCCTTTCTTCTCACTCACGTGTTCCTCCCATCGCCAACCAACGTCAGCCCACAGCCAAGCCGAGGCGTCCCAGACGGCGGCCGGGGGCAAAGCGGAACGGCTTTTGCCTTGCTCAGGCGGTGATGAAAAGGAGTCCTTTCTGGGGCCTGAAGCACCGCCGCCGGTTTTCCCTTTTGCGCAAAGACGCGCTCGCCTTACCTGAGATAGGTCTCTCCCCCCATCGTGAAGCCGTATTCTTTCCTAGGTCAAGCCTTTTAGCGAACGGTTGTCCTAATTTCCAACTTAACACAGTCGCTCATTTGGGTTAGCGTCTCCCAGCATGCCCACGCTGTCAACCCAAAATCATACCGTTGGATGCCATATAAATCCGGAGTGACTCTGTTCCACGTTTATACCGGTAAGGAATACAATACTGACTTCAGCTGTTTATGTAATTGGGTCCCCGAATGCCTGAAATTATCTCCCTCCAAGACATATACGCGCATCCGGCTCTGGTACAGCTGTCGGATCTCAGCTAAGACAGGATCAACTTGAGTGAAGGATTATTTAACAATGCAAACAACGAAATAGGATTGTGGTGAAGTAACTAATGTGCCTTAAGCAATTGTTATCATGTAAGCAATTGTTATCATGTAAGTAAGGGGAGTACATCTCATCCCTTCCCATATTCCTTGAAGAAATCACAGAACATAAAATGTAATATCAGCAGATATGCCATTATTATTTGGAATTATTACCAAAAGTGATTGTTGTAGCATCAGTTCACTATACTTAACCATTTCAATTTTTAGTAGATACATTATTTTAATATTTTCCTGGATCAATTGCGGATTCTTCCACATTTGCCATTAACCATGGCATGAACATAGTTCATGGCATGTGATTTTTTTACCTCATGATGTCTTTGTCTCATCCCCAGGCCTATCTAAGGCAGTTTTAAATCAGCCTTTAATCTATACCAATGTTTTCCCTCTTCAATTGTGTTATGGATATGATCTGTCATGCTTCACCAATCTTTTGGTTACAGATGCAGCCAGGGATTAGAATCTGCTGCATTCCTATTGGTCATTTTAGGCTACTGCAAACATGTATTCCCCCCCCCCCCCCGCTTCAGACACTAGGCACTATCCATGGCCATTTTAACTTGAACTGAAGGAATGACCAAACACCTGTTTTTTACAGAAGCATATGTATGTATAAATGCCTGACCAATAGTGATGGATGGACAAGATATGCTGGCAGATGAGGGCAAGTTTTTCCCGGGGGGGGGAGGTAAAGAGAGACGGGTAATTTTGGATACAATATTTATTTCAGGACCCATATCTCATATTTTGAGCTAGGCATTCTGGTAGCTGGGCGCCTTGGGCTCAGATTGATATTTTGAATGCCAGATTTATTTATAATAAAACTAATCGCATCCACAATTAAATTGTGGACAAGAGAGCAGTGCTGACATGTATCACCAAAACCTGACTGGACAACGAATACAAGGTTTCTCTCAATATGATGTGTCTGGCTGAGTTACAGGTCATTCACAACCTGAAATTGAAAGCAGTGAGGTGGAAGGCAATTGTGCATTGCAAGACCTTGTTTGTTGTGAGGAATATTGTTTCACAGGTCCTAGCAATATAGCAATATCCTTTTCTGAACTACAGCACTTGAATTTGGAGAGTGCGAGGATGGATTTGACCTAGTCTTGGAGGACATTTTCATTACTTCCTGATGATGGACAGATTACTACCTCCTTGCCTTTGGTGCCTGATAAATCCAGAGACTTCAAATTTATAGAAGCTATGGGAGAGGTCAGAAGTGACACTGATGGAAATGAAAATGAATATACTGGACAAGGATACAAACTTAAATTTTAGCCTATTAGGGTCTTGTGGAAAACGAAAGGACTCTTACGAATTCCAGAGGGTTTTAGCAGAGAGGTTTATTGCGCAGGTTCAGAAGCAATAGCAACAAGCAATTCTGAACCCCGAGGGCGGGTTCAAACTTCAGTTTTATACATTCCTTTTCTCAGGAACAAAGGAATACACATTGAAATACACATTGTAATACATTAGGTTCGTTTCTCACGGGTATACAATGGAGGGTTTGCTACATACATTGTATCCAGGTGCAATGCGCATTAGGTTAGTCACATACTACTGACACAGCACTATTCTAGTGATTGTTCATTATTCCATCTTATTCCCCCCTTTGGAAGTTTTCTTGCTTAAACTTCCATCATTCTTCCTCCAATTCAGGATCTTTAGAGGGCAACATTTCATATTCCCATAAAGCTAATATTGTTTCATGTTTTGCAGTTAATTGGGCTGTACTTTCTGAGATTCTTCGAATCATGGCCACAACACAGAGGAGTAAGCAGGGAATAAAAATACATCCTAGAATTAACAAGACTGCTATAACTATGATGGTTTATAGGGCTGGTAACTTTGGCCACCATCCTGAAAATATGTTTTCTAAATTAAATCCTGTCCAGGTTTGCACCGGAACATGAGCTAGTTTGACCATTTTATCTGTTATGTCCTTCATCACTTTTCCACTTTCATCTATTTCGATGCAACAGTTTGTTAGGTTGAATTTTCCACATACCCCTCCTTCTTTGGCCAACAGATAATCCAAGGCTAACCTATTTTGCATACTATATGTCTTGGATTTCACATTTTCTTTGGCCAATTCAGTTAGTCCCTTCACAGTCTCATTAGTAATTAACTCTACCACCGCTTGTAACCTAATGAGCCTGTTGAGCATATAAATAGGGGTACGGTATCCATACATTCCATCCTCAGCCCAAGTAGCCGGGCCGTAAGCTTTGATAATGCGGCAAGGTGGCCATTCATGTTCTTGCCAAGTGACTCCTGCGCATTGGGAGAGTACATTTAGTTCCCTTCTTTGTCTTACATTGCCAACTTCCTCATAGATGGGAACATCAAGAATTTGCTTAGTTTTTAATGGTAACTGAGCCGCCTTAATAAGTCTTTTAATCAAAGTTGCATATTGGGTGATCTTGCCTGTGGAGTCCAAATATCCTCTTTCTTTGTAGATGGCGGCATGTGCATGAATTGTTAAAAATGCATACTTACTGTCTGTATACACATTTAAAATCATTCCTGCAGCTATTTCCAATGCTCGGGTTAGGGCATATAATTCCGCAAATTGTGCACTTGCTTGGCTAGGTAATTGTGCTGATTCTATAGTTGCAGTTTGGGGAAAAATTGCATACCCAGAGTATCTAATTCCGTGATCCATAAAGCTGGATCCATTGGTAAACCACTGAAAGTCTGGATTATGCAATGGTTGGTCCGTAAGGTCAGGTCTGCAAGAATATTGTAGTTCTATTGTTTGCATGCAGTTATGCATGGGCATAGTTGAATCTGGTATTGGCATAAGAGTGGCCGGATTGAGAGTAGAGCATTGTTGCAGTGTAACTTGTGGATTTTCTAATAAAAGAGCCTGTATCTTATGCATCCTTTGATTGCTAATCCACAAATGTCCCTTATTGTCAGTAATTGTCTGCAGGGCATGACTAGTACAAACAGCCACCGGAGCAGAAAAGGTTAACTTATTTGCCTCCTGTAGTAACAGCATAACTGCTGCTAGAATTTTTAAACATTGTGGCCATCCTTGTGCTGCCATATCTAATTGCTTTGACAGATAAGCGACTGGGCGATTCCAATTTCCATGTTTTTGGGTAAGGACTCCTAAAGCCACATTCTGTCTCACATCAACATAAAGTGAAAATGACCTAGATATATCAGGTAGTCCTAGAGCCGGTGCTGTAGTGAGAGCTCGTTGAAGGTGTTGCATTGCTTGGGTCTGCTCTTGTTGCCACAAAAGAGGTTCCTTTTCTGGTCCTCTTAAAACTTGGTACAATGGTTTAGCTGTGAGAGCGAAATTAGGAATCCAAATTCTACAGAAGCCCGTAATCCCCAAAAAGGTTCTAACTTCCTGTTTTGTTTGGGGGATGGGAATCTGTAACACAGCTTGCTTTCTCTGGGGGACCAGAGTTCTCTGTCCTTGTGATAGTTCATAGCCTAAATACATTACAGTCATCTGAACTAATTGTGCTTTTCTTTTGGACACTCTGTAGCCACAGTCTTGTAACATCCTGAGCAGTTTGGATGTGTTTTCAAAGCAATCCTCCCTGTTTTATCCAGTTATCAGAACATCATCCATATATTGGAGGCAACAGTCCTCTTGTCTGACTAACTTCAAATATGCAAGATCTTGGGCTAAAGCTTGACCAAAACACATAGGTGAATTCTTAAAGCCTTGTGGTAGTCTAGTCCAGGTATATTGAGACTTAACTTGTGTCTTTGGATTAGCCCATTCAAATGCAAAGATCTGCTGACAACTCTCAGCTAAAAGTATGGTGAAAAACACATCCTTTAAGTCCACAACTGAAAACCATTTAGCGGATGCGGGTATTGTACTCAAAAGAATAAATGGATTAGGAACAGTCACGTGTAGGGTTAAGGTTAGTTTATTAACAGGGCAGAGATCTTGAACTGGTCTCCACTGTCCGTCGGGCTTACGAACAGGTAGAATTGCAGTATTCCAGGGTGACTGAATTTTTCTAATGATTTTTGCTATTAAATATTTTTGGATTAATTCTTGAATGGCAATAGCAGCCTCTGAAGTACAATATCGTTGGGGCACTCTAACAGGATATGCTTGCGGTTTTAGTTCCACCATAACAGGCATGGCATATTTCGCAAATCCAGGGGGGTTATCCTCTGCCCACAGGAGTGGGACATTAAATTGTTGCCACTTAGTGCTTTCTGTTTCTTCTTCAGTTACTAACATTATGCGCCATATTTCTTCCACTGGGTGACGCACTTGAATTGTTTCCCATTGTCAAAGGAAATAGTTGCTTTTAACTTATTTAACAAATCTCTTCCAAATAATGGGACTGGGCAGTCTGGGACATATAAAAATTGATGTTTAATGATTCCTTGTCCCACTTGGCATGTTAGGGGTTCCAGGAGTGGTCGAGATTGAGTTTCTCCGGATACTCCCTGAATTTGGATGGTCTGGTTTGATGGCTTGCCAATAGATTTATTTAGGACCGATCTGGTAGCTCCCGTGTCAACTAACATTGGGACAATCTGTCCTCCCACCCGTATTTTAACAATGGGCTCCGGGGGTGGGACCATAGAACCCGGTCCTCTTCAGTCTCCCCATTCCATGTCAGCTAAGCCGATCATGTTTTCTTCTCTTTCTTCCGTCTGACTGGGATAGGCTGGACGCCCTCTTCCCCTGAAGCTTCCCCTGCAACTTCCTCGGAAAGTCCCTCTAAATCCTCTTCCTCGTCCTCTTCCATACTGGTGAGATTGCCCCTTAGGTTGGCCATTCCTCTGGGGGCATTCCCTTTGCCAGTGTCCTTCCTGTTTACAGATGGCACATTGGTTGGGTCCAATACACATCCCCCCCAAGGCCACTGCTAACATTTCAACTTTCTTCTTCTCTTTCTGATTTGACTTACACTCTTCTTCCTTTTCACGATTACGGAACACTTTCTGCGCTATTTCCATGATCTCTGCTATATTCTTCCTTAATGCCCCCTCTGTGCGTTGTAACTTTTTCTTTATGTCAGGGGCACTTTGGGTGATAAATCTTTCAATTAGGAGTGGGCGATTCTGTGCCACTTCTATATCAAGACCTGTATTTATTTTATAGGCTTCTATCAGTCAGCTGAGAAAAGCAGTTGGTGACTCATTTTTATCTTGCCAAATACTAGTTACTGCAGCATAATTAACTGGACAAATTGTGGCTTCCCTCAGGGCTTCTAAACATAAAAGCCGCTAATTCTGCAACAAAGTTTGGTGTTGTACATCGTTAGCATTCCAGTCTGGTCTTTCTTCTACTGCTTCGGTATCTCTGTTTGCCTGATAATTCGCTCCCCCATCAGGGTGTCGGCGGGCAAGTACCTTTAATTTACCTAACCCACGGGTCGGCAACCCGCGGCTCCGGAGCCGCATGCGGCTCTTTAAGCCATCACCTTAAGCCATCACTTTAAGCTCCGGAGCCTCCTCCGCCATTTGCAGAGAGAGAGACAGAGAGGCACTTTCGCTTCCCTTCTCTCTCTCTCTCAGGCGGACTTACCTCCTGCAGGGCTCCTGATTGGCCCTGTGCCCGGGTGCCCCACCCCCTGGGAGAAGCGTGGCCAGGGCCTCGTGGCCTTGAAGCCGCCCAGGGAAGCCCCGGGATCCCTGATGGGAGCGGCCCGCTGGAGGCTCCGCTGAACGGGACAGCCCTCCCGCAAGCCACGGCCCAAGGGAGACCAGCCCCTGCGATCCCAGCCAGCCCGACCATTGGACTCGCTGGCCAGGAAGGCGCACCAGAGTCCAGGCTGCTGGGAAGGAAGAAGAAGATTCAGCAAAGGTAGGAGAGGAGAGCTGCCTCCTGGGGCCCAGCGCTGACGGCGGCTTCCTTGCCATCCTCTTCCTCCTCCCCTTCTTCCTCCTGTTGCCCCCAAGGCGGCTCGGGCGGGCGCTGGGGCAAGAGGGGTGCCTGGGGGGGAGCAGCCAGGCTGGCGGAGGGGCTAGCGGGCCGTGTGGCCCCAGCCCCCACCGCAGCTCCATCGAATGGGCGGAGGGCGAGGTCGGGCAGCGCGGAGTCACGGCTGAAACAGCGGCAGCGGTTTTCTCGCCCTTCTCTCCTTCCTCCTGCTGCCTCCAAGGCGGCTCGGGCGGGTGCCGGGAGGAAGAGGGGTGCCTGGGGGGAGCAGCCGAGCTGGCGGAGGGGCTAGCGGCCCGCGCGGCCCCAGCCCCCACCGCGGCTTCATTGAATGGGCGGAGGGCGAGGCCAGGCAGCGCGGAGTCGCGGCTGGGACAGCAGCAGCAGTTTTCTCGCCCTTCTCCTCTCCTTCCTCCTGCTGCCTCCAAGGCAGCTCGGGCGGGCGCCGGAAGGAAGAGGGGTGCCTGGGGGGAGCAGCTGAGCTGGCAGAGGGGCTGGCAGGCCGCGCAGCACCAGTCCCCACCGCGGCTTAATCGGATGGGCAGAGGGCGAGGTAGGAGAGGAGAGCCGCCTCCTGGGGCCTGGCGCTGGCGGCGGCTTCCTTGCCCTTCTCTTCCTCCTCCCCTTTTTCCTCCTGCTGCCACCAAGGCGGCTCAGGCGGGCGCCGGGGCAAGGGTGCCGGGGGGGAGCAGCTGGGCTGGCAGGGGCCGCGCAGCCCCAGCCCCCACCACGGCTCCATCAGATGGCGGAGGGCAAGGCAGGGCAGCGTGGAGTACCGGCGAGGGCGGTGGCCGGGCTGGGGACGGCGGGGACACCCGATGATGCTGCTGTGCCTCTGCCGGAGGTGCTGCCTCCCATCCTGCTCCCCCTCCCCGCCCGTTTGGCTGAGGACGTGGCGGGGCGGCGGCCGGGCCGGGGGCGGTAGCGGGGAACCCCGACGAAGTTGCCATGCCGCCGCCAACGCTGCCTCCCGTCCTTCTCCCCCTCCCCGCCCGTTCGGCTGAGGACATGGTGGGGGTGGCGGCCGGGCCAGGGGTGGCGGCGGGGAACCTTGACGATGCAGCAATGGCTGCCACCGCCACCGCTGCCTCCCGTCCTGCTCCCCCTCCCCACCCGAGAAAGAGGAAAGAGAAAGAGGAAAGAAAGACAGAGAAAGAGAGAGGAGAGGGAGAGAAAGTTAGAGGAAAGAGAGAAAAGAAAGAGGAAATTGAGAAAGAGGAAAGAGAAAGAGAGAAGAGAGAGAGGAAAGAGAGAGAGAAAGAGGAGAGAGGAAAGAGAAAGAAAGGGAGAGAAAGAGGGAGAGGAAAGAGAAAGAGGGGGAGAGGAAAGAGAAAAAGAGAGGAAAGAGGGAAAGAGGGGGAGAGGCAAGAGAAAGAAAGAAAGGGAGAGGAAGAGGGAGAGGAAAGAGAGAAAGAGGGGGAGCGGGAAAGAGAGAGGGGGAGAGGAAAGAGAGAAAGGGAGAGAAAGAGGGAGAGGAGAGAGAAAGGGGGAGAGGAAAGAGAAAAAGAGAGGAAAGAGGGAAAGAAAGGGGGAGAGGAAAGAGAAAAAGAGGAAAGAGAAAAAAGATTGAGGAAAGAGAGAGGAAAGAGGAGAGAAAGAGAGAGGAAAGAGACAGGAAAGAGAGAGAAAGAGAGAAATAGGAAAGAGAGAGAGGAAAGAGAGAAAGAGGAAAGAGAGAGAGAAAGAGAAAGTGAGAGGGGGAGAGGAAAGAGAGAAAGGGGGAGAGGGAAGAAAAAAGAGGAAAAAGGGAAAGAGAGGAAAGAGGGAGAGAGAGAGAGAGAAAGAGAGGGGGAGAGGAAAGAGAAAAAGAGGAAAGGGAGAAAGAGGAAAGAGAAAGAAAGAGAGAGGGGGAGAGGAAAGAGAAAAAGAGGAAAGAAAAAAGAGAGGAAAGAGAGAGAGGAAAGAGAAAGAGGAAAGAGAGAGACAGAGAGATCCTTTTGACATCTAAAATGAAGGTAACAATGCATATATCCTTTTTTACCTTTATTTTATATATACACACACACACAAACACATACACATACACACACACACACACATATATATATATGTTTTTCAAAATTTGGAATGCTAACAAAGAATTAAGGGAGTACTGAGATAGCTATTTCTAACCTTGTTTGGTTTTCATCAGTCAGACATACCCTTCCGAGATTCGAACCTGGGCTGTCTGCATGTTAAGCAGAAGCATTAGTCCATTATGCCACAGGCTCTTTCTCACTTTGTTAGCTACAAGAGAC
>NW_015386350.1:259471-261021 GCF_001527695.2 Protobothrops mucrosquamatus
TGTGGATGGCTTTGGATTGAGCTGATGCAGGCAAAAGACTTCTCTCTCTCCCATATTTAGGCTGACAGGGTGTTCAAAAAGCACTCATATATATATATATATATATATATATATATATATATATATATATATATATATATATATATATATATATATATATATATATATATATATATATATATATATATATATATATATAAAAGGTAAAACAGGATATATGCAGTGTTATCTTCATTTTAGATATCAAAAGGGTTTTGCGGCTCCCAGTGTTTTTTTTTTTCTGAGGGAAACGAGTCCAAGTGGCTCTTTGAGTGTTTTGGGTTGCCTACCCCTGACCTAACCTATATTTCTCTCTCTCCTCCATATCCAGCTAAGTAGAAATAAGTTGTTTCATATCATCCCACGTGGGGTTATGCGTCTGGATAATGGTGGAGAATAGATCTATTACTTCTTGAGGTTTTTTTGAAAATGGTCCATATTGCCGACGCCAATTGAGTAGATCAGTGGTTGTAAAGGGAACATACTGGAGCATCGGAACATTGGCATTGTTTGGTCCAGGGACCAAAACTTCTCTTAGAGGGTCTATCGTTTCTTCTATTTTTACCCTTGTATTACTTCTAGTTCGACTAGAAACTGATGTTTTGCTGTCATCACTATCCAAGTCCTGGTCTTTCTTCTTAACAATTTTCTCTTTCTTTATCTTCTTTTTCACACCGGCTTCTGGTTGAAGGTGGACTTCATTCCTTTCAACCAGAGGGGGTGGAATTTGCAGATATATCCCCCCTTCTTCTCTTCTAGGAACACATTGCGGGGGCCTGGCAACTTCCTCCCTTTCTTCCTGGCTCAAAATCTTAGCTCTCGTCTGAGGTTTGGCTTTCTGGTTTGCCAAATATATTTTAGCACATTCTATCTGACACTTTGCTAACCATCGAGGCTTTTCTTTAATATTGATCTGCCATTGGTCTCGACGAAGGTCTGCGGCCTGGCGGCTTGGCGGCCTAGCGGCCTGATGACCGGGGCGGTCCGGCGGCCTGTCGACCTAGGCGAAAAGTTGGACGGCCTGGTGAAAGCCCGTGGGCCTGACGGCCTGGGGGCCCAGGGGGAAGTGACCAGCAGCGCAATGCACAGCGGCCCGGAGGACGCGCCGGGCACAGTGTCACAGCGGCCCGGGCGGAAGAACGGCCCGGGCAGAGGACAGGGCCCATGGGATGTATTTGCCGGAGGGACATGGCCTGATGTTGAGTGCCTGTGGGTCCTGGAGGCCTGTATGACTGGGGTCTGGCGTACCTGGAGGCCTGCGTTGCTGGGGCCGGCTGATTTCGACTGCAATTTCCCTCCCCCCTTTTTATGGGGGTTAAAAGACCTGGGAACTATGCCGCCCCCTCTTAATCCAGCTAGCCCCCGACTGGGACCACCACCACGAGGACTTTCCCCCCTCCCCTATTCTGCTGCTGGACCTCCTGACACGACTTCGGACTGTACTCCAGGAGGGAACTGCTGGCCCTGCGCGACTCCCCCATCGCGCAGGCATGGCCCAACAAGATTCTAAG
>NW_015386351.1:0-8373 GCF_001527695.2 Protobothrops mucrosquamatus
CTTTATCTTCCTACTTAACTCCCAATTATTCTTCCTCTTTTTCATTTAACTCCCAAGCTAACAATTCTTAAGCAATTTGTAGCTCTTCCATTTATATTTCAGTGAACCTCTTGGGACAGGTTTCTAGTTATTATTTTTGTTCCAGTATCAACACTCAAGTTTTGTTATTTAATTAACAGTCAAGACAGCAGGTAGGATTATTCTAACCACAATATAAAACCAAAAAGAAAAAAAAGAAAAGAAATCTTCTCAAGGACTCTTGCAAATACTCCCTTATACTCTATATTACTAAACTTTCAACCTAGAAACAGCATGCAAACAAGCAAGTATTTCTAAATGCACTTTTTAAATTAATTCAAATAAAATAATACTTAAAGAACTGCATTTTCTAACTTTCAGAGCATTAAAATTCAAACAATTTCTCCAGTTGTTTGACTTGACTTCAGGCGTGATGGTTACTTACCACACTTGTTACAAATATTCATAAGAAAGGGATAACGAAAGATATGGGTCAGTATTTTTTTAAATACCCCATCGGTAAAAAAATGAGCAAAACAAATTTCTTCCCATCAACCTGCTTAAAAGTGCATGAACCCAGTTTGCAAAAATTGATTCCTTAATGTTTTGCTAGCAAGTTATAATAACAGAAAAGGCTGCTACTTTGGTTCTGGCAAATATATGAACACTTTAGAAAGTATTTGAACAAATATTTAGAATCTTGTACTATTACTCTTTTCAAGTTTGTTTGTCTAACTATAAGAAATTCATACACATGGAACCTGTAGAAAGAATGTTGAATTGGTTGCCAAATATTAGCTTGAGATCCTGCATTTCTCTTATAATCTCCCAATGTATGGTTGAAATATGTAGATAAATTGTATCTCTGCACAGAAAAACAAATCCACAGCACACAAACAGCTGAATTCAAAGCTTCATGATAAATAATTTTAATTTAGCTGGTATGTACGCTCTGTATTATGAACTCTTCCATTATAACTTTATTTTTTTCTATCCAAACCCATTTTCTTACATTGTAGGATCAAAGAACGCCAAGACTTTTGTTATGAAACAGCTGGTAGTGAACACTTGATTTGGGTTTCACAAAAAAATAAGCAGTTGAATTTAACACAGGGAACTAACCACAGATTAGTGGTTAGAATACCACCTTTGTGTTCAATTTGGAAATATGAAATCCTGAACTACTTTGGTTGCATTTTCTCCTAATGGGCTTTAGTTTAGTGCTACACTTGTTTTACACAGATTTTAATTTTAACAACTGGTTCTATTATTGCTTATAACAACAGAAGCAATATACAATAAAAATCAACTAAGGTCTTTACTAGACTGGACTTGATAAATAAAAAGCCCATCAAGTCCAGGATTCTTTTCCTGTAATACCAACAAATGACCTGAAAAACCCAGGACAGGATACAAATGGTAGAGCAAACTGTTGTTTTCCAATATGATTTGGATATAAAGTAAGCAGATAAAGTAAGATTGCTTTAAATTAATCATTGTTAATATAGTTAAATTTAACTATGATATAGAGAAACAAGAAATATGCCACAGACTTCCACTTAATAGAAAAGCCATTTAAGACCTTGAAAAAGGTATTCAGATACAACTATGTGTCTTAATAGAACCTCCAAAGATCATGGTATTCCCCAGGATACTGTATGGAAGTGTAAATTGGACTTTGAAGAAGAAAGATAAGAAAAACAGTACGGTAACACTTTTGAATTTCAGGGTTGGAAAAGATTTCTGGGAATAACATGGTTAGTCAAGGAAATGAACAGATTGATCATCAAAGAAATCAATGCAGAGTTCTCATTTGAGATAAAATGACCAAGTTCAAATTAACTTACTTTGGGCAGAGTTTGTGGTCACCAAGACTTTGACACCAACTTGATGTATATAATCAATCAAATAGAGAAAATGGCTAGCACCGTTAATCAGAGCTTCTTGTTTTCCTAAATCAGGGCCCAAAAGTTCCAAGTTGTTTTCAATGATGAAAATATAGGTGGCGTCAGAATTAAAACTAAATTTGTTTTGTTTGTGGTGAAAATTTAATACGTTAAGCTGATTAAGCATAATTAATATAGTAATATATATACATTTTAAAAGCAAAGCAGCGTTCTCTGTCTTTAAGACCAACTAAAATCCTTAAGATTGATTCACTATGAAAGGGAAAGATTTTGATCTTCAACATTCTGCCAATAAAAAGTCTCTTTCCAAACTGCTCTGTTTCACCGTGTGATTCTACTGTCTATTATCACTGCAGATTTTTTTGTTTTGTTTTTATTTGTATCCCACCTTTATTATTTTTACAAATAACTCAAGATGCCAAACTGTTCTAGGCTGTAGAACAATGGTATAGCAACTTAAGAAAGAATCTAAATCAGACCATTGCAAACCTGAAACTGCTTTAAACTAAAAAAATAAAAACAGAATGACAAAAAGGTAACTTTGGGATTAGTATAACAAGCCTGCCAGACTTCATAAACAACCTTAAAATTTTAAAATGGTGTTCATATTTGTACCTACTTTTAACCACAGTTGATTTTTGGAAGTGGAAATTAAGACATAAGAAATTGTCTCTAGAATTTTTTTATGCGACAAAAATCATTTACTTAGCTTCTTACAGCACAGAATAATTACTGAATTACTTAGTAGGATGGTTCTAACAAGATTTCTCACTAATAAAAACACTTCACACTGTAGGGCAAAAAATAATTTAGGAAGCTGACTTCAAAGTCGTTCATATGGATGCCATGCATTTGTTTTTAGATACCGCTTATTAAGCAAACAGAAGGTGTTAAAGCTTAAACCATATGCCTAACAATTTCACTGACATCAATGGAGCTCTAACATGCTTCCCTTTGCTTCAATGGAATCTAGCCATGCTTACTCAATCATTATATTCATCCTTCTCCATATTCATTCAATATACATATCAAGCAGTATTTTAATGTCCTAGAAAAGTCTGTAAAGCCTGTAAATGCAGCTAAAAAATGCCCATGGCCTGCAAGTCAACTAAGTATTGACAATAAAGACTCATTTAAAACATAAAGACTGAGTTTAGAGCCAGGCAATCACGGGAGACTTTACTAAGGTGATGTCATTACAAGAACTGAATTAGAATAATTTCTGTTCATGAGTTTAGAATATCAAGCATGCTTTTCTTCCCTCAGAAGGCTTTGGTTGGCAAACAGATAAGATAGAAAAAAATATTTGATAGAAATATGTGAAGCATATAAATGTAAGGAATGACATCTCTCCTGAGTGCCCTATACAACTTTTCTTCTTGAAATGCTTAAGTAATTTCTTCCAGCCTCTAAACTACCCGCTTTCTTCTTACTTAAACCAAAAGTAGCATGTCATTAACATGCAAACTCTGGACAATAGTTATTAGATTTACTTACAACCGCATTATTGTAAGAAAGTGATTTTACACCATGCTTTTTTCCATTTATGGGCAATTACTAAAAACAGTTGAGTTATAGCATAACAAAGAAAAACATAATATGGGGATTTCAATTTTAGGCTTTAATGTTATACATATTTACTTGGGAATAAATTCCATTCACTACGATTTACTTTTAAATATATACAAATAGGATTGCACTGCTAGTCATGGACTAGGTTAGCTTTTAATGGTCTTAGGTCCAGGGAACAGCAAAGAAGCAGCAAAAGATCACATATCACTCAGATGTCATAATTTATTTATTTGCATTAGCCCTGATGCAAGTATGGAATCAGGACATTTACAAGATCATATCAGCATATCTTGAGTTGCTTTGACATTATGTTTTGCTGCAGTGCTACTGCTAATTTCTTAAAGATATACTGCTTTAATTTCAAGCCATTCCTTTATAGAGAAAGAGGAATAGATGCACTGACATTTTTTTCTTTTTACGACCTTGTAATCCAGGGGTCCCCAACCCCCGGTCCATGGACTGGTACCAGGCTGCAGCATGCCAGCAACCGGTCCGCACAAACAAGCAAAGCCCCATCAGTGGGATGCAGGCAGCACACAAAACCACGCACTCTCTGGTCCATGGAAAAACCTTTCTCCACGGAACCGGTCCCTGGTGCCCAAAAGGTTGGGGACCTCTGCTGTAATCCCTTGCTTCAAGCTGTGGTCAGAGCAACAGAATGGAGCTAAGCATTTACTGGCTGGATGCTCTTCCTAACACCTACGCAGAGTTCGCAGCAGATATTTTCTCTTTGCACCCTAATAGAGAAACATCTGTCACTGCCTAGGATTGAACTATCAATCTTCCTAGTGGGAACTGAGTATCTTCACCTCTAGGTCATTGTGCCACTCGAATATATCTGCTGACATTAAGAATATTTAAAATTATAATTGATTTGAATAGGGCTGCTTTAATATATCATCATTATCCATCATCATCATTTAATTATTTTATTGAATTTATATTCTGTCCGTCTCTCAATGACAACCTGTTGTGGGATTTGTGCTAAGCCAATAGCTAAATATTACATTTTTGCTACAAACTAAGGACTGAATTCCAAATCTCAAGTTTCACTGATTCTTCCCAATGGCCTTCTAAATAGTAGAAACCTGCTTTTCATAATTTCTATTTTTAAATGTTCAGTATATCTTACGAGTAAGACACAGATCTGTGGAAATGTGTGGAAATGTATTTTTGATGAAACCTAAACACACGAGCATATATTATAAACATTTAAATATTCTTTGAAACATTAAACATTTCCAGATATGAGATCATTGTGAACTTGAAATAAAAATAATTCACACTGATTTGCTTACTTTTTAAAGCATGTTTTCAAACTTTTGGGTTTTTTTTAATATTAGAAAAAATTAATCTGGATCATCTTACTGATGTTCATCTTTTCTTAACCTACTTCACAGATTTAATATGGGAATGACAAAATTCTCAAGTTGTCTTTTTGAAAATGAAAAGCTGTAGATAGAAATAGCTGTTCCTGAAATATTAAGTAAGCTGAGTTTAATGCCACGTATGTTTTCCGACTATTAGAAGAATCTCAGCCAATTAATATCAAATCAGTCTGGGAAAGCTGTTGGAAGAATAAATGAAATGCAAGGAGTAGCAACGTCACGTGACGTGTCGTGATGTATCACAACTTTTTTTCCATTGCTGGCAATGGGGTGGGTGCAGTTTCGCCATGACGTATCCGGCCCATGGGCCGGCAGTTTGACACCCCTGACCTAAATAAACAAAAATAAATAGTACTATTCCAATTTCTGCCCTTTTTCCTAAGAAGGTCCGTAAAGGATTTCCATAAACATGACACCTGCCAACAAACTGATGACCACTCCTTGAATTGTGAGGAAAGTGGGGATGGGCAGGAAAGGCATTCATTGTCCTGAAAGCAATAATCTCATTTGCATGCTCAGACTAAATGATTTTCCATTTTATCCTTAGCAATAGATAAATAAATAAATAACTTTGTGCTAAGTTTGAGGCAAGAAAAAATAATAGTTGAGAGTCACATGAAATACGAATACATAATTAATTATTGCCACTGTTAATGTCTTTTAACTCATTATTTTTCTTCTAAAATCAATCCCAACCTTTCAATCTGCACCAGGATTTTCAAAATTTAAGCCAGGAGAGGGCAACTTGGAAACCACAGGCAACCTCTGAGCTGCTCTTGATATTTAATATGGCTGGCATGCTATAAGGTGCATTAGGCCTCTGTATAGATATTTAGTAAACCTAAAACAGATAGGTACAAATAATCCTCGAGTTACAACCGCAATGTAACCTGCCCATTACAGTCATAAGTCATAATAGTCATAAAACAGATCAGCCAATACAATTTTATGGCTTTGTTTTTTGTGGCAATCATTAAGATAATCACTGTAGTCATTAAGTAAATCTACAGTCACTAAGCAAACACTGCAGTCGTTAAGCAAAACGGAAGTGCCAGTTTTCAGCAAAAGTGTCATAAAACACAGTTACATTACTGCAAACAGCCTCAAATGCAGCCACATTCCAAGTCCCCAAAGTACAGTCATGTGACCTTGGGGGGGGTGTAACTGTTGGAACTTTGGCTCCCAGTCATAAGTTTCCTTTTGGGGGGTCAGTCATAACTCTGAACAGTCACTAAGCTAAGATGAAAACTATCTAGATAGACAGACAGAAAGGCAGATATCTCTAGGCATTTTGACAAGTTTTAAAGCAGAAACTGATGCTTTTGGCCTTCTCAAAGAAGTGTATGTACATGCTATTAAAATACAGTTTAATGTAACTTCTAAACTAGGTCTGGATCGGTTTTGGGAGGGACTTAAAATTGAGCAAACAGCAACATTTTGAGCTACTCTCCAATCATCTCTTACACAGATATGCACTGGGAGGAAGTGGAGGCAACGTCTGGAGATTGGCAGCTATTATAACCAAGCAAGAGAACTTTTACTCAACTGCAANCTATTAAAATACAGTTTAATGTAACTTCTAAACTAGGTCTGGATCGGTTTTGGGAGGGACTTAAAATTGAGCAAACAGCAACATTTTGAGCTACTCTCCAATCATCTCTTACACAGATATGCACTGGGAGGAAGTGGAGGCAACGTCTGGAGATTGGCAGCTATTATAACCAAGCAAGAGAACTTTTACTCAACTGCAAAGACTACGAACTATGGGGAGTAGCAAAACCCGGTGGACTCCTAACTGGAGCTTTGCTTGGAGCCCAGAAGCAACTAGAAGAGGAATAACCACAGTGAAAGATCATCTTATCCCAATAATGGTATTCTTGGTGCAAGAACATTTGGAAAAAGGAAAAGATTGCTATGTCACTTTAAAAACTATTAACAGAGTAATTATTATTCTGGGTGTTAAAGACATTTATGTGGCAACATCACCTTGTAGAATTGATCCAAGGCAATAGCCTGTTTTGGGGGAAAGAGTTTGTTAAAATGTAGAGTTTTGTGTACAGTTTTGCTACACTGTGTAGTGTCCAGCTCTTGGAGAGCAAAGAACCTTCATGAGGATGCAAATGAAAACTAGATTTGCAGCAGCGTTTATTCTGTTCAAAGATATTAGCATCTGACCAGTAAAAATGAAGTTATTAAGCACATTTTCATATCATGAGTGAAACTTAGAAAAAATCATTATGACAAATGTATCCAAATTCATATCATACTCTAAGGAGCTTGCTTTTTTTTTCTGTGTGCAGTTCCCTCTTTTTTCCCCCTATCTCTCTGACACGCTCTATCATCCCAGTTCTGGTAGGCTGATCAACTACAGACTCTTTTGCTGGAGATAAGAAGCTAATGGTAACTCATCATCATGACAACAGCCTTGAAACAATTTACTGTTGCGATGAAAAAGCAAGCACAGGTTGTTGCACAGATTCTTTCCCAGAAAGCACCATTTTCAGCATGCTTATCTTCTCACCTCATTTGCTGGATGAATGAACGTTGCCAATAATGCAAGCTAAATGTCACCATGACACATCACCCATGCAAAAACTGCGAACATACCAATGAGAGAATCAATAGGTCAAGTAATATGTCACTGATACATCGCACATTTTAACTCTTGCTTTTCCCCTTCCACATCCAAAACACGACTTTGTGGAATTTCAAGCACTACTGGAAATTCTGTTTAAAGTACCTGGTGCAAATTCAAATCAATATATGAAGTTCATCCTCTGGCTCGTTGCTCATATGGCTCTGGAGTTAATGTTTCCATAATCTAATGGTAAATCTTTTTTGAAAGTAAGTGACGGCGGCACTAGCTTGTGTCTTCTATCAATCTTATATTCTTGTTTCCCAACCAACTCTAATGGCAGACGGCAGACATTTCATAGTCTCTTTGGTTAAGCTCTTTTCCCAATAAAGGAGAATATTTGTAGCTCAAGGTTGAAACAAGGAGTCCTTGGTGTTCTCTAAGCTTGGCTGTTTTCTTGCAGACATTTCATCACCCAAACTAGGTAACATCATCAGCACTGACGATGCTATCTAGTTTGGATAATGAAACAGCGGTGAGAAAACAAGCAAGCTTAGAGAGCACCAAGGACCCCCTGGTTCTTTCCCCAGCTTGATAGCCTTTCCTTCATATAGAAATGGAACATTAGGCATAACTGCTGAAAAATATCCAGAGCACTTTTCAGAAGTGCCTCTGAATTGACCGCTATCCTCACTGGGTCTTCACTCAGAATTATATTGTTGGCTATTGCTACTTGAAGGTCACATTGAAAAAATAATGTGTACAGCAAACAGATTTCCAGTATTTGGGATATTGATTTCTCATTTGATATACCCAAATATTAGCCTATTTTAATTACTTTATCCTTGCCTCCCTCTGAGCCACCATCCAGATAAGTATTAATTGCTTAATTTTTAATTGAGCAGCCTTTTTT